>NC_091336.1:14820257-14827757 GCF_038502225.1 Cherax quadricarinatus
TAATAATAATAATAATAATAATAACAATAATAATCTTCAGCTATGGGCCGCCTCTTAACACTGTTTACTAATTTTATCTTGATCTACCTTATTTTCCTTCTTAACCTGACGGGTTTAGAGATTTCTAAATGCAACAACAATAACATCAACAACAACAACATCAACAACAACAAACACACTTATACTCTAAATAATATTTTGTCTGTCCTTTGTGTCTTCTCTTGTAAAATATTGTGGTTGTCTACCTTGTCTAGTTTTCCGAGTATTTTCTACGTCCCGATCATGTCTGCTCGTAGCATCACCAGGTGTAGTTCTCGTAATCTATTTCCATTTTTTTAATATCTCAGTTCCGGAAGTGGAGACACGATATGGTGTGTACTGTTGTTGGTGCAGTCAAGGGGAGGTGCTAAACCCGTAGGAGAATGGAAGGCGATCAGGGTTGATCCAAAGATTGAAAAAAGTCAAGAGACTATGTAAATGGTCCAAGTCGGACCGAAACGTCGTCATAGGATCGTCTCCCCTGTGTGCGGGTTGTTTGTGTATTGCTCCAGTCACGGTATTGTGTCTTCTTGCTCTTACTTTAAAGGATCAAGTGGCTTTCACTGGACTGTATGTAATAAAGTCTACGGGATTTCAAAGCACATTTCACTGCGCTTCCAACAGATCATACAACTCTTGGGTAATAGAAGGTACTCAGGTTTGTCTGAAGGAGGGAAGTGTAAGAGCCCTTCACCAGCACGAAGGCAACTCCTTTTGAAGGTACAAAGAGTTCCATATAGTTGCGGCCAGGCGTCACCATGATAGTTGTGATGGAGTGAGTGAGGGAGTGAGGGCTGGAGTAGTGTATAACACAAGTGCTTGTTGCTGTCCGTGTCAGTGTTCCTCCACTCACCCTCCTTGTGATAGGCAACACCTGAGTGCGTTTTCATGTTTCATTTTTGACGTTATTGATGCTTCACTCGCCCGATAAAAGCTTTACAGGTTCAAACGTTGCAAGACTAACCCGCCTTCATTGTTATATTTCCAAATTTCTATTAAAAAATGTTAGGTAGGTCTGTAATTCCCAGTATTTTTCTGTTAATTTCTTACATTTCAAAATATGTGACAGATAATGAGAAAATCTCTCACGATAAGGATTTAAAGAAATCCATTATACACACACACACACACACACACACACACACATATATATATATATATATATATATATATATATATATATATATATATATATATATATATATATATATATATATATATATATATATATATATATATATATATATATATATATATATATATATATATATATGTATATATATTTATATGTATATATATATATGTATATATATATATATATATATATGTCGTGCCGAATATGTAAAACTGGTCAATTAGCAAGAACTCATTTAAAATTAAGTCCTTTCTAAAATTTTCTCTTATACGTTTAAAGATATATTTTTTTCATTAATGTTAATGTAAAAAATTTTAATTTTGCACCAAAAAAATCTTAGAAAACTTACCTAACCTTATTATAGCAAGTGCAATTTATTTTAGCCTAACCCAACTAAATATATTTTAGATTTGTTTACAATAATTTAATACTAAACAAACACAGTGAAATATATTTTTTTCGTTAGGTTAAGAATGATTTTGGCGAAATTATTGCATACACAAATTTTCGCTTGTCCTATATGGCAAGATGAGCGTTGCTATTTAAGCCAAGATCGCAAGTTCTGCCTATTCGGCACGACATATATATAAATATATATATATATATGTCGTGCCGAATAGGCAGAACTTGCGATCTTGGCTTAAATAGCAACGCTCATCTTGCCATATAGGACAAGTGAAAATGTGTGTATGCATTATTTCGCCAAAATTATTCTGAGCCTAACAAAAAAAATATATTTCACTGGGTTGGTTTAGTATTAAATTACTGTAAACAAATCTAAAATATATTTAGTTGGGTTAGGCTAAAATAAATTGCGCTTGTTATAATAAGGTTAGGTAAGTTTTCTAAGATCTTTTGGTGCAAAATTGTAAATTTTTACATTAACATCAATGAAAAAAATATATCTTTAAACATATAAGAGAAAATTTCAGAAAGAACTTAATTTTAAATGAGTTCTTGCTAATTGACCAGTTTTACATATTCGGCACGATATATGTATATATATATATATATATATATATATATATATATATATATATATATATATATATATATATATATATATATATATATATATATATATATATATATATATATATATATGCAAAACAACCATTGTGAAAGAGAAGTGAAATTCCAAGCGTTTTCATGACTGCTCACATTATCAAGGAACTATGAAAGTAATACATCAAAGGAAGGCAATTAAAGGGCTTAGACCACACCTCACAGTCAACTCCCACAACAAAGAAACACCTGACGCGCGACAATACCAGACTCATAAGAAAAGAGGAACACTGCACTAGGTCCGCTGGTCCAACTAGACAGGTCCTCACGACATCCCACTAACAAAATATTCTACCCAAGAAATAAGGTTTATTATTTGTCCAATGTATTATTAAACTCTAACCAAATTTTAATTAAAAATGAATCTAATTTATATAAACCTATGGTATGGCAATGGGAAATCCTCTTTCACCTGTTCTTAGTAACCTATACATGGAATTTTTTAAAACAAGATTGCTTAACACAATCCTCCCTAATAGAGCTAAATGGTTCACATATGTTGATGATATTTTGTGTCTTATGCCTAAGAATGTAGATATACACCATTTCCTTGGAAAATTAAATAGGTTAGCCCTTTCTATAAACTTTACTGTTGAGTTTGAGGAAAATAACTCATTGCCTTTTCTAGATGTTTTAATTATTAAGGGTAATAATGAATTCAAATTTAAAATTTACAGAAAACCTACAAATAACTGTTCCTATGTACACTATTATTCTTCCCATCAAGATAGAGTTAAACTGTCTGTTTTCTCCTCAATGTTTTTGAGAGCTTTACGAATTTGTAGTCCAGAGTTCATAGATGAAGAAATATCCAAAATTTATGAAATAGGTAATGATTTAAAATACCCAAGAAATGTAATTGATAAATCATTTAAAATTGCTAGAAATACTTTTTACAACCCAAAAAGGGACAACCAGCCTTATTCAACTAAAAATATGTTGGTTCTCCCTTACCATGAAAACTTGGTTGATATGCCTTCTCTTCTTAAGACTTTTAATATTAAAGTTGTATTTAAAAATCTTGATACAGTAAAAAAAAATTTGATAAAGAATTCCCCCCAAAATGCTGACGGATGTGTCTATAAGATTCCTTGTAAAATTTGTGATAAAGTTTATTACGGTCAAACTGGTAAAAGTCTCGAACTTAGATTAAAACAACATAAATATAGCATTAGAACTGGACAAGATTCCAATGCTCTATTTATTAACGTGAGAGACTGTAACAATCCAATTGATTTTCAAAAAGTTGAGAAAGTTGTATCAAGCAAGTCCATGGTTGACAGAAATATAATTGAATCTTGTTACTTTAAAAGCAGTTTTGAAAATAATATGAATATTTCCTTAGGTTTATATAAACTAGATTCATTTATAATTAATAAAATTTGGTTAGAGTTTAATAATACATTAGACAAATAATAAACCTTATTTCTTGGGTAGAATAATTTGTTAGTGGGATGTCGTGAGGACCTGTCTAGTTGGACCAGCGGACCTACTGCAGTGTTCCTCTTTTCTTATGAGTTTGGTATTGTCGCGCGTCAGGTGTTTCTTTGTTGTGGGAGTTGACTGTGAGGTGTGGTCTAAGACCTTTAATTGCCTTCCTTTGATGTATTACTTTCATATTTCCTTGACAATGTGAGCAGTCACGAAAGCGCTTGGAATTTCACTTGTCTTTCACAGTGGTTGTTTTGCATATATATATATATATATATATATATATATATATATATATATATATATATATATATATATATATATATATATATATATATATATATATATATATATATATATATATATATATATATATATATATATATATATATATATATATATATATATATATATATATATATATATATATATATATATATATATATATATATATATATATATATATCAATAAGAACACTGCGCTAGCAAGGATCCGAACCATCTTGTACTGGCCCGCTATTGTAAGCGAGAACCATCTGACGCCTTCAAGGGCCCTTAACCCACAGGAGAACTCAATCTTAAAAGAAGCAAGCACACAGCACAGAGCTGTGTTTTAACTTGGCTAGCGCAGTGTTGTTACTGATCAATACCTCTCGTTCGTGGTTACAATAATATATAAATACTGCTCGTAGGCTAGTACACCAAACAGGGATGAGAATGAAATTAGCTTGAAAGCTTCCACACCTCCGTAAGTCCTCGGAACAAGCTAAAACACATAGCTGTGTGCTGTGTGCTTGGTTCTTGTAGGATTGGGTGGTCCTGTGGGCTAAGGGGTCATGTGGTTCTCGCTCACAATGGCGGGCCAGTACAACATGGATTCGGATCCTTGGTCAATACCATTCGTTCGTGGTTACAATAATATATATATATATATTCCTGAAAGTTGTTAGAGATTCCTATATTTCTATTTTTTTTTACCAGAAATTTAAGCTTCAACGAAATTTTAAAAATGTCCGTAACCAGTCTGGCAACGTAGTAACTGAGAATAATCAGGAAACGTTGAAGTCTGCACGAGTATCAGTTACGGTCCAAGAATGGGTTGAGAAAAAGACCGGGCTAACTCAGGCAAGCAGTGACAAACGCACCCACAAACTCACCTGCCGTAATAAACGCAGCAAGCACAGTAACACGCAAAGTAATTTAACTATTGCGCCCGCTGTTGAAAAATCCAAACACTTGCTGGAAGAGAATGTGCAGGGTAATGTATGTACCAGAAGCATATATGTACGTGGCACTGTCTAGCGGTGTTGTTGTAAAATATTGTTATTATTATTATTATTATTATTATTATTATCATTATTATTATTATTATTATTATTATTATTATTATTATTATTATTATTATTATTATTATTATTATTATTATTATTATTATTATTATTATTATTATTATTATTATTATTATTATTATTATTATTATTATTATTATTATTATTATTATTATTATTATTATTATTATTATTATTATTATTATTATTATTATTATTATTATTATTATTATTATTATTATTATTATTATTATTATTATTATTATTATTATTATTATTATTATTATTATTATTATTATTATTATTATTATTATTATTATTGTTATTATTATTATTATTATTATTATTATTATTATTATTATTATTATTATTATTATTATTATTATTATTATTATTATTATTATTATTATTATTATTATTATTATTATTATTATCATTATTATTATTATTATTATTATTATTATTATTATTATTATTATTATTATTATTATCATTATTATTATTATTATTATTATTATTATTATTATTATTATTATTATTATTATTATTATTATTATTATTATTATTATTATTATTATTATATTCCTGAGGAAGCACTAAACACTTCGGGGTCATACATCGCCTGAGGAAACGAGAGGTTTGTACCGAGGAAAGGGACAATAGCTGCAGTTGACATATATAACCCGTCAGACTAGTTAACTTTGCATGTTGGACCGACATGTTGGACCGACATGTTGGACCGACATGTTGGACCGACATGTTGGACCGACATGTTGGACCGACATGTTGGACCGACATGTTGGACCGACATGTTGGACCGACATGTTGGACCGACATGTTGGACCGACATGTTGGACCGACACGTTGGACCGACATGTTGGACCGACATGTTGGACCGACATGTTGGACCGACATGTTGGACCTACATGTTGGACCGACATGTTGGACCGACACGTTGGACCGACACGTCGTAAGGTTCTTTCTCCCATGTGCGGGTTATATGTGTATTTTGTCCAACCCAGGGACTGTAACTTTTTAATTCTTTGCTTCCAGTTGATTGTATTAAAAAGCTCTTCACTAGTATCAAAGCTCTTCACCAGTATCAAAGCTCTTCACCAGTATCAAAGCTCTTCACTAGTGTCAGAGCTCTTCACTAGTATCAAAGCTCTTCACCAGTATCAAAGCTCTTAACCAGTATCAAAGCTCTTCACTAGTATCAAAGCTCTTCACTAGTATCAAAGCTCTTCACCAGTATCAAAGCCCTTCATTAGTATCAAAGCTCTTCATCAGTATCAAAGCTCTTCACTAGTATCAAAGCTCTTCACCAGTATCAAAGCCCTTCATTAGTATCAAAGCTCTTCATCAGTATCAAAGCTCTTCACTAGTATCAAAGCTCTTCACCAGTATCAAAGCTCTTCACCAGTATCAAAGCTCTTCACTAGTATCAAAGCTCTTCACTAGTATCAAAGCTCTTCACTAGTATCAAAGCTCTTCACCAGTATCAAAGCTCTTCATCAGTATCAAAGCTCTTCACTAGTATCAAAGCTCTTCACTAGTATCAAAGCTCTTCACCAGTATCAAAGCTCTTCATCAGTATCAAAGCTCTTCACTAGTATCAAAGCTCTTCACTAGTATCAAAGCTCTTCACTAGTATCAAAGCTCTTCATCAGTATCAAAGCTCTTCACCAGTATCAAAGCTCTTCACTAGTATCAAAGCTCTTCACTAGCATCAAAGCTCTTCATCAGTATCAAAGCTCTTCACTAGTATCAAAGCTCTTCACTAGTATCAAAGCTCTTCACTAGTATCAAAGCTCTTCATCAGTATAAAAGCTCTTCACCAGTATCAAAGCCCTTCACTAGTATCAAAGCTCTTCACTAGTATCAAAGCTCTTCATTGGTATCAAAGCTCTTCACTAGTGTCAGAGCTCTTCACCAGTATCAGAGCTCTTCACCAGTATCAAAGTTCTTCACCAGTATCAAAGCTCTTCACCAGTATCAAAGCTCTTCACCAGTATCAAAGCTCTTCACCAGTATCAAAGCTCTTCACCAGTATCAAAGCTCTTCACTAGTGTCAGAGCTCTTCACTAGCATCAAAGCTCTTCACCAGTATCAAAGCTCTTCACTAGTGTCAGAGCTCCTCACTAGTATCAACGCTCTTCACCAGTATCAAAGCTCTTCACTAGTGTCAAAGCTCTTCACTAGTATCAAAGCTCTTCACCATTATCAAAGCTCTTCACCAGTATCAAAGCTCTTCACTAGTGTCAGAGCTCTTCACCAGTATCAAAGCTCTTCACCATAATCAAAGTTCTTCACCAGTATCAAAGCTCTTCACTAGTATCAAAGCTCTTCACTGGTGTCAGAGCTCTTCACTAGTACCAAAGCTCTTCACTAGTATCAAAGCTCTTCACTAGTATCAAAGCTCTTCACCAGTATCAAAGCTCTTCACTAGTGTCAGAGCTCTTCACCATTATCAAAGCTCTTCATCAGTATCAAAGCTCTTCA
>NC_091336.1:14832757-14847757 GCF_038502225.1 Cherax quadricarinatus
CACCTAGAAAGGAACGATCTCATCAACAGCAGCCAACATGGTTTCAGGGACGGGAAATCCTGTGTCACAAACCTACTGGAGTTCTATGACATGGTGACAGCAGTAAGACAAGAGAGAGAGGGGTGGGTGGATTGCATTTTCTTGGACTGCAAGAAGGCGTTTGACACAGTTCCACACAAGAGATTGGTGCAAAAACTGGAGGACCAAGCAGGGATAACAGGGAAGGCACTACAATGGATCAGGGAATACTTGTCAGGAAGACAGCAGCGAGTCATGGTACGTGGCGAGGTGTCAGAGTGGGCACCTGTGACCAGCGGGGTCCCGCAGGGGTCAGTCCTAGGACCAGTGCTGTTTCTGGTATTTGTGAACGACATGACGGAAGGAATAGACTCTGAGGTGTCCCTGTTTGCAGATGACGTGAAGTTGATGAGAAGAATTCACTCGATCGAAGACCAGGCAGAACTACAAAGGGATCTGGACAGGCTGCAGACCTGGTCCAGCAATTGGCTCCTATAGTTCAATCCCACCAAGTGCAAAGTCATGAAGATTGGGGAAGGGCAAAGAAGACCGCAGACGGAGTACAGTCTAGGGGGCCAGAGACTAAAAACCTCACTCAAGGAAAAAGATCTTGGGGTGAGTATAACACCAGGCACATCTGGTGAGTATATCACCAGGCACATCAACCAAATAACTGCTGCAGCATATGGGCGCCTAGCAAACCTCAGAACAGCATTCCGACATCTTAATAAGGAATCATTCAGGACCCTGTACACCGTGTACGTTAGGCCCATATTGGAGTATGCGGCACCAGTTTGGAACCCACACCTAGCCAAACACGTGAAGAAACTAGAGAAAGTGCAAAGGTTTGCAACAAGACTAGTCCCAGAGCTAAGAGGTATGTCCTACGAGGAGAGGTTAAGGGAAATCAACCTGACGACACTGGAGGACAGGAGAGATAGGGGGGACATGATAACGACATACAAAATACTGAGAGGAATTGACAAGGTGGACAAAGACAGGATGTTCCAGAGATTGGACACAGTAACAAGGGGACACAGTTGGAAGCTGAAGACACAGATGAATCACAGGGATGTTAGGAAGTATTTCTTCAGCCACAGAGTAGTCAGTAAGTGGAATAGTTTGGGAAGCGATGTAGTGGAGGCAGGATCCATACATAGCTTTAAGCAGAGGTATGATAAAGCTCACGGCTCAGGGAGAGTGACCTAGTAGCGATCAGTGAAGAGGCGGGGCCAGGAGCTCGGACTCGACCCCCGCAACCTCAACTAGGTGAGCACAACTAGGCGAGCACACACACACACACACATACACACACACACACACACACACACACACACACACACACACACACACATACACACATACATACATACACACATACACACACACATACACACACACACACACACACACATACACACATACACACACACACACACACACACATACACACATACACACATACACACACACACACATACACACACACACACACACACACACACACACACACACACACACACACACACACACACACAAACACACATACACACACACACACACACACACACACACACACATGCACACATACACACATACACACATACACACATACACACACACATACACACACACACACACACACACACACACACACACACACACACACACACACACACACACACACACACACACACACACACACACACACACACACACATACACACACACACACACACACACACACACACACACACACACACACACACACACACACACACACACACCTCGTGTTCACCTTGCGCAGCTCCGACGTTGAGGACGTCACATATGAGAGGCCCCTTGGAGCTACTGATCACGTATTTCTAAGCTTTGAATACATAGTGGAGTTACAAGTGGAGAGGGTGACAGGAGTTGAATGGGAAAAGCCAAACTATAAAAGGGGGGACTACACAGGTATGAGGAACTTCCTGCAGGAGGTTCAGTGGGACAAAGAATTGGTACGAAAGTCGGTAAACGATATGAAATAAGTAACAACAAAATGCAAGGAGGCAGAGGAAAGGTTTGTTCCCAAGGGTAACAGAAATAATAGGAAGACCAGAACGAGCTCTTGCTTTGCCCAAAGGTGTAGGAAGGCAAAAACTAAGTGCACTAGAGAATGGAAAAAGTAGAGAAGGCAAAGGACCCAGGAAAATAAAGAGATTAGTCGAAGAGCTAGAAACGAGTATGCACAGATAAGGAGGGAGGCCCAGCGACAATACGAAAACGACATAGCATCGAAAGTCAAGTCTGACCCGAAACTGCTGTATAGCCACATAGGAGGAAGACAACAGTCAAAGACCAGGTAATCAGGCTGAGGAAAGAAGTTGGGGAGCTCACAAGAAACGATCAAGAGGTATGTGAGGAGCTTAACACGAGATTTCAGGAAGTATTTAGTAGAGACAGGAAGGACCCTGGGAAGACAGAACAAAGGGGGACACCAACAAGGGATATAGCAACAAGTGTTGGATGAAATACACACAAGTGAGGAAGACGAGAAGCTGCTAAGTGACCTTGATACCTCAAAGGCAGTGAGACTGGACAATATCTCTCCATGGGTCCTTAGAGAGGGAGCAGAGGTGCTGTGTGTGCAACTAACCACAATTTTCAACACATCCCTTGAAACTGGGCAACTGCCTGAGGTATGGAAGACAGCAAATGTAGTCCTCATTTTTAAAAAAGGAGACAGAAACGAGGCACTAAACTACAGACCAGTGTCCCTGATGTGTATAGTATGCAAAGTCATGGAGAATATCAGGAGGGTGGTGGAGCATCTGGAATAGAACAAGATTATAAAGGACAACCAGCACAGATTCATGGAAGGTAAATCCTGTGTCACAAACCTTCTGGAGTTTTATGACAAGGTAACAGAAGTAAGACACGAAAGAGAGGGAGGGTCGATTGCATTTTCTTGGACTGCAAGAAGGCCTTCGACACAGTTCCCCACAGGAGATTAGTGCAGAAGCTAGAGGATCAGGCACATATAACAGGAAGGACACTGCAATGGATCAGAGACTACCTGACAGGGAGGCAACAACGAGTTATGGCACATTATGAAGTATCACAATGGGTGCCAGTGACAAGCAGGGTCCCACATGGGTCAGTCCTAGGACCAGTACACACACATACACAAACACATTTCTACACAAAACTGAAGGAGCTAGAGCATCCTAACAGGATAAAAAAATGGACTCTCGAAGGGGAGGACGCAAAGGCAAGGAAATCGAGGATGGCTTGTCTGAAAAGGAAGAATGAGTAAAAAGGCTCAAGAACAAAGTGGATCAAGAATGGGAAAAAAGGTTAAATGAGCTTTGCAATAGCATGTTAGAGAAGCTATCTGCAGAGAGCAAGAAGTGGGAATCATGAGCTGTAGTAGCTGAGGCAAAGATACAAAGACTGGAGGAAGAAATGGATGTGCTGCAACAGGTAATAAAGCTGAGGTCTGAAAGGAGCAAGGTGATTGATATGGGAACATCAGCAGGCAGCGAGGGACTGAAAGAGGGGATGGACCTAAGAAGTCTTTTTGCAGAAGTAATTTCAGGCCATCAGGGTGTCCAGGAGATGATAAGGGAAACAACAAAGGAGATGCTTAAATCAGATCCAGAGATATGAAGGGAAAAGAAATGAGAAGAAGAGAGGGAGAGGTCAATAATTATTCATGGGCTTCAGGAGGTTGATGAAAGAAAACATTGGGAGGAAAAAGATATTAAGAACATCATTGCAATAACAGGAGAGGACATGTCTCAGGTAGAAAATTTTCGAGGGAAAAAAATCGACCAATCAAATTGACATTCAAGAGAGAAGTGGTATGGAACAGGATACTACAACAGAAGCCAACTGTTAAAGGATTCTCAAGTGTACCTCAGTCGAGACAACACAAAAAGAAAGGGAACTGAGAATGAGAGCAAGAAGAAACCAGTGGAAGGAAAGAGAGACAGGACAGTCAATGACAGACAGGAAAACTCAGCCTTTGGGGGAACATCAAACACAAATGATCACAGAATTCCCTCAACCCCTGTCACCCCCATATCAATCAAACACAATAACCAGAAACAAACCACACTTCATAGCCCCCACCCCCTAAGCACTAATTTCGCAATCACAGCAGCCTCCAATAATATTCCGCCCTGCCTCTCACGCCCCCAGCCTGCACCTTCCTCTTTCATCTCCCAAAATACACTAATGGAAAGGAAGCTAAAGGTATGTTACATCAATGCAGATGGAATAACAAATAAGAGTGAAGAGTGGCAAAAACGAATCATTGATGCATCACCTGACATCATAGCACTAACAGAGACAAAACTTACAGGGATGATAACAGATGTAGTCTTTCCACCTGGATATCAGATCCTGAGGAAAGACAGAGAGAACAGAGGAAAGGGAGGAGTAGCATTGCTCATCAAAAGCCAGTGGAGTTTTGAGGAAATGGGAGAAATGAAAAGAAGGGAAAGAGACGATTTCATTGTAGGAACACTTCAGACTGGGGGTCCAAAGGTGATGATAGCACTGATGTATAACCCACCACTGAACAGCAGGAGGACAAGAGAAGAGTATGATGTGTGCAATAGGGCAATGGTGGATACACTAGCTGAAGTGACCAGGAGGGCTCATATGGGTAGGACAAAATTGCTTATAATGGGGGATTTCAATCATAAAGAGATTGACTGCGAAAACCTAGGTCCACATGTGGGACCAGAAACATGGAGGGCTAAGATGTTGGAGACTTTATTGGAGAACTTCATGCACCAACATGTTAGGGATACAACCAGAGAGAGAGGAGAGGATGTTGCAGCAAGGCTGGATCTCATATTCACCTTGAATAGTTCAGACATAGGGGATACCACACACGAAAGACCCTTTGGCGCTAGTGATCATGATGTCCTGAGTTTTGAATACTTTGTAGAGTTAGCAGTGGAGAATGCAGCAGCACGAGAACAACGAGAGAAGCCGAACTTCAAAAAATGGGGACTATATAGGCATGAGAAGTCTCCTGCATGAAGTGCAGTGGGAAAGAGAACTAGATGGAAAGACAGTAAGTGAAATGATGGAACCAGTGACCACTAAGTGCAGGGAGGCAGAGGAGAAGTTCATACCAAAAGGTAACAGAAAAAATGGTAAGACCAGAGTGAGCCCATGGTTTAACTGGAGGTGTAAAGAGGCCAAAGCCAAGTGTGCTAGAGCATGGAAAAGGTATAGAAGGCAAAGGACTCAAGAAAACAAGGAGCTGAGCAGAAGAACCAGAAACGAATATGCAGGGATATTGCCGAGAGGCAATACAAGAACGACATAGCAACAAAAGCCAAATCTGAATCAAAGTTGTTATACAGCCACATTAGGGGAAAACAACAGTCAAGGACCAGGTAATCAGGCTGAGGACAGAAAGAATGGAGCTCACAAAGAGTGATCAGGAAGTAAGTGATGAACTAAACACAAGATTTAGAGAAGTATTCACAACAGAGACAGGAATGCTTCCAGCAAACCGTGGCGGTAGGGTGCACCAGCAGGTGCTGGACACAAGGAAGAGGTGAAGAAACTGCTAGGTGAACTAGATACTTCGAAGGCAGTGGGCCCAGATAACAAATCTCCATGGATACTGAGAGAGGGAGCAGAGGAACTGTGTGTGCCGCCAGCAGCAATCTTCAGTAAATTTATCGAAAATGGGCAATGGCCTGAGGCGTGGAAGACAGCAAATGTAGTTCCAGTTTTTAAGAAAGGAGAGAGACAGGCAGCGTTAAACTACAGACCAGTGTCACTGACTTGTATAGTATGTAAAGTCATGGAAAAGATTTTCAGGAAAAGAGTGGTGGAACGCTTTGAAAAGATTGGGCTCATACATGACAATCAGCACAGCTTCAGAGATGGGAAATTCTGTGTCACAAATCTACTTGAGTTCTACGATAAGGCAACAGAAGTAAGACAGGAGAGAGAGAGGGATGGATGGATTGCATCTTTTGGGACTGCAAGAAGGCTTTTGACAGAGTACCACATAAGAGACTGGTGGAAAAATTAGAGGAGCAGGCAGGAATAATAGGGAAAGTACTGCAATGGATCAGGGAATACCTGAGAGGAAGGAAACAACGAGTGTTGGTACGTGATGATGTGTCAGAGTGGGCGCATGTGTCGACTGGGGTTCCACAGGGGTCAGTCCTAGGTTTGGTGCTGTTTCTTGTATACGTGAATGACATGATGGAAGGAATAGATCCAGAAATGTCACTGTTCGCTGATGATGTGAAACTGATTTGGAGAATACAAGCGGGCGAGGATCAGTTAAAATTACAAGGGGATCTGGAGAGATTACAAGTCTGGTCCGACAAATGGCTCCTGGAGTTTAACCCTAGTAAGTGTAAAGTCATGAAGATTGGGGAAGGGCATAGAAGACCGCAGACGGAGTACAGGTTAGGGGATCAAAGGCTGCAAACGTCGCTTAAAGGAAAGGATCTTAGGATAAGCATTATAACGAACACATCTCCTGAGGCACACATCAATCAAATAACTGCTGCAGCATATGGGCGTTTGGCAAACATGAGATTAGCATTTAGACATCTGAGTAAGGAGTCGTTCACGACATTGTACATCGTGTACGTCAGGCCTATACTGGAGTATGCAGCACCAGTATGGAACCCATACCTAGTCAAATACGTCACGAAATTGGAGAAAGTGCAAACATTTCCAACAAGATTAGTCCCGGAACTGAGGGGTGTGTCTTATGAGGAGAAGTTTAAGGGAACTCAACCTGATGACACTAGAGGATAGGAGAGATAGGGAGGACATGATAACGACGTACAAAATACTGAGAGGAATTGACAAGGTGGACAAAGCTCGAATGTTTCAGAGATGGAACACAGAAACAAGGGGACACAATTGGAAGCTGAAAACCCAGATGAGTCATAGAGATATTAGGAAGTATTTCTTGAGCCTTAGAGTTGTCAGGAAGTGGAATAATCTGGAGAGTGAAGTAGTGGAAGCAAGTTCCATACATAGCTTTAAGAAGAGGTATGATAAAGGTCATGGAGCAGGGAGAGGGTGACTTAGTATCGACCAGTGAAGAGACGGGGCCAGGAGCTATGAATCGACACCTGCAACCACATACAGGTGAGTACATACACACACACACACAAACATAAATATATATATATATATATATATATATATATATATATATATATATATATATATATATATATATATACGTATGTATTATATAAATTTTTAACGCTTTCTCCTGCGTCTGTTTTTCAACGATATACGCTACTAGCATTTCTGATGAAACACTTAGCCTATTACTTTTTTTTTTGAGGGGGGTTTGGTTAGGTGTAACAAAGTTATATAATTAATTTATATGTGCTTATATTGAGTGGGCAATAACTAGCCAATATCAAGTACCGAAGATAGTAACGGGGACAAAAAACATACGATACAGCATTGTGACCTAATGCGCTGGTAACCAAACTTTTTTACCCACAATAACAAGAACAAGCTGCCCTAAACATTACCAGGATTGCTGTTGACAGCAAATTATGACCAAACCAAACAGAGGTAATAACCTGCTTGACTTAGCTCAGTTTGACCTACTCATCTAATTAACGCTATTCATAACACTTAAGAAATTCCTAGCAATCAGCCTTTAATATCTGATACAATTACCAACCACATTGATAAGTATAATTTGCCGATATATGTAAACTTGTTTCTTATATCTTGTGTGCTCATGTATTTATAATCCGAAAACCTGTAGGTTAGGTAAGGTTTGTCAGGAAATAGGACAAGTGTTTCCTGACGTGGGTCTTAGTTATATGATGATCCGCAGCTGGAGCTTTTGGTCATCTGACTAAGGCCTTCCGCTGGCTTACCGGTCTACCTCTTTAAAAATCATAGTAATGATTTATACCCTAATATGCATGCGAATCCCTCATACAATCGTAACAAAATTAATTTTATATAACGTCTTCACATGGAAATGTTATATATATATATATATATATATATATATATATATATATATATATATATATATATATATATATATATATATATATATATATATATATATATATATATATATATATATATATATATATATATATATATATATATATATGCAATAAGATCACAGTGAACAGGTGATTTCAAAATATGCAAAACAACCACTCTGAAAGAATAGAGAAATTCCAAGCGCTTTCGTGACTACTCACATTATCAAGGATAATGTGAGTAGTCACGAAAGCGCTTGGAATTTCTCTATTCTTTCAGAGTGGTTGTTTTGCATATATATATATATATATAATATATATATATATATATATATATATATATATATATATATATATATATATATATATATATATATATATATATATATATATATATATATATATATATATATATATATATATATATATATATATATATATATATATATATATATATATATATATATATATATATATATATATATATATATATATATATATATATATATATATATATATATATATATAACATACACACAAATATTTTTTGACCAAGGAACTAGGATATTGTGTTATATTTAGAGATACAATTAAAGAGATCCTGAGGACCGGGTCGTCCACACATCACAACAACATCAGTTCGCCTTCCTCAACAAGCACACGGCGTCGTTATTATTATTCTGATTGTGTAAACAATTTCTAGACAACATATATATTTAAATTTATGCCTGTAGCTCGTCCTTGTTAGTTAAGACTGTCATGTCATCAGCTCGTATAGAGTTACTAGTGGGAAGAAATCAATATAAAAGGCAGGGCTGTAAACGTGAAAAAAAAAGATAGTACGGTGAAGAAATTATGAGTACATTAAGACTTGCGTGTTTTCGTGTATTTAAGCACACATCTTCAAACGAAAAAGCTTAGGTATTTCTGTTTTTTTACTCTAGTATTTTTCATATATCTTTTTAATTTTTTTTTCCAAAAAAAAAATTACAGAAGCTATTTTTTGACATCGTGTATCACTCTACGATAACACAGTCATGAATAATGAAATTTAAAGTAATAAATGTCAAACGAGCCTAAAGTACACAGACAATAAATATTAGGGATGTAATAACCAGGACGGGTTCTGTGTTTATATTGTAGAAGCTGATGAGAGAAGGGGACAGGAAGCATCAGTTTGTGTGCTGTTGTTATGTTCCCTCTGGACGGATTATTAGGATAGATTTTTTTTCACTTTATCTTGACTTTATAGGAACTCTGTCGTAATTGGACGTTCCTTAATTGTTTTTATTTCTATAGTATTTCCTTACTCTTTATGAGGCCTAGGTTGAAAGCGGATCACTGGGAAAATGATTCCTGTAACTATTTAAATATATATATACATCCTCTACGAGCTACGTTCAAAAATAATGGTAAACGAATAGTGTCCTGAAAATTTTATCTCAGTGGTTGTGCAAAAAAATCTAATGATGCACTTTGTGTTATTTTAAACTGCTATTAGCAACAGCCTTATTGACCAAGCAGTCAACAAGTGGAAGATCTCAATTAAATGACCAAAAACTCCACTGAGCACATCACTTGACCAGTGTCATCAGAAATTTTCCGCTTTCTTCTGATGAACAAAAAATCATCATTGTTTTAGGCTCCTCAGATGAGCGTAGTGCTCCTCGTTCCTCTCCCTGCAATCTGGGTGATGCTACAGTCTGGGTGATGCTACAGTCTGGGTGATGCTACAGTCTGGGTGATGCTACAGTCTGGGTGATGCTACAATCTGGGTGATGCTACAATCTGGGTGATGCTACAATCTGGGTGATGCTACAGTCTGGGTGATGCTACAATCTGGGTGATGCTACAATCTGGGTGATGCTACACAATATGAACTCAAATTATGTTGCAGTAAACAACTTAATATATAAACAGAAGGGTAGACGGGGGACCGAACCACGGCTCCTGTCCACGCAATATGTACAACACTGGCTATGGGAAGTAGGTACAGTGGAACATTTGGTCACGAACGCGTACGAACACCAACAAATTTTTGCATCTGGTCACGAACACATAATCGGGTGCCGAACAAACACAGTCTCGCCAATTTCCACATTCCATGCCATTTTTTTTTTTTTTGCATGCGTCAATTTACCCCGAAAATTGAGCTGATTATATAGAAAAATAGCTTAACACTTTGGCAACACTCTCGTATAAGAATCATTGTTGTAAGTTAAGTAAGTTTATTCAAGTTTACACAAATACAGTTACACAGATTATCATACATAGCAGCATATGTGTAAAGAACCTGGGATAACCTAAAAAAAGTCAGAGTGATTTATTTTCTCGATTTTTTTTTTCGGTGCTCCCTCGTTTTCGTCGATTATCTCCGAAGTAAGTTATTCATAAATTACAATAATTACGACCGTGATAAATTTGGATTAGCAGTGTTTTATCAGCAGGTAGTGCACAAACAGCTTCTCGCAGTGCCAGTACCCGGCTAGGGCTTGCCATATATGATGCTTTGTAAATATTTTTTTTCTCACTTGTTTGTTGGGCTATTGTATTGAAGCTTGGGCAATGTATGATGGAAAGATGCTCCTTAACCTACAATAAAAATGAAAGAAATCGGACTTTAAATAACGGAGTTCACTTCTCAGTCATTAGACCTGGAGTTTACCTGGAGTTTACCTGGAGAGAGTTCCGGGGGTCAACGCCCCCGCGGCCCGGTCTGTGACCAGGCCTCCTTAAGTCAGTGTCCCAGGATGCGACCCACACCAGTCGACTAACACCCAAGTACCCATTTTACTGATGGGGAACATAGACAACAGGTGGAAAGAAACACGTCCAATGTTTCTACTCTGGCTGGGAATCGAACCCAGGCCCTCACCGTGTGAAGCGAGAGCGTTAACCACCAGCCCATTAAAATTCTAAAAAAAAAAAAACTTTACAGCGAACGGTTCGTGGCGGTCTAGAACTCGTGTAATGTTAGTTTTTTGTTGATGAAGGCTTTCTCAGTGTTATTCAAGGTTTTTACATTTAATTTACTATTACACTGTGCATTCTGTTATATAATTAACTATTTTTGTGCTTAAAAATCTTAATAAAAAAATATTTATATACAGTTCGTAGGGGTCTGGAACAAATTAATCGTATTTGCATACAATCTAATGGGGAAATTAGGTTCGGGTCACGACCAGAGTTTTGGAACGAATTATGGTCGTGACCAGAGGTTTCACTGTATAATGTTTGTCAGGAAACAGGACAAGTGTTTCCTGATGCAAGTCTAAGTCATATGATGACTCACAGCTGGAGCTTTTGGTCATCTGACCGAGGCCTTCCGCTGGTTTACCGGTTCACTCTTAAAAATGATGGTATTATAACCATTTCTAGAGTCGGTAACTCTCTAATACTCGGTATGGAAGAAAGTTAAGCCTCTGTTATTCACTCCTGGGTACTCTCCTGTGTACCCTCCTGGGTACAAAAAAGGGTGCCCGTCTGGGAGGGAGGAAAGGGGGTTTATAAAAAGTAACAGAAATAAAGTGGGAATTGACAACAGTAGGGATAACATGTTTGTTGACAATATAAACATTTGCTGGATGGTGTCATTAATGTGTTACAGATACCTACCAGTAGTCTAGCCCTTTAGTTTGACCTTGTCCCTCCTAGTCATACTGTGTGTGTGAAACATTAATTTTCCTAAATTTAGGGTAACTACGTAGTCGAATACGAACTTCACTTCTTCTATGAAAGAAACAATTATGTTTGGATTCTCTATATACTAGGTATGGCTTAGTAATGCACTAGGATAGTCTAATTTTACTCCTAGCCAACACTTTAAATGACGTTTCAGCTCTTGGAACATTACGGAGGATAACAATGGGCTCAGACGGACCGAAACGTCGTCTATTTCCTCTCTAATTGTTAAATTAACTGTGCATTTTCTATCATCAATATTTTAACTTAATTTTGATAGGAATCAGAACATTAATGTTATTATCACTGCCAGGGTGTCAGTATAAAGGTATGTTATAATACGTGGTGTAGTAGTGACATATTACCCTCATCCTCTTCACCCCCTCCCCAGACAAACATACCTGCACGAATAGGCTATCCCAAGAGAGGATAGGCTATCCCAAGAGAGGATAGGCTATCCCAAGAGAGGATAGGCTATCCCAAGAGAGGATAGGCTATCCCAAGAGAGGATAGGCTATCCCAAGAGAGGATACGCTATCCCAAGAGAGGATAGGCTATCCCAAGAGAGGATAGGCTATCCCAAGAGAGGATAGGCTATCCCAAGAGAGGATAGGCTATCCCATGAGAGGATAGGCTATCCCAAGAGAGGATATGCTATCCCAAGAGAGGATAGGCTATCCCAAGAGAGGATAGACTATCCCAAGAGAGGATAGGCTATCTCAAGAGAGGATAGACTATCCCAAGAGAGGATAGGCTATCCCAAGAGAGGATAGGCTATCTCAAGAGAGGATAGACTATCCCAAGAGAGGATAGGCTATCCCAAGAGAGGATAGGCTATCCCAAGAGAGGATAGGCTATCCCAAGAGAGGATAGGCTATCCCAAGAGAGGATAGACTGTCCTAAGAGAGGATAGGCTATCCCAAAAGAGGATAGACTATTCCAAGAGAGGATAGGCTATCCCGAGAGAGGATAGGATAGGCTATCCCGAGAGAGGGTAAAAACTAATAGCAACTCCAGAGCTGCTGTAATTTCCCTGAAAACCTACAGTAGCCTATGCACCCATTGTCACACGCTTGCCGATACTTGTATATGCATTATAATAATAACAAATGATAATAACAATAATCTTAATAATAATAATAATAATAATAATAATAATAATAATAATAATAATAATAATAATAATAATAATAATAATAATAATAATAATAATAATAATAATAATAATAATAATAATAATAATAATAATAATAATAATAATAATAATACAAGGACCCCAATGGAAATATGTCTCTTCGTCTGACTTTTTTTTGGGTTATCCAAGGTAATTTACAGTAGGTATGATAATTGTTATTATGTGTACCAGTGCGTAAATATACTTACATTTGGGCTGTTACGTCATTGTGTTGTGTGGTGCAAGACTTGCGTCTGGACGGCTGCTGTGACGAGTGAGGCAGTGATCATACACCATGGTGTATGGTAATCCTCGGCGCCAGAGATATATAGAAACATTGCCAAGAACGCAGTGAGGGGTAAAACTAGTACTCCCTGGAGGCCAGCGCTCATGCTTGCCAAGTTGATGTTTTGGAGAGACGCCTGGCTCGCTTACTGCACATTGTGTAGCTAATGTTATGTTGTGGTGATGGGAATTTGAGTTACTACACTGTGTGTAGTTGATGTTGTGTTGTGATGAGTTATTGCACAGTGTGTAGTTAATGTTATATCGTGGTGGTGGTGGCTAGCTGAGATACTTCACGTTATTAAGTCAATGTCATGCTCTGTTGAAGATGGTTTGGTTTTTAATGAAAACAGATCAAGACTGTAAACATACCGGTTCTGCGATTCTCTGTGTGGTTGAGTTAGTTTACTGACTGCCGGAAACATATATAAGTTTACTTTGGTTCCCAGAGGGGCCCAGTTTAATTAGAAGTATATTCACTAGCTTTAAATAGACATATCTTCTTTGGTTCAGATGTGGAATATCGTGAATGTGTGTGTGTGTGTGTGTGTGTGTGTGTGTGTGTGTGTGTGTGTGTGTGTGTGTGTGTGTGTGTGTGTGTGTTTGTGTGTGTGTGTGTGTGTGTGTGTACTCACCTATTTGTACTCACCTATTTGTGGTTGCAGGGGTCGAGTCCTAGCTCCTGGCCCCGCCTCTTCACCGGTTGCTACTAGGCCCTCTCTCTCCCCGCTCCATGAGCTTTATCAACCCTCGTCTTAAAACTGTATATGGTTCCTGCCTCCACTACGTCATTTTCTAGGCTATTCCACTGCCTTACAACTCTATGACTGAAGAAATACTTCCTACTATCTCTCAGACTCATTTGTGTCTTCAACTTCCAATTGTGGCCTCTTGTTTCTGTGTCCCCTCCCTGGAACATCCTGTCTTTGTCCACCTTGTCTATTCCACGCAGTATTTTATATGTCGTTATCATGTCTCCCCTGACCCTCCTGTCCTCCAGTGTCGTCAGGCCGATTTCCCTTAATCTTTCTTCATAGGACATTCCCCTTAGCTCTGGAACTAACCTTGTCGCAAACCTTTGTACTTTCTCTAGTTTCTTGACGTGCTTTATCAAGTGCGGGTTCCAAACAGGTGCTGCATACTCCAGTATGGGCCTGACATACACGGTGTACAGTGTCTTGAATGATTCCTTATTAAGGTATCGGAATGCTGTTCTCAGGTTTGCCAGGCGCCCATATGCTGCAGCAGTTATCTGATTGATGTGTGCTTCCGGAGACATGCTCGGTGTTATACTCACCCTGTACTCACCTATTTGTACTCACCTATTTGTGGTTGCAGGGGTCGATTCACAGCTCCTGGCCCCGCCTCTTCGCTGATTGCTACTAGATCCTCTCTCTCCCTGCCCCATGAGCTCTATCATACCTCGCCTTAAAACTATGTATGGTTCCTGCCTCTACCACATCACCTTCTAGGCTATTCCATGGCCTGACTACTCTATGACTGAAGAAATACTTCCTAACATCCCTTTGATTCATCTGAGTCTTCAACTTCCAATTGTGACCTCTTGTGTCTGTGTCCCATCTCTGGAACATCCCGTTTTTGTCCACCTCGTCTATTCCGCGCAGTATTTTATATGTCGTTATCATGTCTCCCCTGACCCTCCTGGCCTCCAGTGTCGTCAGGCCGATTTCCCTCAACCTTTCTTCATAGGACAATCCCCGTAGCTCTGGGACTAGTCTTGTTGCAAACCTTTGCACTTTCTCTAATTTCTTGACGTGCTTGACTAGGTGTGGATTCCAAACTGGTGCTGCATACTCCAGTATGGGCCTGACG
>NC_091336.1:14852757-14855257 GCF_038502225.1 Cherax quadricarinatus
TGGCGCTGTCTTCGCAGTTTTAGTTGAGTATTTAAAAATAACATTATCAGTTTATGAAGTATGTAAAAATACACACGTATTTTCTATAAACTAATGAGAAAATTATTTACAAAATTTTCTCAGTAACCAAAGTTACTAAAGATGTTAATATTTATGTAATTAAGCTCACAAATACACACTGAATTGTATATCTCCCAGTGTATATACTTTGAAAGTTTAACTTAATTCGTATATTAAAGGTGAAAGTAATGTACTCTAAGCTGGTAATGTACAGGTGCTCTGCGGAATTAATGACCCCTCGTGCTGTTGGTAGACTTCAGTCCTACCAAACCATCCAACCTTACATAAAAAAGTTTAGGAAAAATAAAGTATCCAATAAGCAGAGCATATTAAACTTATATCAGTTTAGTTTCAGGACCAAAAAACAAAAGCACACACGCCAAAATAAAAGTATAGCATTATGATCACAGACCAAATTCTACTGTAATGGTAGTTCTTACGTCTTATAAGAATCATCGCCCCGAAGCACCGTATACCATCAAGACTTCAGAATTGAAAGAGAAATATGTTTGCCTCCTACGCTTATATATATATATATATATATATATATATATATATATATATATATATATATATATATATATATATATATATATATATATATATATATATATATATATATATATATATATATACATATATATATAACTCATCTGAAGATAAAATACATGTTTTATCCTCACCGACAAGTGAAATTTTGAGATCTATCTCGCTCATGAAGGCTACTTATGCAGCAGTCATGAATAAATTTGAAGAATAGGAGGTGTTGGGGGGAATATCAAATGGAGTGTGGTGTGGGTGATTCCCAAGACGGCACTACCTAAGTGCGTCTCACGCACACATCTGCCTCCTGACGCCTCTTCCAAGACACTCTCAAGACGAACACACGACTTATATAAATATATTTTCTCTCTGACTTCAAGGAGCAATGCTGCAATATATATATATATATATATATATATATATATATATATATATATATATATATATATATATATATATATATATATATATATATATATATATATATCAACAAGTCGACCGTCTCCCACCTAGGCAGGGTGACTAAAAAGAAAGAAAATTCCCAAAACGAAATACTTTCATCATCATTCAACACTTTCACCTCACTCACACATAATCTCTGTTTTTACAGAGGCGCCCAGATACAACAGTTTAGAAGCATATATAAAAATACAATATGAAAGGTGACCTGAATTAATTACAATATCAGGGCCCCAGTTATATATATACCGTCCTATTACATATCCCTCCAAACTGCCAATATCCCAAATCCCTCCTTAAAGTGCAGGCATTGTACTTCCCATTTCCTGGACTCAAGTCCGGCTATATAAAATAACCGGTTTCCCTGAATGCCTTCACTGAATATTACCCTGCTCACACTCCAACAAATCGTCAGGACCCAAAAACCATTCATTTCCCTTCACTCCTATCTAACACGCTCACGCACGCTTGCTGGAAGTCCAAGCCCCTCGCCCGCAAAACCTCCTTTACCCCCTCCCTCCAACCTTTTCGAGGACGACCCCTACCCCGCCTTCCTTCCCCTACAGATTTATACGCTCTCCATGTCATTCTACTTTGATCCATTCTCTCTAAATGACCAAACCACCTCAACAACCCCTCTTCAGCCCTCTGACGAATACTTTTTTTAACTCCACACCTTCTCCTAATTTCCACACTCCGAATTTTCTGCATAATATTTACACCACACATTGCCCTTAGACAGGACATCTCCACTGCCTCCAACCGTCTCCTCGCTGCTGCATTTACCACCCAAGCTTCACACCCATATAAGAGTGTTGGTACTACTATACTTTCATATATTCCCTTCTTTGCCTACATAGATAACTTTTTTTGCCTCCACATATACCTCAATGCACCACTCACCTTTTTTCCTTCATCAATTCTATGATTAACCTCATCCTTCATAAATCCATCCGCTGACACGTCAACTCCCAAACATCTGAAAACATTCACTTCTTCCATACTCCTCCTCTCCAATGTAATATCCAATTTTTCTTTATCTAAATCATTTGATACCCTCATCACCTTACTCTTATCCATGTTCACTTTCAACTTTCAACCTCCCACAGTCTTCGTCACTATTGAAGGTGAAAACATATCCGGTTGCTTTGTCTCTTTCCAGATTTTTTTTTTACCAGGGATTTTTACCCTCATGTTAGAGTTATGTTGTTTAGCAGCGTGCGACGAGGACTCTCTCTCCTTCACCGGTTTTGACAGTTTTCTTGTTTCCATTGTAAATACTTTTTGGAACCGTTTATTTCCTGGAATCCTCCATTTGTGTGTGTATGTGTGTGATAGAGAGAGAGAGAGAGAGAGAGAGAGAGAGAGAGAGAGAGAGAGAGAGAGAGAGAGAGAGAGAGAGAGAGAGGGAGAAAGAGAGGTGTTAGGGTAAGGACTG
>NC_091336.1:14862757-14910257 GCF_038502225.1 Cherax quadricarinatus
CATCATAGTAGTGTTCCATCATAGTAGTGTTCCATCATAGTAGTGTTCCATCATAGTAGTGTTCCATCATAGTAGTGTTCCATCATAGTAGTGTTCCATCAGTGTTCCATCATAGTAGTGTTCCATCATAGTGTTCCATCATAGTGTAGTGTTCCATCATAGTAGTGTTCCATCATAGTAGTGTTCCATCATAGTAGTGTTCCATCATAGTAGTGTAGTGTTCCATCATAGTAGTGTTCCATCATAGTAGTGTTCCATCATAGTATAGTGTTCCATCATAGTAGTGTTCCATCATAGTAGTGTTCCATCATAGTAGTGTTCCATCATAGTAGTGTTCCATCATAGTAGTGTTCCATCATAGTAGTGTTCCATCATAGTAGTGTTCCATCACAGTAGTGTTCCATCATAGTAGTGTTCCATCATAGTAGTGTTCCATCATAGTAGTGTTCCATCATAGTAGTGTTCCAACATAGTAGTGTTCCACCACTAGTGTTCCATCATAGTAGTGTTCCATCATAGTAGTGTTCCATCATAGTAGTGTTCCATCATAGTAGTGTTCCATCATAGTAGTGTTCCATCATAGTAGTGTTCCATCATAGTAGTGTTCCACCACTAGTGTTCCATCATAGTAGTGTTCCATCATAGTAGTGTTCCATCATAGTAGTGTTCCACAACTAGTGTTCCATCATAGAAGTGTTCCATCATAGTAGTGTTCCATCATAGTAGTGCTCCATCATAGTAGTGTACCATCAAAGTAGTGTTCCATCATAGAAGTGTTCCATCATAGCAGTGTTCCATCATAGTAGTGTTCCATCATAGTAGTGTTCCATCATAGTAGTGTTCCATCATAGTAGTGTTCCATCATAGTAGTGTTCCACCACTAGTGTTCCATCATAGTAGTGTTCCATCATAGTAGTGTTCCATCATAGTAGTGTTCCACCACTAGTGTTCCATCATAGTAGTGTTCCATCATAGTAGTGTTCCATCATAGTAGTGTTCCATCATAGTAGTGTTCCACCACTAGTGTTCCATCATAGTAGTGTTCCATCATAGTAGTGTTCCATCATAGTAGTGTTCCATCATAGTAGTGTTCCATCATAGTAGTGTTCCATCATAGTAGTGTTCCATCATAGTAGTGTTCCATCATAGTAGTGTTCCATCATAGTAGTGTTCCATCATAGTAGTGTTCCATCATAGTAGTGTTCCATCATAGTAGTGTAGTGTTCCATCATAGTAGTGTTCCATCATAGTAGTGTTCCATCATAGTAGGTTCCATCATAGTAGTGTTCCATCATAGTAGTGTTTCATCATAGTAGTGTTCCATCATAGTAGTGTTCCATCATGGTAGTGTTCCATCATAGTAGTGTTCCATCATAGTAGTGTTCCATCATAGTAGTGTTCCATCATAGTAGTGTTCCATCATAGTAGTGTTCCATCATAGTAGTGTTCCATCATAGTAGTGTTCCATCATAGTAGTGTTCCATCATAGTAGTGTTCCATCATAGTAGTGTTCCATCATAGTAGTGTTCCATCATAGTAGTGTTCCATCATAGTAGTGTTCCACCACTAGTGTTCCATCATAGTAGTGTTCCATCATAGTAGTGTTCCATCATAGTAGTGTTCCATCATAGTAGTGTTCCATCATAGTAGTGTTCCATCATAGTAGTGTTCCATCATAGTAGTGTTCCATCATAGTAGTGTTCCATCATAGTAGTGTTCCATCATAGTAGTGTTCCATCATAGTAGTGTTCCATCATAGTAGTGTTTCATCATAGTAGTGTTCCATCATAGTAGTGTTCCATCATAGTAGTGTTCCATCATAGTAGTGTTCCATCATACTAGTGTTCCACCATAGTAGTGTTCCATCATATTAGTGTTCCATCATAGTAGTGTTCCATCATAGTAGTGTTCCATCACAGTAGTGTTCCATCATAGTAGTGTTCCATCATAGTAGTGTTCCATCATAGTAGTGTTCCATCATAGTAGTGTTCCATCATAGTAGTGTTCCATCATAGTAGTGTTCCATCATAGTAGTGTTCCATCATAGTAGTGTTCCACCACTAGTGTTCCATCATAGTAGTGTTCCACCACTAGTGTTCCATCATAGTAGTGTTCCATCATAGTAGTGTTCCATCTTCCCTCATAGTAGTGTTCCATCATAGTAGTGTTCCATCATAGTAGTGTTCCATCATAGTAGTGTTCCATCATAGTAGTGTTCCATCACAGTAGTGTTCCATCATAGTAGTGTTCCATCATAGTAGTGTTCCACCATAGTAGTGTTCCATCATAGTAGTGTTCCATCATAGTAGTCTTCTACCACTAGTGTTCCATCATAGTAGTGTTCCATCATAGTACTGTTCCATCATAGTAGTGTTCCATAGTAGTGTTCCATCATAGTAGTGTTCCATCATAGTAGTGTTCCATCACTAGTGTTCCAGTGTTCCATCATAGTAGTGTTCCATCATAGTAGTGTTCCATCATAGTAGTGTTCCATCATAGTAGTAGTGTTCCATCATAGTAGTGTTCCAGCAAAGTAGTGTTCCATCAGTAGTGTAGTGTTCCATCATAGTAGTGTTCCATCATAGTAGTGTTCCATCATAGTAGTGTTCCATCATAGTACTGTTCCATCATAGCAGTGTTCCATCATAGTAGTGTTCCATCATAGTAGTGTTCCATCATAGTAGTGTTCCATCATAGTAGTGTTCCATCATAGTAGTGTACCATCATAGTAGTGTTCCACCACTAGTGTTCCATCATAGTAGTGTTCCATCATAGTAGTGTAGTGTTCCATCATAGTAGTGTTCCATCATAGTAGTAGTGTTCCATCATAGTAGTGTTCCATCATAGTAGTGTTCCATCATAGTAGTGTGTTCCATCATAGTAGTGTTCCATCATAGTAGTGTTAGTAGTGTTCCATCATAGTAGTATTCCACCACTAGTGTTCCATCATAGTAGTGTTCCATCATAGTAGTGTTCCATCATAGTAGTGTTCCATCATAGTAGTGTTCCATCATAGTAGTGTTCCATCATAGTAGTGTTCCATCATAGTAGTGTTCCATCATAGTAGTGTTCCATCATAGTAGTGTTCCATCATAGTAGTGTTCCATCATAGTAGTGTTCCTAGTGTTCCATCATGGTAGTGTTCCATCATAGTAGTGTTCCATCATAGTAGTGTTCCATCATAGTAGTGTTCCATCATAGTAGTGTTCCATCATAGTAGTGTTCCATCATAGTAGTGTTCCATCATAGTAGTGTTCCATCATAGTAGTGTTCCATCATAGTAGTGTTCCATCATAGTAGTGTTCCATCATAGTAGTGTTCCATCATAGTAGTGTTCCATCATAGTAGTGTTCCATCATAGTAGTGTTCCATGATAGTAGTGTTCCATCATAGTAGTGTTCCATCATAGTAGTGCTCCATCATAGTAGTGTAGTGTTCCATCATAGTAGTGTTCCATCATAGTAGTAGTGTTCCCATCAGTAGTGTAGTGTTCCATCATAGTAGTGTTCCATCATAGTAGTGTTCCATCATAGTAGTGTTCCATCATAGTAGTGTTCATCATCCATCATACTAGTGTTCCATCATAGTAGTGTTCCATCATAGTAGTGTTCCATCATAGTAGTGTTCCATCATAGTAGTGTTCCATCATAGTAGTGTTCCATCATAGTAGTGTTCCACATAGTAGTGTTCCATCATAGTAGTGTTCCATCCAGTAGTGTTCCATCATAGTAGTGTTCCATCATAGTAGTGTTCCATCATAGCAGTGTTCCATCATAGTAGTGTTCCATCATAGTAGTGTTCCATCATAGTAGTGTTCCATCATAGTAGTGTTCCATCATAGTAGTGTACCATCATAGTAGTGTCCATCCATCATAGTTCCATAGTGTTCCATCATAGTAGTGTTCCACCAGTGTTCCATCATAGTAGTGTTCCATCATAGTAGTGTTCCATCATAGTAGTGTTCCATCATAGTAGTGTTCCATCATAGTAGTGTTCCAACACAGTGTTCCATCATAGTAGTGTTCCATCATAGTAGTGTTCCATCATAGTGTAGTGTTCCATCATAGTAGTGTTCCATCATAGTAGTGTTCCATCATAGTAGTGTTCCATCATAGTAGTGTTCCATCATAGTAGTGTTCCACCACTAGTGTTCCATCATAGTAGTGTTCCATCATAGTAGTGTTCCATCATAGTAGTGTTCCATCATAGTAGTGTTCCATCATAGTAGTGTTCCATCATAGTAGTGTTCCATCATAGTAGTGTTCCATCATAGTAGTGTTCCATCATAGTAGTGTTCCATCATAGTAGTGTTCCATCATAGTAGTGTTCCATCATAGTAGTGTTCCATCATAGTAGTGTTCCATCATAGTAGTGTTCCATCATAGTAGTGTTCCATCATAGTAGTGTTCCACCACTAGTGTTCCATCATAGTAGTGTTCCACCACTAGTGTTCCATCATAGTAGTGTTCCATCATAGTAGTGTTCCATCATAGTAGTGTTCCATCATAGTAGTGTTCCATCATAGTAGTGTTCCATCATAGTAGTGTTCCATCATAGTAGTGTTCCATCATAGTAGTGTTCCATCATAGTAGTGTTCCATCATAGTAGTGTAGTGTTCCATCATAGTAGTGTTCCATCATAGTAGTGTTCCATCATAGTAGTGTTCCATCATAGTAGTGTTCCATCATAGTGTAGTGTTCCATCATAGTAGTGTTCCATCATAGTAGTGTTCCATCATAGTAGTGTTCCATCATAGTAGTGTTCCATCATAGTAGTGTTCCATCATAGTAGTGTTCCATCATAGTAGTGTTCCATCATAGTAGTGTTCCATCATAGTAGTGTTCCACCACTAGTGTTCCATCATAGTAGTGTTCCATCATAGTAGTGTTCCATCATAGTAGTGTTCCATCATAGTAGTGTTCCATCATAGTAGTGTTCCATCATAGTAGTGTTCCATCATAGCAGTGTTCCATCATAGTGTTCCATCATAGTGTTCCATCATAGTAGTGTTCCATCATAGTAGTGTTTCATAGTAGTGTTCCATCATACTAGTGGTCCACCATAGTAGTGTTCCATCATAGTAGTGTTCCATCATAGTAGTGTTCCATCATAGTAGTGTTCCATCAAAGTAGTGTTCCATCATAGAAGTGTTCCATCATAGCAGTGTTCCATCATAGTAGTGTTCCACCACTAGTGTTCCATCATAGTGTTCCATCATAGTAGTGTTCCACCACTAGTGTTCCATCATAGTAGTGTTCCACCATAGTAGTGTTCCATCATAGTAGTGTTCCATCATAGTAGTGTTCCATCATAGTAGTGTTCCATCATAGTAGTGTTCCATCATAGTAGTGTTCCATCATAGTAAGTAGTGTTCCATCATAGTAGTGTTCCATCATAGTAGTGTTCCAACACTAGTGTTCCATCATAGTAGTGTTCCATCATAGTAGTGTTCCATCATAGTAGTGTTCCATCATAGTAGTGTTCCATCATAGTAGTGTTCCATCATAGTAGTGTTCCATCATAGTAGTGTTCCATCATAGTAGTGTTCCATCATAGTAGTGTTCCATCATAGTAGTGTTCCATCATAGTAGTGTTCCACCACTAGTGTTCCATCATAGTAGTGTTCCATCATAGTAGTGTTCCATCATAGTAGTGTTCCATCATAGTAGTGTTCCATCATAGTAGTGTTCCACCACTAGTGTTCCATCATAGTAGTGTTCCATCATAGTAGTGTTCCATCATAGTAGTGTTCCATCATAGTAGTGTTCCATCATAGTAGTGTTCCATCATAGTAGTGTTCCATCATAGTAGTGTTCCATCATAGTAGTGTTCCATCATAGTAGTGTTCCATCATAGTAGTGTTCCATCATAGTAGTGTTCCACCACTAGTGTTCCATCATAGTAGTGTTCCATCATAGTAGTGTAGTGTTCCATCATAGTAGTGTTCCATCATAGTAGTGTTCCATCATAGTAGTGTTCCATCATAGTAGTGTTCCATCATAGTAGTGTTCCATCATAGTAGTGTTCCATCATAGTAGTGTTCCATCATAGTAGTGTTCCATCATAGTAGTGTTCCATCATAGTAGTGTTCCATCATAGTAGTGTTCCATCATAGTAGTGTTCCACCACTAGTGTTCCATCATAGTAGTGTTCCATCATAGTAGTGTTCCATCATAGTAGTGTTCCATCATAGTAGTGTTCCATCATAGTAGTGTTCCATCATAGTAGTGTTCCACCACTAGTGTTCCATCATAGTAGTGTTCCATCATAGTAGTGTTCCACCACTAGTGTTCCATCATAGTAGTGTTCCATCATAGTAGTGTTCCATCATAGTAGTGTTCCATCATAGTAGTGTTCCATCATAGTAGTGTTCCATCATAGTAGTGTTCCATCATAGTAGTGTTCCATCATAGTAGTGTTCCATCATAGTAGTGTTCCATCATAGTAGTGTTCCACCACTAGTGTTCCATCATAGTAGTGTTCCATCATAGTAGTGTTCCATCATAGTAGTGTTCCATCATAGTAGTGTTCCATCATAGTAGTGTTTCATCATAGTAGTGTTCCATCATAGTAGTGTTCCATCATGGTAGTGTTCCACCACTAGTGTTCCATCATAGTGTTCCATCATAGTAGTGTTCCATCATAGTAGTGTTCCATCATAGTAGTGTTCCACCACTAGTGTTCCATCATAGTAGTGTTCCATCATAGTAGTGTTCCATCATAGTAGTGTTCCATCATAGTAGTGTTCCATCATAGTAGTGTTCCATCATAGTAGTGTTCCATCATAGTAGTGTTCCATCATAGTAGTGTAGTGTTTCATCATAGTAGTGTTCCATCATAGTAGTGTTCCATCATAGTAGTGTTCCATCATAGTACTGTTCCATCATAGTAGTGTTCCATCATAGTAGTGTTCCATCATAGTACTGTTCCATCATAGTAGTGTTCCATCATAGTAGTGTTCCATCATAGTAGTGTTCCATCATAGTAGTGTTCCATCATTGTAGTGTTCCATCATAGTAGTGTTCCATCATATTAGTGTTCCATCATAGTAGTGTTCCATCATAGTAGTGTTCCACCACTAGTGTTCCATCATAGTAGTGTTCCACCACTAGTGTTCCATCATAGTAGTGTTCCATCATAGTAGTGTTCCATCATAGTAGTGTTCCACCACTAGTGTTCCATCATAGTAGTGTTCCACCACTAGTGTTCCATCATAGTAGTGTTCCACCATAGTAGTCTTCCATCATAGTAGTGTTCCATCCCAGCAGTGGTCCATCCCAGCAGTGGTCCATCCCAGCAGTGTTCCATCCCAGCAGTGTTCCATCCCAGCAGTGTTCCATCCCAGCAGTGGTCCATCCCAGCAGTGGTCCATCCCAGCAGTGGTCCATCCCAGCAGTGGTCCATCCCAGCAGTGTTCCATCCCAGCAGTGGTCCATCCCAGCAGTGTTCCATCCCAGCAGTGTTCCATCCCAGCAGTGTTCCATCCCAGCAGTGGTCCATCCCAGCAGTGGTCCATCCCAGCAGTGGTCCATCCCAGCAGTGGTCCATCCCGACAGTGGTCCATCCCAGTAGTGGTTCGTACCAGCAGTGGTCCATCCCAGCAGTGGTTCATTCCAGCAGTTTTTCGTACCAGCAGGGGTCCATCCCAGCAAAGATCCATCCGAGCACTGGTTCATCCCAGCAGTTTTTCGTGCCAGCAGTGGTCCATCCCAGCAATGGTCCATCCCAGCAGTGGTTCATCCCAGCAGTGGTCCATCCCAGCAGTGGTTCATCCCAGCAGTGGTCCATCCCAGCAGTGGTCCATCCCAGCAGTGGTCCATCCCAGCAGTGGTTCATCCCAGCAGTGGTCCATCCCAGCAGTGGTCAATCCCAGCAGTGTTCCATCCCAGCAGTGGTCCATCCCAGCAGTGGTCCATCCCAGCAGTGGTTCGTACCAGCAGTGGTCCATCCCAGCAGTGGTTCGTACCAGCAGTGGTTCATCCAGGCTGTGGTCCATCCCAGCAGTGGTTCGTACCAGCAGTGGTCCATCCCAGCAGTGGTTCGTACCAGCAGTGGTTCGTACCAGCAGTGGTTCATCCCAGCATTGGTCCATCCCAGCAGTGGTCCATCCATGCAGTGGTCCATCCCAACAGTGGTTCGTACCAGCAGTGGTTCATCCCAGCAGTGGTTCGTACCAGCAGTGGTCCATCCCAGCAGTGGTTCGTACCAGCAGTGGTCCATCCCAGCAGTGGTTCGTATCAGCAGTGGTTCATCCCAGCAGTGGTCCATCACAACAGTGGTCCATCACAGCAGTGGTCAATCCCAGCAGTGGTCCATCCCAGCAGTGGTCCATCACAGCAGTGGTCCATCCCAGCAGTGGTTCGTACCAGCAGTGGTCCATCCCAGCTGTGGTCCATCACAGCAGTGGTCCATCCCAGCAATGGTTCGTACCAGCAGTGGTCCATCCCAGCAGTGGTCCATCCCAGCAGTGGTTCGTTCCAGCAGTGGTCCATCCCAGCAGTGGTTCATCACAGCAGTGGTCCATCACAGCAGTGGTCCTTCCCAGCAGTGGTCCATCACAGCAGTGGTCCATCACAGCAGTGGTCCATCCCAGCAGTGGTCCATTACAGCAGTGGTCCATCACAGCAGGGGTCCATCACAGCAGTGTTCCATCCCAGCAGTGGTTCCTCACAGCATTGGTCCGTCACAGCAGTGGTCCATCCCAGCAGTGGTCCATCACAGCAGTGGTCCATCACAGCAGTGGTCCATCACATCAGTGGTCCATCACAGCAGTGGTCCATCCCAGCAGTGGTTCGCACCAGCAGTGGTCCATCACAGCAGTGGTCCATCCCAGCAGTGGTTCGCACCAGCAGTGGTCCATCACAGCAGTGGTCCATCCCAGCAGTGGTCCATCCCAGCAGTGGTCCATCCCAGCAGTGGTCCATCACAGCAGTGGTCCATCCCAGCAGTGGTCCATCACAGCAGTGGTCCATCACAGCAGTGGTCCATCCCAGCAGTGGTCCATCCCAGCAGTGGTCCATCACAGCAGTGGTCCATCCCAACAGTGGTCCATCACAGCAGTGGTCCATCCCAGGAGTAGTCCATCACAGCAGTGGTCCATCCCAGCAGTGGTCCATCACAGCAGTGGTCCATCCCAGCAGTGGTCCATCCCAGCAGTGGTCCATCCCAGCAGTTGTCCATCCCAGCAGTAGTCCATCACAGCAGTGGTCCACCCCAGCAGTGGTCCATCAGAGCAGTGGTCCATCAGAGCAGTGGTCCATCACAGCAGTGGTCCATCCCAGCAGTGGTCCATCCCAGCAGTGATCCATCACAGCAGTGGTCCATCACAGCAGTGGTCCATCCCAGCAGTGATCCATCACAGCAGTGGTCCACCCCAGCAGTGGTCCATCACAGCAGTGGTCCATCACAGCAGTGGTCCATCACAGCAGTGGTCCATCCCAGCAGTGGTCCATCACAGCAGTGGTCCATCACAGCAGTGGTCCATCACAGCAGTGGTCCATCCCAGCAGTGGTCCATCACAGCAGTGGTCCATCACAGCAGTGGTCCATCACAGCAGTGGTCCATCACAGCAGTGGTCCATCCCAGCAGTGGTCCATCACAGCAGTGGTCCATCACAGCAGTGGTCCATCACAGCAGTGGTCCATCCCAGCAGTGGTCCATCACAGCAGTGGTCCATCCCAGCAGTGATCCATCACAGCAGTGGTCCACCCCAGAAGTGGTCCATCACAGCAGTGGTCCATCACAGCAGTGGTCCATCACAGCAGTGGTCCATCCCAGCAGTGGTCCATCCCAGCAGTGGTCCATCCCAGCAGTGGTCCATCACAGCAGTGGTCCATCCCAGCAGTGGTCCATCACAGCAGTGGTCCATCACAGCAGTGGTCCATCCCAGCAGTGGTCCATCACAGCAGTGGTCCATCACAGCAGTGGTCCATCACAGCAGTGGTCCATCCCAGCAGTGGTCCATCCCAGCAGTGGTCCATCACAGCAGTGGTCCATCACAGCAGTGGTCCATCACAGCAGTGGTCCATCACAGCAGTGTTCCATCCCAGCAGTGGTCCATCCCAGCAGTGGTCCACCCCAGCAGTGGTCCATCACAGCAGTAGCCCATCACAGCAGTGGTCCATCACAGCAGTAGTCCATCACAGCAGTGGTCCATCACAGCAGTGGTCCACCCCAGCAGTGGTCCATCACAGCAGTAGTCCATCACAGCAGTGGTCCATCACAGCAGTGGTCCACCCCAGCAGTGGTCCATCCCAGCAGTGGTCCATCACAGCAGTGGTCCATCACAGCAGTGGTCCATCACAGCAGTGGTCCATCACAGCAGTGGTCCATCACAGCAGTGGTCCATCACAGCAGTGGTCCATCACAGCAGTGGTCCATCCCAGCAGTGGTCCATCCCAGCAGTGGTCCATCACAGCAGTGGTCCATCCCAGCAGTGGTCCATCACAGCAGTGGTCCATCACAGCAGTGGTCCATCCCAGCAGTGGTCCATCCCAGCAGTGGTCCATCCCAGCAGTGGTCCATCACAGCAGTGGTCCATCACAGCAGTGGTCCATCACAGCAGTGGTCCATCTCAGCAGTGGTCCATCACAGCAGTGGTCCATCACAGCAGTGGTCCATCCCAGCAGTGGTCCATCCCAGCAGTGGTCCATCCCAGCAGTGGTCCATCCCAGCAGTGGTCCATCCGAGCAGTGGTCCATCACAGCAGTGGTCCATCACAGCAGTGGTCCATCACAGCAGTGGTCCATCCCAGCAGTGGTCCATCCCAGCAGTGGTCCATCCCAGCAGTGGTCCATCACAGCAGTGGTCCATCACAGCAGTGGTCCATCACAGCAGTGGTCCATCCCAGCAGTGGTCCATCCCAGCAGTGGTCCATCTCAGCAGTGGTCCATCACAGCAGTGGTCCATCACAGCAGTGGTCCATCCCAGCAGTGGTCCATCCCAGCAGTGGTCCATCTCAGCAGTGGTCCATCCCAGCAGTGGTCCATCACAGCAGTGGTCCATCCCAGCAGTGGTCCATCACAGCAGTGGTCCATCACAGCAGTGGTCCATCCCAGCAGTGGTCCATCCCAGCAGTGGTCCATCCCAGCAGTGGTCCATCACAGCAGTGGTCCATCACAGCAGTGGTCCATCACAGCAGTGGTCCATCCCAGCAGTGGTCCATCCCAGCAGTGGTCCATCTCAGCAGTGGTCCATCACAGCAGTGGTCCATCACAGCAGTGGTCCATCCCAGCAGTGGTCCATTCAGCAGTGGTCCATCCCAGCAGTGGTCCATCCCAGCAGTGGTCCATCACAGCAGTGGTCCATCACAGCAGTGGTCCATCCCAGCAGTGGTCCATCACAGCAGTGGTCCATCCCAGCAGTGGTCCATCACAGCAGTGGTCCATCCCAGCAAGTTCCTAGCAAAAGCGGTCACAGATGTTGCTTCTGCGTGTGGTGCCTCTTTAATCTCTCTCTCTCTCTCTCTCTCTCTCTCTCTCTCTCTCTCTCTCTCTCTCTCTCTCTCTGTTTTTTTAATTAATTTTATCTTCTTTATTCCCCTTCCATCTTCTCACTTCCATCCCATCCATTTTTGTTATTGCTCTTTCCCATCTCTCTTTCATTCTTCTGAATAATCCCATAATCTTTTTATTCCTCTCACTCTTTTATTTCTTCATTCTGTTGCTCTCCTCCCTCTGCTGTGTCTCCTCCTCACTGAAAGCCTCTACAAGCTCCTCTACACGCATTTCTCTTTCTTTTTCTCACTGTTATCATTTCTAGTTCAGCTTTCTGTCTTCCTTTGTATCTTTAGCCAGGATTTTATCTGGGGGCTAACTTAGCTTTCATTCTGGGGGCTAACTTAGCTTTCATTCTGGGGGCTAACTTAGCTTTCATTCTGGGGGCTAACTTAGCTTTCATTCTTTTGGCTAACTTAGCTTTCATTCTGGGGGCTAACTTAGCTTTCATTCTGTTGGCTAACTTAGCTTTCATTCTGTTGGCTAACTTAGCTTTCATTCTGGGGACTAACTTAGCTTTCATTCTGTTGGCTAACTTAGCTTTCATTCTGTTGGCTAACTTAGCTTTCATTCTGTTGGCTAACTTAGCTTTCATTCTGGGGGCAAACTTAGCTTTCATTCCGAGGGCTAACTTAGCTCTCATTCTGTTGGCTAACTTAGCTTTCATTCTGTTGGCTAACTTAGCTTTCATTCTTTTGGCTAACTTAGCTTTCATTCTGGGGGCTAACTTAGCTTTCATTCTGTTGGCTAACTTAGCTCTCATTCTGGGGGCTAACTTAGCTTTCATTCTGGGAGCTAAGTTAGCTTTCATTTTGGGGGCTAACTTAGCTTTCATTCTGTCGGCTAACTTAGCTTTCACTCTGGGGGCTAAATCAGCTTTCATTGTGGAGGCTAACTTAGCTTTCATTCTGGGGGCTAACTTAGCTTTCATTCTGTTGGCTAACTTAGCTTTCATTCTGGGGGCAAACTTAGCTTTCATTCCGAGGGCTAACTTAGCTCTCATTCTGTTGGCTAACTTAGCTTTCATTCTGTTGGCTAACTTAGCTTTCATTCTTTTGGCTAACTTAGCTTTCATTCTGGGGGCTAACTTAGCTTTCATTCTGTTGGCTAACTTAGCTCTCATTCTGGGGGCTAACTTAGCTTTCATTCTGGGAGCTAAGTTAGCTTTCATTTTGGGGGCTAACTTAGCTTTCATTCTGTCGGCTAACTTAGCTTTCACTCTGGGGGCTAACTCAGCTTTCATTGTGAAGGCTAACTTAGCTTTCATTCTGGGGGCTAACTTATTTTTCATTCTGGGGGCTAACTTAGCTTTCATTCTGGGGGCTAACTTAGCTTTCATTCTGAGGGCTAACTTAGCTTTCATTCTGGGAGGTAACTTAGCTTTCATTCTTGGGGCTAACTTAGCTTTCATTCTGGGGGCTAACTTTGCTTTCATTCTGGAGGCTTTCATTCTGGGGGCTAACTTAGCTTTCATTCTGGGGGCTAACTTAGCTTTCATTCTGGGGGCTTTCATTCTGGGGGCTTTCATTCTGGGGGCTAACTTAGCTTTCATTCTGGGGGCTAACTTAGCTTTCATTTTGGGGGCTTTCATTCTGGGGGCTAACTTAGCTTTCGTTCTGGGGGCTAACTTAGATTTGATTCTGGGAGGTAACTTAGCTTTCATTCTGGGGGCTACCTTAGCTTTCATTCTGGGGGCTAACTCAGCTTTCATTCTGGGGGCTAACTCAGCTTTCATTCTGGGGGCTAACTTAGCTTTCATTCTGGGGCTAACTTAGCTTTCATTCTGGGGGCTAACTTAGCTTTCATTCTGGGGGCTAACTTAGCTTTCATTCTGGGGGCTAACTTAGCTTTCATTCTGGGGGCTAACTTAGCTTTCATTCTGGGGGCTAACTTAGCTTTCATTCTAAGGGCTAACTCAACTTTCATTTTGGGGGGCTAACTTAGCTTTCATTCTGGGGGCTGACTTAGCTTTCATTCTGGGGGCTAACTTAGCTTTCATTCTGGGGCTAACTTAGCTTTCATTCTGGGGGCTAACTTAGCTTTCATTCTGGGGGCTAACTTAGCTTTCATTCTTGGGACTAACTTAGCTTTCATTCTGGGGGCTAACTTAGCTTTCATTCTGGGGGCTAACTTAGCTTTCATTCTGGGGGCTAAATTAGCTTTCATTCTAGGGGCTAACTTAGCTTTCATTCTGGGGGCTAACTTAGCTTTCATTCTGGGGGTTAACTTAGCTTTCATTCTGGGGGCTAACTCAGCTTTCATTCTGGGGGCTAACTCAATTTTCATTCTGAGGGCTAACTCAGGTTTCATTCTGGGGGCTAACTCAGCTTTCATTCTGGGGGCTAACTTAGCTTTCATTCTGGGGGCTAACTTAGCTTTCATTCTGGGGACTAACTTAGCTTTCATTCTGGGGTCTAAATTAGCTTTCATTTTGGGGGCTAACTTAGCTTTCATTTTGGGGGCTAACTTAGCTCTCATTCTGGGGGCTAACTTAGCTTTCATTCTGGGGGCTAAATTAGCTTTCATTCTGGGGGCTAAATTAGCTTTCATCCTGGGGGCTAACTTAGCTTTCATTCTGGGGGCTAACTTAGCTTTCATTCTGAGGGTTAACTTAGCTTTCATTCTGGGGGCTAACTCAGCTTTCATTCTGGGGGCTAACTCAACTTTCATTCTGGGGGCTAACTCAGGTTTCATTCTGGGGGCTAACTCAGCTTTCATTCTGGGGGCTAACTTAGCTTTCATTCTGGGGGCTAACTTAGCTTTCATTCTGAGGGCTAACTTAGCTTTCATTCTGGGGGCTAACTTAGCTTTCATTCTGTTGGCTAACTTAGCTTTCAATTTTGGGGCTAACTTAGCTTTCATTTTGGGGGCTAACTTAGCTTTCATTTTGGGGGCTAACTTAGCTTTCATTCTGGGGGCTAACTTAACTTTCATTCTTGGGGCTAACTTAGCTTTCATTCTAGGGGCTAACTTAGTTTTCATTCTGGGGGCTAACTTAGCTTTCACTCTGGGGGATTAAGTTAGATATCATTCTGGGGGCTAACTTAGCTTTCATTCTGGGGGATTAAGTTTGATATCATTCTGGGGGCTAACTTAGCTTTCATTCTGGGGGCTAACTTAGCTTTCATTCTGGGGGCTAACTTAGCTTTCATTCTGGGGGCTAACTTAGCTTTCATTTTGGGGGCTAACTTAGCTTTCATTCTGGGGGATTAAGTTAGATATCATTCTGGGGGCTAACTTAGCTTTCATTCTGGGGGCTAACTTAGCTTTCATTCTGGGGCTAACTTAACTTTAATTCTGGGGGCTAACTTAGCTTTCATTCTGGGGGCTAACTTAGCTTTCATTCTGGGGGTTAACTTAACTTTCATTCTGGGGGCTAACTTCGCTTTCATTCTGGGGGCTAACTTAGCTTTCATTCTGGGGGCTAACTTAACTTTCATTCTGGGGGCTAACTTAGCTTTCATTCTGGGGGCTAACTTAGCTTTCATTCTTTTGGCTAACTTAGCTTTCATTCTGGGGGCTAACTTAGCTTTCATTCTGTTGGCTAACTTAGCTTTCATTCTGGGGACTAACTTAGCTTTCATTCTGTTGGCTAACTTAGCTTTCATTCTGTTGGCTAACTTAGCTTTCATTCTGGGGGCTAACTTAACTTTCATTCCGAGGGCTAACTTAGCTCTCATTCTGTTGGCTAACTTAGCTTTCATTCTGTTGGCTAACTTAGCTTTCATTATTTTGGCTAACTTAGCTTTCATTCTGGGGGCTAACTTAGCTTTCATTCTGTTGGCTAACTTAGCTCTCATTCTGGGGGCTAACTTAGCTTTCATTCTGGGAGCTAAGTTAGCTTTCATTTTGGGGGCTAACTTAGCTTTCATTCTGTCGGCTAACTTAGCTTTCACTCTGGGGGCTAAATCAGCTTTCATTGTGGAGGCTAACTTAGCTTTCATTCTGGGGGCTAACTTAGGTTTCATTCTGGGGGCTAACTTAGCTTTCATTCTGGGGGCTTTCATTCTGGGGGCTAACTTAGCTTTCATTCTGAGGGCTAACTTAGCTTTCATTCTGGGAGGTAACTTAGCTTTCATTCTGGGGGCTAACTTAGCTTTCATTCTGGGGGCTAACTTAGCTTTCATTCTGGGGGCTAACTTAGCTTTCATTCTGGAGGCTTTCATTCTGGGGGCTAACTTAGCTTTCATTCTGGGGGCTTTCATTCTGGGGGCTAACTTAGCTTTCATTCTGGGGGCTAACTTAGCTTTCATTCTGGGGGCTTTCATTCTGGGGGCTAACTTAGCTTTCATTCTGGGGGTTTCATTCTGGGGGCTAACTTAGCTTTCATTCTGGGGGCTAACTTAGCTTTCATTCTGGGAGGTAACTTAGCTTTCATTCTGGGGGCTAACTTAGCTTTCATTCTGGGGGCTAACTCAGCTTTCATTCTGGGGGCTAAATTAGCTTTCATTCTGGGGGCTAACTTAGCTTTCATTCTGGGGGCTAACTTAGCTTTCATTCTGGGGGCTAACTTAGCTTTCATTCTGGGGGCTAACTTAGCTTTCATTCTGGGGGCTAACTTAGCTTTCATTCTGGGGGCTAACTTAGCTTTCATTCTGGGGGCTAACTCAACTTTCATTTTGGGGGCTAACTTAGCTTTCATTCTGGGGGCTGACTTAGCTTTCATTCTGTTGGCTAACTTAGCTTTCATTCTGGGGCTAACTTAGCTTTCATTCTGGGGGCTAACTTAGCTTTCATTCTGGGGGCTAACTTAGCTTTCATTCTTGGGACTAACTTAGCTTTCATTCTGGGGGCTAACTTAGCTTTCATTCTGGGGGCTAACTTAGCTTTCATTCTGGGGGCTAAATTAGCTTTCATTCTTGGGGCTAACATAGCTTTCATTCTGGGGGCTAACTTAGCTTTCATTCTGGGGGTTAACTTAGCTTTCATTCTGGGGGCTAACTCAGCTTTCATTCTGGGGGCTAACTCAATTTTCATTCTGAGGGCTAACTCAGGTTTCATTCTGGGGGCTAACTCAGCTTTCATTCTGGGGGCTAACTTAGCTTTCATTCTGGGGGCTAACTTAGCTTTCATTCTGGGGACTAACTTAGCTTTCATTCTGGGGTCTAAATTAGCTTTCATTTTGGGGGCTAACTTAGCTTTGATTTTGGGGGCTAACTTAGCTCTCATTCTGGGGGCTAACTTAGCTTTCATTCTGGGGGCTAAATTAGCTTTCATTCTGGGGGCTAAATTAGCTTTCATCCTGGGGGCTAACTTAGCTTTCATTCTGGGGGCTAACTTAGCTTTCATTCTGGGGGTTAACTTAGCTTTCATTCTGGGGGCTAACTCAGCTTTCATTCTGGGGGCTAACTCAACTTTCATTCTGGGGGCTAACTCAGGTTTCATTCTGGGGGCTAACTCAGCTTTCATTCTGGGGGCTAACTTAGCTTTCATTCTGAGGGCTAACTTAACTTTCATTCTGGGGGCTAACTTAGCTTTCATTCTGTTGGCTAACTTAGCTTTCAATTTTGGGGCTAACTTAGCTTTCATTTTGGGGGCTAACTTAGCTTTCATTTTGGGGGCTAACTTAGCTTTCATTCTGGGGGCTAACTTAACTTTCATTCTGTGGGCTAACTTAGCTTTCATTCTGGGGGCTAACTTAGTTTTTATTCTGGGGGCTAACTTAGCTTTCACTCTGGGGGATTAAGTTAGATATCATTCTGGGGGCTAACTTAGTTTCATTCTGGGGGATTAAGTTTGATATCATTCTGGGGGCTAACTTAGCTTTCATTCTGGGGGCTAACTTAGCTTTCATTCTGGGGGCTAACTTAGCTTTCATTCTGGGGGCTAACTTAGCTTTCATTCTGGGGGATTAAGTTAGATATCATTCTGGGGGCTAACTTAGCTTTCATTCTGGGGGCTAACTTAGCTTTCATTCTGGGGCTAACTTAACTTTAATTCTGGGGGCTAACTTAGCTTTCATTCTGGGGGCTAACTTAGCTTTCATTCTGGGGGCTAACTTAGCTTTCATTTTGGGGGCTAACTTAGCTTTCATTCTGGGGGCTAACTTAACTTTCATTCTTGGGGCTAACTTAGCTTTCATTCTAGGGGCTAACTTAGCTTTCATTCTGGGGGCTAACTTAACTTTCATTCTTGGGGCTAACTTAGCTTTCATTCTGGGGGCTAACTTAGCTTTCATTCTGGGGCTAACATAGCTTTTATTCTGGGGGCTAACTTAGCTTTCATTCTGGGGGCTAACTTAGCTTTCATTCTGTTGGCTAACTTAGCTTTCATTCTGTTGGCTAACTTAGCTTTCATTCTGGGGGCTAACTTAGCTTTCATTCTGTTGGCTAACTTAGCTTTCATTCTGGGGGCTAACTTAGCTTTCATTCTGTTGGCTAACTTAGCTTTCATTCTGTTGGCTATCTTAGCTTTCATTCTGGGGGCTAACTTAGCTTTCATTCTGTTGGCTAACTTAGCTTTCATTCTGGGGGCTAACTTAGCTTTCATTCTGTTGGCTAACTTAGGTTTCATTCTGGGGAATTAAGTTAGATATCATTCTGGGGAATTAAGTTAGATATCATTCTGGGGAATTAAGTTAGATATCATTCTGGGGAATTAAGTTAGATATCATTCTGGGGAATTAAGTTAGATATCATTCTGGGGGATTAAGTTAGATATCATTCTGGGGGATTAAGTTAGATATCATTCTGGGGAATTAAGTTAGATATCATTCTGGGGAATTAAGTTAGATATCATTCTGGGGAATTAAGTTAGATATCATTCTGGGGAATTAAGTTAGATATCATTCTGGGGGATTAAGTTAGATATCATTCTGGGGGATTAAGTTAGATATCATTCTGGGGAATTAAGTTAGATATCATTCTGGGGAATTAAGTTAGATATCATTCTGGGGAATTAAGTTAGATATCATTCTGGGGAATTAAGTTAGATATCATTCTGGGGAATTAACTTAGCTTTCATTCTGGGGAATTAAGTTAGATATCATTCTGGGGAATTAAGTTAGATATCATTCTGGGGAATTAAGTTAGATATCATTCTGGGGAATTAACTTAGCTTTCATTCTGGGGGATTAAGTTAGATATCATTCTGGGTCACTTTTTAATACAATGCAGTAAAAAAATAGTTAATAATTAAAAAAGAAATACTTCAGCATCTGGAGGAAGAGAGAAGATTCACTCCCTATCTTACCCCCCCCCCTCCTTCACTCCCAGGGTGCGCCTCAGCATCCCTATCTTACCCCCCCCTCCTTCACTCCCAGGGTGCGCCACAGCATCCCTATCTTACCCCCTCCTTCTCTCCCAGGGTGCGCCACAGCATCCCTATCTTACCCCCTCCTTCACTCCCAGGGTGCGCCACAGCATCCCTATCTTACCCCCTCCTTCACTCCCAGGGTGCGCCACAGCATCCCTATCTTACCCCCTCCTTCACTCCCAGGGTGCGCCAGAGCATCCCTATCTTACCCCCTCCTTCACTCCCAGGGTGCGCCACAGCATCCCTATCTTACCCCCTCCTTCTCTCCCAGGGTGCGCCACAGCATCCCTATCTTACCCCCTCCTTCACTCCCAGGGTGCGCCACAGCATCCCTATCTTACCCCCTCCTTCACTCCCAGGGTGCGCCACAGCATCCCTATCTTACCCCCTCCTTCACTCCCAGGGTGCGCCACAGCATCCCTATCTTACCCCCTCCTTCACTCCCAGGGTGCGCCACAGCATCCCTATCTTACCCCCTCCTTCACTCCCAGGGTGCGCCACAGCATCCCTATCTTACATAAGAACATAAGAACATAAGAACATAAGAATGTAGGAACACTGCAGAAGGCCTACTGGCCCATACGAGGCAGGTCCTTATCAAAACGATCTCTATCTAAAGCTACTCAAGAAACAACTCCCGCACCCCCCAACACCAATCAAACCCAGCCCCTCCCACCCATATATTTGTCCAGTCTCTTCTTAAAGCTACCCAAGGTCCTAGCCTCTATCACCCCACTGGGAAGACTGTTCCACGCATCTACAACTCTGTTAGAAAACCAGTACTTACCTATGTCCTTTCTAAATCTAAATTTATCCAACTTAAATCCATTATTCCTGGTTCTTACCTGGTTCGACACCCTGAGTACTTTATTAATGTCTCCCTTGTTTATGCCCGTCATCCACTTATACACTTCAATGATATCTCCCCTCATTCTACGCCTCTCCAGAGAGTGGAGATTTAAGGCTTTAAGTCTATCTTCATACGGGAGGTTCCTTACACAGTAAATCATTTTAGTCATTCTTCTCTGTATGTTCTCTAATGAGTCTATGTCCATCCTGTAGTAAGGGGACCAAAACTGAGCAGCATAATCTAAATGAGGCCTCACTAGTGATGTATAGAGCTGTAAAATAACTTTTGGACTTCTGTTACTTATACTTCTTGAGATAAATCCAAGTAATCTGTTGGCCTTGTTGCGCACACTGAGGCACTGCTGTCTTGGCTTTAGATTTCTGCTTACCATGACTCCCAAGTCTTTTTCACATTCTGTATGACCAAGCTCTACTTCACCTAGATTATAGCTTCGAGGGTTATTTTCATTACCAAGGGCAAGTACCTTACACTTATCCACATTAAACTTCATCTGCCATTTCTCAGACCAAGACATTAATTTGTTCAAATCGTCCTGGAGTTCATTGATATCCTCCTCAGAGTGAATTATACGGCCTATCTTTGTATCATCAGCAAACTTACTCATGTCACTAGTAATCCCTTCATCAAGGTCATTAATGTAAATTATGAACAAGAGAGGGCCTAAAACTGATCCTTGTGGAACGCCACTAGTGACTAATCCCCATTCAGATTTCACTCCATTAATGGTAACTCTCTGCTTTCTATTGGTAAGCCATGCCTCAATCCATGCTAGAACTTTACCTCCTATACCATGAGCTGCCACTTTTCTTAAGAGTCTCTTGTGAGGTACTCTGTCGAAGGCTTTACTAAAATCCAAATAAACAATATCATATTCCTTATCACTGTCAACTGCCTCAAATGTTCTATTGAAGAACGTCAGTAAGTTTGTCAGGCAGGAACGACCTCTCGTGAATCCATGCTGAGATTCATTTATCAAGTTATGCTCTTCAAGGTGACTTCTGATAATGTCAGCTATAATTGATTCTAATAACTTGCCCACTATAGATGTCAGGCTTATTGGACGGTAATTTGAAGGAGTGGACTTATCCCCTGATTTGAATATAGGAACCACATTGGCCATCTTCCACATCTCTGGCACAACACTGGTAAGGATGGACGCATTGAATACACTCGTTAATGGCTGACTAAGCTCCATCTTGCATTCCTTAAGTACCCTTGAAAACAACTCATCGGGTCCAGGGGACTTATTTTGTTTCAGTTTGTCTATCTGTTTAATAACCATGTCCCTCGTGACAGTAATATTAGTTAACTTAAATTCATCAGGAACTAAATAATTGTTAATTACTGGAATCTCATTTACATCTTCCTGTGTAAAAACTGACAAAAAATAGTCATTAAATAAGGAACACATTTCCAGTTCATTATCCGTCAGCTGTCCATTCCCAGATTTCAGAGGTCCTACTTTTTCCTTCACCTTCGTCCTATACACTTGAAAGAACCCCTTTGGATTAGTCTTTGATTCATTAGCGACTCTAATTTCATAGTCACGTTTAGCCTTTCTAATCGCCTTTTTTACTTCTCTTTTAAGCTGAACATATTGGTCAGTAAGGTTAACCTCTCCTCTTCTGATGCGCCTATAAATTCCCCTTTTCTCCCCTAATAGATGCTTTAACCTCCTGTTAACCCATTTGGGATCGTTATTATTAGACCTAATTTCTCTCTGGGGAATGTATATACTCTGGGCACTGTGTACATTATTAAGAAAACAATCATAAAAGCAGATCCCTTCATATTCATAAGTATGATTATCGTCAATAAAATCATTAGCTAGATAACCCCAATCAAGATTAGACAGATGTTCCCTAAGTCCATTATAATCGGCAGAACGAAAATCGGGGATTTTTACTGTATTATCATTATTCTTGCATTCCCAATTAATGCTAAAGGTGATGGATTTGTGATCACTTGCGCCAAGCTCTTCAGTGATCTCCAGATTATTCACTAGTGTTTCCTTATTTGACAAGACTAGGTCTAGCAAATTATTACCCCTGGTAGGTTCAGTTACACTCTGTTTCAGAAAACAGTCCTGAACTGTTTCCATGAAGTCACTGGACTCTAGATTACCTGTCAAAGAATTCCAGTCAATTTGGCTAAAGTTAAAATCCCCTACTATGACTACGTTACTGTGTCCAGAAGCCCTAACAATTTCGTCCCAAAGAAGTCTCCCTCTATCGTGATCCAAGCCTGGAGGTCGGTATATTACACCTAGAATTAGTTTTTCTTGACCCTCCACGAACTCTACCCAAACAGACTCTGTTACTGCTCCATCTATTTTTATACCTTTTTTTATGCAACAATTAATATTTTCACGAACATACAATGCAACTCCTCCCCCCTTCCCATTACATCTATCCACATTGAATAACTTAAATCCCTGAATATTACACTCAGCAGTCATATCCCGACTCTTTAAATCATACCACGTTTCAGTTAATGCAATGATATCAAAGTTCCCAGCACATGCTACCAAACGTAGTTCATTAATTTTATTTCTTGCACTTCGACTGTTAGCATAAAATACCATCATATGTTTTTTCTTCTGCACATTTTTCATATTCATCTTTGTTTTTACACAATTTCTGAAATTATCATTACCCAGAGTTACTCCATGACAGTTACTATAAAGATTCTTAATATCAGAGCATAAGTCAATATATCCATACTCATTATTAATCATTTTTAAACCCATACCTCTAACTAATCCTAGTTTAAAGTCCTAACAACCCCCTCAACTGAGTTAGCAAGAAAACCCACACCTGCCCTGGATAAGTGAACCCCATCCCTGGCATACATGTCATTTCGGCCATAGAAGTTGTCCCAGTTGTCAATGAATGGTACTGCATTATCCTTACAGTGTTTATCCAGCCAACAATTAATACCAATTGCTCTGGACAACCATTCATTACCAACACCTCTTCTTGGCAAAATGCCACATATAACAGGGCGCCCCCCCTTCTTCCTAATCATGTCTATAGCTGTCCTGAACTTTCTAACTAAATCCTCACTTCTACGCTTGCCTACATCATTGCCTCCAGCACTGAGGCAAATAATAGGATTGATCCCATTACCGTTCATGATGTTGTCAAGCCGGCTAACAATGTCCTCCATCCCAGCCCCAGGAAAGCATACCCTTTGTCTCCTACTCCTGTCCTTCAAGCAGAATGCCCTATCCATGTATCTAACCTGGCTATCCCCAACAACAACAATATTCTTACCTTCCTTGTCGTTCGTCGTGACGATCCCAGTAGTAGACTCACATTCGTCGGGTAGCACCGAGAATGCGTTGGAGGTTTCCACGGGAGTTTCCACAGCAGTCTCTTTCTTCTTCATCGTTTCTGGCTTTCCATTCGTCTTCTTGATCGTCAACTTCGTCGTCCCCTGCTGTCCAGCCACTGACCACGATCCCTTCTTGACCTGAGGACTCGAAACAGGAGGACTACTACGAATCCTCTTGTTTTCCTCGGTCAATCGCCGTATCTCCATCTTCGCTGCCTTCAACTCTTCCTTAAGTTGCTGGTAAGTACAGTCAGCACTCAAAGTACTCACCATGGCACACAAACAGGGCATCCCTATCATCTTGGTTGCGCCACAGCATCCCTATCTTACCCCCTCTTCACAGGGTGCGCCACAGCAACTCCCAGGGTGCGCAAGAGCACACTTACCCCCTCCTTCACTCCCAGAGTTAAGTACAGGTGCGCCACAGCATCCCTATCTTACCCCCTCCTTCACTCAACAGCATCCCTATCTTACCCCCCTCCTTCACTCCCAGGGTGCGCCACAGCATCCCTATCTAACCCCCTCCTTCCCTCCCTCACAGCATCCCTATCTTACCCCCCCTCCTTCACTCCCAGGGTGCGCCACTATCTTACCCCCTCCTTCACACCCAGGGTGCGCCACAGCATCCCTATCTTACCCCCTTTCTTCACTCCCAGGGTGCGCCACAGCATCCCTATCTTACCCCCCTCCTTCACTCCCAGGGTGCGCCACAGCATCCCTATCTTACCCCCTCCTTCACTCCCAGGGTGCGCCACAGCATCCCTATCTTACCCCCCCCTCCTTCACTCCCAGGGTGCGCCTCAGCATCCCTATCTTACCCCCCCTCCTTCACTCCCAGGGTGCGCCACAGCATCCCTATCTTACCCCCCCCTCCTTCACTCCCAGGGTGCGCCACAGCATCCCTATCCTACCCCCCTCCTTCACTCCCAGGCTGCGCCACAGCATACCTATCTTACCCCCTCCTTCACTCCCAGGGTGCGCCACAGCATCCCTATCTTACCCCCCCTCCTTCACTCCCAGGGTGCGCCACAGCATCCAGATCTTACCCCCCTCCTTCACTCCCTGGGTGTGCCACAGCATCCCTATCTTACCCCCCTCCTTCACTCCCAGGGTGCGCCACAGCATCCCTATCTTACCCCCTCCTTCACTCCCAGGGTGCGCCACAGCATCCCTATCTTACCCCCTCCTTCACTCCCAGGGTGCGCCACAGCATCCCTATCTTACCCCCCTCCTTCACTCCCAGGGTGCGCCACAGCATCCCTATCTTACCCCCCTCCTTCACTCCCAGGGTGCGCCACAGCATCCCTATCTTACCCCCCTTTCTTCACTCCCAGGGTGCGCCACAGCATCCATTTCTTACCCCCTCCTTCACTCCCAGGGTGCGCCACAGCATTCCTATCTTACCCCCTCCTTCACTCCCAGGGTGCGCCACAGCATCCCTATCTTACCCCCCTCCTTCACTCCCAGGGTGCGCCACAGCATCCCTATCTTACCCCCTCCTTCACACCCAGGGTGCGGCACAGCATCCCTATCTTACCCCCCTCCTTCACTCCCAGGGTGCGCCACAGCATCCCTATCTTACCCCCCTCCTTCACTCCCAGGGTGCGCCACAGCCTCCCTATCTTACCCCCCTGCTTCACTCCCAGGGGGCGCCACAGCATCCCTATCTTACCCCCCTCCTTCTCTCCCAGGGTGCACCACAGCATCCCTATCTTAACCCCTCCTCTCCCAGTGTGCGCCACAGCATCCCTCTCTTACCCCCTCCTTCTCTCCCAGGGTGCGCCACAGCATCCCTATCTTACCCCCCTCCTTCTCTCCCAGGGTGCGCCACAGCATCCCTCTCTTACCCCCCTCCTTCTCTCCCAGGGTGCGCCACAGCATCCCTATCTTACCTCCTCCTCCTCTCCCAGGGTGCGCCACAACATCCCTATCTTACCTTCCTATTTCTCTCCCAGCTTGCGCCACAGCATCCTTATCTTACCCCCCTCCTTCTCTCCTAGGGTGCGCCACAGCATCCCTCTCTTACCCCCTCCTTCTCTCCCAGGGTGCGCCACAGCATCCCTATCTTACCCCCTCCTCCTCTCCCAGGGTGCGCCACAGCATCCCTATCTTACCCCGCTCCTCCTCTCCAAGGGTGCGCCACAGCATCCCTATCTTAACCCCTCCTCTCCCAGTGTGCGCCACAGCATCCCTATCTTACCCCCCCTTCTCTCCCAGTGTGCGCCACAGCATCCCTATCTTACCCCTTTAGTTCTCTCCCAGGGTGCGCCACAGCATCCCTATCTTACCCCTTTCGTTCTCTCCCAGGGTGCGCCACAACATCTCTATCTTACCCCCCCTTCTCTCCCAGGGTGCGCCACAGCATCCCTATCTTACCCCCCTCCTTCTCGCCAGCGTGCGCCACAGCATCCCTCTCTTACCAACCTCCTTCTCTCCCAGGGTGCGCCACAGCATCCCTATCTTACCCCCTCCTCCTCTCTCAGGGTGCGCCACAGCATCCCTATCTTACCTTCCTATTTCTCTCCCAGCTTGCGCCACAGCATCCCTATCTTACCCCCCTTCTTCTCTCCCAGGGTGCGCCACAGCATCCCTCTCTTACCCCCTCCTCTCCCAGGGTGCGCCACGGCATCCCTATCTTACCCCCTCCTCATCTCCCAGGGTGCGCCACAGCATCCCTATCTTACCCCCCTACTTCTCTCCCAGGGTGCGCCACAGCATCCCTATCTTACCCTCTCCTCCTCTCCCAGGGGCGCCACACCATCTCTATCTTACCCTCCTATTTCTCTCCCAGGGTGCGCCACAGCATCCCTATCTTACCCCCTCCTTCTCTCCCAGGGTGCGCCACAGCATCCCTCTCTTACCCCCTCCTTCTCTCCCAGAGTGCGCCACAGCATCCCTATCTTACCCCCTCCTCCTCTCCCAGGGTGCGCCACAGCATCCCTATCTTACCCCACTCCTCCTTTCCCAGGGTGCGCCACAGCATCCCTATCTTACCCCCTCTTCCAGGGTGCGATACAGCATCTCTATCTTACCCCCCTCCTCCTCTCCCAGGGTCCGCCACAGCATCCCTATCTTACTCCCTCTTCCTCTCCCGGGGTGCGCCACAGCATCCCTATCTTACCCCCCTCCTCCTCTCCCAGGGTGCGCCACAGCATCCCTAACTTACCCCCTCCTCCTCTCCCAGGGTAAGCCACTGCATCCCTATCTTACCCCCCTCCTCCTCTCCCAGGGTGCGCCACAGCATCCCTAACTTACACCCTCTTCCTCTCCCAGGGTAAGCCACTGCATCCCTATCTTAACCTCCTCCTTCTCTCCCAGGGTGCGCCACAGCATCCCTAACTTACCCCCTCCTCCTCTCCCAGGGTAAGCCACTGCATCCCTATCTTAACCCCCTCCTTCTCTCCCAGGGTGCGCCACAGCATCCCTATCTTACTCCCTCTTCCTCTCCCGGGGTGCCCATAGCATCCCTATCTTACCTCCTCCTCCTCCTCCTCCTCTCCCAGGGTTCGCCACTGCATCCCTATCTTACCCACCTCCACCTCCTCCTCCTCTTCCTGTCCCAGGGTGCGCCACAGCATCCCTATCTTACTCCCTCTTCCTCTCCCGGGGTGCCCATAGCATCCCTATCTTACCTCCTCCTCCTCCTCCTCCTCTCCCAGGGTGCGCCACAGCATCCCTATCTTACCCTCCTCCCCCTCCTCTCCCAGGGTGCGCCACAGCATCCCTATCTTACCCTCCTCCCCCTCCTCTCCCAGGGTGCGCCACAGCATCCCTGTCTTACCCTCCTCCCCCTCCTCTCCCAGGGTGCGCCACAGCATCCCTGTCTTACCCTCCTCCCCCTCCTCTCCCAGGGTGCGCCACAGGATCCCTGTCTTACCCTCCTCCCCCTCCTCTCCCAGGATGCGCCACAGCATCCTTCCCTGGTAGAAGAGGACACTATTTTAAACATTACTATGTGCTCACAGGATCATCTCCACGTGGCTGCCAGTACCTGAGCTAGTGTCTACTTGCCTAATTAAACACGTCTAATTTAGGCTCTGTGTACCATTTACCTGACTGATATACTCACACACACACACACCACACACATATATACACACTCATGCACACACACGAAGAGCCAGGACTCGACTCCTAAAACCATAATTAGGTGAGTACACACACACACACTCACAAGTGAAGTAGTGGAGGCAGGAAGCATACATAGTTTTAAGAAGAGGTATGACAAAGCTCAGGAAGCAGAGAGGGAGAGTATCATGTGGGAGTTCGATACGTGGATTAGGGTAGAAATACTCACGTAGGCTGTTATACGTATAATTACTGAAATGTGGACAGAGCCCGCAGCCGTACCTATCTCCTTGGCTACACTCGTAAAACTGACCAGGCGGCTGGCCAGTACCCCGTAGTGGGTGTTTTGAAATAGTGTCAGCTCAGCACAATATGAAGACCGTGACTCAAGACGGTTGGTCGTGAGTCAACGGACACTGGTAACTGGTTACTACTACTGAGAGCTCGGCGACGCTAACGTATGTCGTCCCGACATACAACTAATACAAACTAGAGATGGCAGGTATACGGCTTGGGCTGATTCTATACAATGTCAAAGTACACAACATGAAACATTATAGATACATAAGTAGAACATTGGAATGAAAGCTTACGTAACTGAAACTGTAATGTAATACAAGGTATACTATAGTACAACTTAAAACTCAACAAATGAACAACGAACTCAACATTGAGATTACAAGTGATAAAAACAAAAATTTTGATCGATCGATCTGTATTCATGTGATCTACGGATTCTGAGGAAGGAATATATACAAAGAAAGAGTGTTTAACAGAAAGGCAGATTCGGTGCACGCAAATCTAGACTGTTAACTCTCAGAATGCGGAGAGAACATGAACACAAAAAAAAAAATTTTTGAATACTGATAAGTTGATACTGTAATTATTCATCTATACAGGTTATTTACATTTAACCCCAACTCTGCTAAGGCAAGATTGGCATATGCAGAATGGGTGTCATCTCTGGGAGGATCAAACTCTGTAGCATTGGCTAACTCATGCTGTATTTGAGGCAAATCTGAATTGGAAGTTACAAATGATACTTGAGGATTTCTCAATACCTGTCGTGTACGTAGGGAATAACGACATTCAGGTTGATCGTCTGACTGAGTATCAGAGGAAGAGAGTACAGGATCAGGAGGATTGTCAGAGTCTGTCACATTAGTCTGGGTTGGAACATCATTATCGTCACATACTAACTTCATATGATCCAAATGCGATTCATTATACTGACCAGTACTAATCTCTCTAACCTTATACTTATTACCAGTGATATGTTCAACTACGCGATAAGGACCAACAAACCTTTGATCAAGCTTTGGCATTGCAGACGTTTTGTTAAAGTTAATCAGCATAACTCTCGAACCTACTTTGATTTTGGATGGCTTTGATCGAGTGTTTGCGACTCTTGTAAATTCTGCTGTTGATTTATGAAGTGTTTCACGGATTCTTCTAAAAACACTTTGAGCTAAGCTGGTACGAGTTGCTACGAAATCATCAGGGTTGTAATTTGGTTTCGGATTAGAATATAACAACTCATAAGGCAAACGTTTATCTACACCATACAATGCATAATGTGGAGTTTCACCTATAGAAACATTGTAAGCAGAATTTATAGCACACTGCACATCAGGTATAACTTCATCCCAAGTTTCACTGTTGGGATTGATAGTGGCTCTCAAGACATCAAGTACTTTCTTATTGGTTCGTTCCGCTAACCCATTGCTGGCAGGATGATGAGGAACAATGGTGGATTTAGTGATCTTGTACAAGGTACACAAATTTTCAAGAATTTCATTACAGAATTCACCTCCATTATCTGTTACTAGGGACTTAGGAGTGGTATGCCTGCAGATAATGCGTTCTTTAAACGCTTTAGCTACTGTCTCGGCAGTCTTATCTGCAATAGGAACTAACTCGCAATATCTGGTGAAATGGTCTACCATAACACACAGATGTTTGTTGCCTTGGAGGGAACATTGGAAATTAGTTAACAAATCTAGCGCAACTCTTTCCCAAGGTTCGCTAGTAGTTGGATACACTTGGATTGGATTGGGACCATTAGCATTGCCTTTATGTTGCATGCAGACACTACATTTCCTAACATACTCAGAAATATCAGTTGCCATTCGAGGCCAAAAGTATTTCAATCTGGCTTGTTTTACTGAACGATCCATACCAGGGTGTGCAACACCTGGTACATCGTGAACTAGCTGTAAGGCTACATTCACTAGTGACTGTGGAATTACTAACTGGTATACTCTTCTGCTAGGAGTACCCAACTCGGCTGTTCGATACAGTAATTCTTGGTTCATGACAAAGTCACTGATGGGAGCTGGTGGCTTCACAGTCAGAATAAGATCTTCCTGGAGCAGGAATCGTATCACACCAGACCACATGGGATCTGTTCGTTGAGCATTCTTTACATCTTCAGCACTAAATGGAGGGTCTGCAGTTACTATACTAACATGTCGCGATAAGGCATCTGCGACTACATTTGACTTGCCAGGTAAATGCTCAAAGGTGGGATTGAACTCTTGGATAGTCAAGGTCCATCTAGCTAACCTTCCAGTAGGTTGTTTGTTCTGGAATAAGGGTATCAGTGGAGCATGATCTGTCAAGACATGAACAGAGTACTGATAAATAATGTCTCGGAAGTGCTTTAAAGACCATACTATTGCTAAAGCTTCTTGCTCAGTTACTGTATAATTACGTTCAGCCTTCGTAAGGACTCGGCTAGCAAATGCAACTGCATTGTACTTGCCATCAGTCTTCTGAGCTAGTACGGCACCTATGCCAATTGAACTAGCATCAGTTGTCAGATAGAAAGGCTTAGAAAAATCTGGAAATTTCAAAATTGGAGCAGATGTTAGCTTTTCTTTTAGAGTTTGGAATGCTCTTTCTTGACGGAAGGTCCAAACAAAAGGAGCATCTTTCTTAAGCAACTCAGTTAGAGGAGCAGCTATGGAAGAAAAATTGGCAATGAAAGCTCTATAAAAACCTGCTAAGCCCACAAAGGATCTTACGGCATCAGCAGTTTTGGGAGTTGGAAAATTTAGTACTGCAGTTACTTTACTTTGGTCAGTCGTAACCCCTCTAGGAGTGAATACGTGACCAAGAAACTTAATTTCTGATCTGAAAAACTGACATTTTGACAGTTTGATCTTTAAATTGGCTTCTTCAAGCTTACCAAGTACTACATCAAGTCTTTTCAAGTGTGTATCCACGTCTTTAGACATGACGATTACGTCATCTAAGTACACCATAAGTGCATTACCTATGAGACCTCTAAAGATATTAGTCATGAGCCTTGAGAACGTGATAGGGGAAGATCGTAATCCAAATGCCATTCGGAGGTAGTGATAATGACCTGTAGGAGTGGAGAATGCAGTTAGTTCTTGGCTGTCCTCGTGAAGAGGGACTTGCCAAAACCCTTGTAACAAATCTAGGGTTGAAAAGACTTTGTTATCTCCAATATTACGTAAAAGATCACCCAGTACAGGGAGTGGAAAGCGATCTGGAATGGTTTTTGCGTTTAACTTCCTAAAGTCAATTACTGGACGCCAAGTACCATCCTTCTTAGGTACTAGTATCAAGGGTGCATTCCAAGGTGAATTGCTAGGTGCAATAACTCCATCATCAAGCATTTGATTGATCAATTCTTCTGCGACAGCAACTTGTGAATGAGGCATTCTGTACGCAGGTATGTAGATAGGTCTAGTACCAGGTTCAAGTGGAATACGATGGGACAATAAATTCGTTATACCCATCTTCTCACCTGGTAAAGCAATGGCTTTACGACGTTTGTTCAACAGAGTCAACAAACGCTTGACTTCATCTGGGAAGTCAGTGGGAGCTAAGTCTTTCTCCTCAACTGGTGGAACAGATTGATCCAGTGCAGTGGATGTGGTCTCCCCGGCAGAAATAGCACCGACCCACTGGTCAGGTGACAACTCATCCTCTACCTGAACAGGGTAAGGATAGTGAACAAGGTCAACAAGATTGGTATTTGCTCTAAGGCGAACACTGTGACCAGAAGTGTTGGCCAGGTAGAAATGGATCTTACTATCTCTTACAACATGTAAGGATGGTTCAACAAATAGACCTTTTACTTTGCAGGAATCACTGTCAACTAGGACGTTATCACCATCTGGAACACTAGGAACAACGACAGACACTCTAGTGAGAGCACTAGCCGCAACAGAAACGTCTTTCTGCAGACGGCATGTGACATCAACAAGAGATGGCATTACTAGTTGCAAGTAATTGTTTTCCGACAAGGCGTCCCCTGTGGAGAAACTACTACTCGAACTAGCAGGCATTGCAGGGATAGGTTGAGCACTCAAGGCAATCTGAGCGTCCTCGGACACTTGAGGCATCGGACTATCCTGCAATTCTGAAGGTATAGGTGGAACACTGATGGGAGTGACAGAATTACCAGTGCCTGACCGCTTGGGTACGCTACTGGAGAAAGCATTGGCTTGTAAGGACTTAATCCGTACATCATACTCTGCAGCAGTATAACAGATTTCGGATCCAAGCTGGTAACCCCAGAATGGAACGATCAAGTCGTCAATTTGTGCATGCCATCGATAAGGGTCGAGCACAATGCGTAAGTCTCGCATGGAAGCAAATCCCAGTAGAAGGTCACCAGGGAAAGTAATCTGGTAGACCACAAGGAAGGAAACAGTGAAGTCTCTACCTTGGATAGAAAAGGTTAGGGCAGTCGTACCTCGGACACGCAGGTGAGAACCAGATACTCCACTAAGAGAGGACACAGGAGTCGGTTCTACAAGGAGGACATGTCGTAACTTCTTATCCTTAAACAAACTAGACCTAATAATATTGATTTGCGCACCAGAGTCCATGAACAATTGAACGGGCGCATTATAAACAGATGCTTGCACTATAGGGCCTATGGTTGCATTGGAAGTTATGTGCAAACAAAAAGGTGGATTGTCATCAGAAAAGACTTGTTCTACTCCATCCCCAAAATCATCTGTGTCAGAGACATGTGAAGCAACAACCTCGGCAGGGTTGTCATTCTCGAGACTGCTTAAGGCTTCAAAGGAGTTGTGAACGGGGATGGTGTACTCATTATCACCTACTGTCACCATGGTTATACGTATAACAGCCTACGTGAGTATTTCTACCCTAATCCACGTATCGAACTCCCACATGATAAGAGGACCTAGTAGCGATCAGTGAAGAGGAGGGGCCAGGAGCTGAGTCTCGACCCCTGCAACCACAATTAGGTGAGTACACACACACACACACACACATACACAGTAACATAATTTGTTACTGCTAAATTAGAATGTTCATGCTTAATGCCAGAGTAACAGTGAGATGAATCTCTCCATGTAGTGTGAAATATTGTGTTAATGTAGTGGTCTAGTGGATACTACATGTGCCTGGTGTTGACCATACTGATGCTCACCTACCAGGCCAGGTGTACGACATCATTCTTCCCCTGACACTGCTGGTGCTAGACACTGCTGGTGCTAGACACTGCTGGTGCTAGACACTGCTGGTGCTAGACACTGCTGGTGCTAGACACTGCTGGTGCTAGACACTGCTGGTGCTAGACACTGGTGGTGCTAGACACTGCTGGTGCTAGACACTGGTGGTGCTAGACACTGGTGGTGCTAGACACTGCTGGTGCTAGACACTGCTGGTGCTAGACACTGCTGGTGCTAGACACTGCTGGTGCTAGACACTGCTGGTGCTAGACACTGCTGGTGCTAGACACTGCTGGTGCTAGACACTGCTGGTGCTAGACACTGGTGGTGCTAGACACTGGTGGTGCTAGACACTGCTGGTGCTAGACACTGGTGGTGCTAGACACTGGTGGTGCTAGACACTGCTGGTGCTAGACACTGGTGGTGCTAGACACTGCTGGTGCTAGACACTGCTGGTGCTAGACACTGCTGGTGCTAGACACTGCTGGTGCTAGACACTGGTGGTGCTAGACACTGGTGGTGCTAGACACTGGTGGTGCTAGACACTGCTGGTGCTACACACTGCTGGTGCTAGACACTGGTGCTGCTAGACACTGGTGGTGCTAGACACTGCTGGTGCTAGACACTGCTGGTGCTAGACACTGCTGGTGCTAGACACTGCTGGTGCTAGACACTGCTGGTGCTAGACACTGCTGGTGCTAGACACTGCTGGTGCTAGACACTGGTGGTGCTAGACACTGGTGGTGCTAGACACTGGTGGTGCTAGACACTGCTGGTGCTAGACACTGGTGGTGCTAGACACTGGTGGTGCTAGACACTGCTGGTGCTAGACACTGCTGGTGCTAGACACTGCTGGTGCTAGACACTGCTGGTGCTAGACACTGCTGGTGCTAGACACTGGTGGTGCTAGACACTGCTGGTGCTAGACACTGGTGGTGCTAGACACTGGTGGTGCTAGACACTGCTGGTGCTACACACTGCTGGTGCTAGACACTGGTGCTGCTAGACACTGGTGGTGCTAGACACTGCTGGTGCTAGACACTGGTGGTGCTAGACACTGGTGGTGCTAGACACTGCTGGTGCTACACACTGCTGGTGCTAGACACTGCTGGTGCTAGACACTGCTGGTGCTAGACACTGGTGGTGCTAGACACTGGTGGTGCTAGACACTGGTGGTGCTAGACACTGGTGGTGCTAGACACTGGTGGTGCTAGACACTGGTGGTGCTAGACACTGGTGGTGCTAGACACTGCTGGTGCTAGACACTGCTGGTGCTACACACTGCTGGTGCTAGACACTGCTGGTGCTACACACTGCTGGTGCTAGACACTGGTGCTGCTAGACACTGGTGGTGCTAGACACTGCTGGTGCTAGACACTGGTGGTGCTAGACACTGGTGGTGCTAGACACTGCTGGTGCTACACACTGCTGGTGCTAGACACTGCTGGTGCTAGACACTGCTGGTGCTAGACACTGGTGCTGCTAGACACTGGTGGTGCTAGACACTGGTGGTGCTAGACACTGGTGGTGCTAGACACTGGTGGTGCTAGACACTGGTGGTGCTAGACACTGGTGGTGCTAGACACTGCTGGTGCTAGACACTGCTGGTGCTAGACACTGCTGGTGCTAGACACTGGTGGTGCTAGACACTGGTGCTGCTAGACACTGGTGGTGCTAGACACTGGTGGTGCTAGACACTGCTGGTGCTAGACACTGGTGGTGCTAGACACTGGTGGTGCTAGACACTGCTGGTGCTAGACACTGCTGGTGCTAGACACTGCTGGTGCTAGACACTGGTGCTGCTAGACACTGGTGGTGCTAGACACTGGTGGTGCTAGACACTGGTGGTGCTAGACACTGCTGGTGCTAGACACTGGTGGTGCTAGACACTGGTGCTGCTAGACACTGGTGGTGCTAGACACTGGTGGTGCTAGACACTGGTGCTGCTAGACACTGGTGGTGCTAGACACTGGTGGTGCTAGACACTGCTGGTGCTAGACACTGCTGGTGCTAGACACTGCTGGTGCTAGACACTGCTGGTGCTAGACACTGGTGCTGCTAGACACTGGTGGTGCTAGACACTGGTGGTGCTAGACACTGCTGGTGCTAGACACTGGTGGTGCTAGACACTGCTGGTGCTAGACACTGCTGGTGCTAGACACTGGTGGTGCTAGACACTGGTGGTGCTAGACACTGGTGGTGCTAGACACTGGTGGTGCTAGACACTGCTGGTGCTAGACACTGCTGGTGCTAGACACTGGTGGTGCTAGACACTGGTGGTGCTAGACACTGGTGGTGCTAGACACTGGTGGTGCTAGACACTGGTGGTGCTAGACACTGCTGGTGCTAGACACTGCTGGTGCTAGACACTGCTGGTGCTAGACACTGGTGCTGCTAGACACTGCTGGTGCTAGACACTGGTGCTGCTAGACACTGCTGGTGTTAGACACTGGTGGTGCTAGACACTGCTGGTGCTAGACACTGCTGGTGCTAGACACTGCTGGTGCTAGACACTGGTGCTGCTAGACACTGGTGCTGCTAGACACTGCTGGTGCTAGACACTGCTGGTGCTAGACACTGCTGGTGCTAGACACTGGTGCTGCTAGACACTGGTGCTGCTAGACACTGCTGGTGCTAGACACTGGTGCTGCTAGACACTGGTGCTGCTAGACACTGGTGCTGCTAGACACTGGTGCTGCTAGACACTGCTGGTGCTAGACACTGTTGCTGCTAGACACTGGTGCTGCTAGACACTGGTGCTGCTAGACACTGGTGCTGCTAGACACTGCTGGTGCTAGACACTGGTGCTGCTAGACACTGGTGCTGCTAGACACTGGTGCTGCTAGACACTGCTGGTGCTAGACACTGGTGCTGCTAGACACTGGTGCTGCTAGACACTGGTGCTGCTAGACACTGGTGCTGCTAGACACTGGTGCTGCTAGACACTGGTGCTGCTAGACACTGCTGGTGCTAGACACTGGTGCTGCTAGACACTGCTGGTGCTAGACACTGGTGCTGCTAGACACTGGTGGTGCTAGACACTGGTGGTGCTAGACACTGGTGGTGCTAGACACTGGTGGTACTAGACACTGCTGGTGCTAGACTCTGGTGGTGCTAGACACTGGTGGTGCTAGACACTGGTGGTGCTAGACTCTGGTGGTGCTAGACACTGGTGGTGCTAGACTCTGGTGGTGCTAGACACTGGTGGTGCTAGACACTGGTGGTGCTAGACACTGGTGCTGCTAGACACTGCTGGTGCTAGACACTGGTGCTGCTAGACACTGGTGCTGCTAGACACTGGTGGTGCTAGACACTGGTGGTCCTAGACACTGGTGGTGCTAGACACTGGTGGTACTAGACACTGCTGGTGCTAGACTCTGGTGGTGCTAGACACTGGTGGTGCTAGACACTGGTGGTGCTAGACTCTGGTGGTGCTAGACACTGGTGGTGCTAGACTCTGGTGGTGCTAGACACTGGTGCTGCTAGACACTGGTGCTGCTAGACACTGGTGCTGCTAGACACTGCTGGTGCTAGACACTGGTGCTGCTAGACACTGGTGCTGCTAGACACTGGTGCTGCTAGACACTGGTGCTGCTAGACACTGGTGCTGCTAGACACTGGTGCTGCTAGACACTGCTGGTGCTAGACACTGGTGCTGCTAGACACTGGTGCTGCTAGACACTGGTGCTGCTAGACACTGGTGCTGCTAGACACTGGTGCTGCTAGACACTGCTGGTGCTAGACACTGGTGCTGCTAGACACTGGTGCTGCTAGACACTGGTGCTGCTAGACACTGCTGGTGCTAGACACTGGTGCTGCTAGACACTGGTGCTGCTAGACACTGCTGGTGCTAGACACTGGTGCTGCTAGACACTGGTGCTGCTAGACACTGGTGCTGCTAGACACTGGTGCTGCTAGACACTGGTGCTGCTAGACACTGCTGGTGCTAGACACTGGTGCTGCTAGACACTGGTGCTGCTAGACACTGGTGCTGCTAGACACTGGTGCTGCTAGACACTGGTGGTACTAGACACTGGTGGTGCTAGACACTGGTGGAGCTAGACATTGGTGGTGCTAGACACTGGTGGAGCTAGACACTGGTGGTGCTAGACACTGGTGGTGCTAGACACTGGTGGTGCTAGACACTGGTGGTGCTAGACACTGGTGGTGCTAGACACTGGTGCTGCTAGACACTGGTGGTGCTAGACACTGGTGGTGCTAGACACTGGTGGTGCTAGACACTGGTGGTGCTAGACACTGGTGCTGCTAGACACTGGTGGTGCTAGACACTGGTGGTACTAGACACTGGTGGTGCTAGACACTGGTGGAGCTAGACATTGGTGGTGCTAGACACTGGTGGAGCTAGACACTGTGTGGTACTAGACACTGTGGTAGACACTGTGTGGTACTAGACACTGTGGTACTAGACACTATGGTACTAGACACTGTGGTACTAGACACTGGTGGTGCTAGACACTGGTGGTGCTAGACACTGGTGGTGCTAAACACTGGTGGTGCTAGACACTGCTGGTGCTAGACACTGGTGGTGCTAGACACTGGTGCTGCTAGACACTGGTGGTGCTAGACACTGGTGGTGCTAGACACTGCTAGACACTGTGTGCTAGACACTGGTGGTGCTAGACACTGCTGGTGACACTGGTGGTGCTAAACACTGGTGGTGACACTGGTGGTGCTAGACACTGGTGGTGCTAGACACTGGTGGTGCTAGACACTGGTGGTGCTAGACACTGGTGGTGCTAAACTAGCTGGTGGTGCTAGACACTGGTGGTGCTAAACACTGGTGGTGCTAGACACTGGTGGTGCTAGACACTGGTGGTGCTAGACACTGGTGGTGCTAGATACTGGTGGTGCTAGACACTGGTGGTGCTAAACGCTGGTGGTGCTAGACACTGGTGGTGCTAGACACTGGTGGTGCTAGACACTGGTGGTGCTAGACACTGGTGGTGCTAGACACTGGTGGTGCTAGACACTGGTGGTGCTAGACACTGGTGGTGCTAGACACTGGTGGTGCTAGACACTGGTGGTGCTAAACGCTGGTGGTGCTAGACACTGGTGGAGCTAGACATTGGTGGTGCTAGACACTGCTGGTGCTAGACACTGGTGGAGCTAGACACTGGTGGTGCTAGACACTGGTGGTGCTAGACACTGGTGGTGCTAGACACTGGTGGTGCTAGACACTGGTGGTGCTAGACACTGGTGGTGCTAGACACTGGTGGTGCTAGACACTGGTGGACACTGGTGGTGCTAGACACTGGTGGTGCTAGACACTGGTGGTGCTAGACACTGGTGGTGCTAGACACTGGTGGTGCTAGACACTGGTGGTGCTAGACACTGGTGGTGCTAGACACTGGTGGTGCTAGACACTGGTGGTGCTAGACACTGGTGGTGCTAGACACTGGTGGTGCTAGACACTGGTGGTGCTAGACACTGGTGGTGCTAGACACTGGTGGTGCTAGACACTGGTGGTGCTAGACACTGGTGGTGCTAGACACTGGTGGTGCTAGACACTGGTGGTGCTAGACATTGGTGGTGCTAGACACTGGTGGTGCTAGACACTGGTGGAGCTAGACACTGGTGGTGCTAGACACTGGTGGTGCTAGACACTGGTGGTGCTAGACACTGGTGGTGCTAGACACTGGTGGTGCTAGACACTGGTGGTGCTAGACACTGGTGGTGCTAAACGCTGGTGGTGCTAGACACTGGTGGAGCTAGACATTGGTGGTGCTAGACACTGCTGGTGCTAGACACTGGTGGAGCTAGACACTGGTGGTGCTAGACACTGGTGGTGCTAGACACTGGTGGTGCTAGACACTGGTGGTGCTAGACACTGCTGGTGCTAGACACTGGTGGTGCTAGACACTGGTGGTGCTAAACACTAGTGGTGCTAAACGCTGGTGGTGCTAGACACTGGTGGAGCTAGCTAGACATTGGTGGTGCTAGACACTGGTGGGGCTAGACACTGGTGGTGCTATACACTGGTGGTGGGGCTAGACACTGGTGGTGCTATACACTGGTGGTGGGGCTAGACACTGGTGGTGCTAGACACTAGTGGTGCTAGACACTGGTGGTGCTAGACACTGGTGGTGCTAGAAACTGGTGGTGCTAGAAACTGGTAGTGCCAGACACTGGTGGTGACAAACACTAATAGTACCAGACACTGGTAGTGACAGACACTGGTAGTGACAGATACTGGTGTTGCCAGACACTGGTAGTGACAGATACTGGTGTTGCCAGACACTGGTAGTGACAGATACTGGTGTTGCCAGACACTGGTAGTGACAGATACTGGTGTTGCCAGACACTGGTAGTGACAGATACTGGTGTTGCCAGACACTAGCTAAAAGCGGTGTTATAATACTGAGCACCTCGCTAAGGTGGCATGATTGAGGTAGCCAGGAAGAGTCTCCTAGAGAAGACGTTGAGGGAGACTTAGATGAGATGGAAGGTAGTGGAGGGGGTTTGCAGTGAAGGTGGGAGGTGTCTTGGGTGGAGAAGTATAATGGTAGGGAGCTAGGGTGAAAGAAGGAGAGGAGGAGACAAGGTCTGGTGGAGTGGGTGTTGTCCAGTGAGGAAGTGTTGCTGCAGGTGTTGTGAAGGCTAGTTAGGGAGATGATGGAGTGATGGTGGAGGATGTTCTCACAGGTCCTTGCTGGGGTGTGGAGAATATTGAAGGGATGAGTGCCCAGTTCTAGTTCTCGGAACACTGCATCTAAGTTGTTAGTGTTTGTATATGATACGTAACCTCTTTGTGTTCCATAATAAATAAGTTTGATTTTTTTTTAGGTTAGGTAAAATTTGTCAGGAAACAGGACTAAGTGTTTCCTGACGCGGGTCTTAGTCAGATGATGACCAACAACTGGAGCTTTTGGACATCTGACCGAGGCCTTTCACTGGCTTACCCCTCCACCCATTTATAAAGTGTGACCATGATTATAACCATTTATTTGCACTATTTATTTTGTTGCCACGTTTTTCCACTATTATTATTATTTAAGCTTAGAAATATTATATAATTATTGATTAAAGTAATTAGAACTTGATAACAAGAAAAGTAACATATTTATTAGCATAAACATTGGTCTAAGTTTGTAGGAGAGAGTTAATTAGAGAGAATATGGGTGGATGGAATTCTTGTTATTGTCTGCGACTATAATATTCTCACCTGGAGTAATTACATAATGAGTTAATTATCGTTGCTGGCTTGGTCACAGGAACTCTCAGCAGCAACGTTGCTGGCTTGGTCACAGGAACTCTCAGCAGCAACGTTGCTGGCTTGGTCACCGGAACTCTCAGCAGCAACGTTGCTGGCTTGGTCACAGGAACTCTCAGCAGCAACGTTGCTGGCTTGGTCACCGGAACTCTCAGCAGCAACGTTGCTGGCTTGGTCACAGGAACTCTCAGCAGCAACGTTGCTGGCTTGGTCACAGGAACTCTCAGCAGCAACGTTGCTGGCTTGGTCACAGGAACTCTCAGCAGCAACGTTGCTGGCTTGGTCACAGGAACTCTCAGCAGCAACGTTGCTGGCTTGGTCACAGGAACTCTCAGCAGCAACGTTGCTGGCTTGGTCACAGGAACTCTCAGCAGCAACGTTGCTGGCTTGGTCACAGGAACTCTCAGCAGCAACGTTGCTGGCTTGGTCACAGGAACTCTCAGCAGCAACGTTGCTGGCTTGGTCACAGGAACTCTCAGCAGCAACGTTGCTGGCTTGGTCACAGGAACTCTCAGCAGCAACGTTGCTGGCTTGGTCACAGGAACTCTCAGCAGCAACGTTGCTGGCTTGGTCACAGGAACTCTCAGCAGCAACGTTGCTGGCTTGGTCACAGGAACTCTCAGCAGCAACGTTGCTGGCTTGGTCACAGGAACTCTCAGCAGCAACGTTGCTGGCTTGGTCACAGGAACTCTCAGCAGCAACGTTGCTGGCTTGGTCACAGGAACTCTCAGCAGCAACGTTGCTGGCTTGGTCACAGGAACTCTCAGCAGCAACGTTGCTGGCTTGGTCACAGGAACTCTCAGCAGCAACGTTGCTGGCTTGGTCACAGGAACTCTCAGCAGCAACGTTGCTGGCTTGGTCACAGGAACTCTCAGCAGCAACGTTGCTGGCTTGGTCACAGGAACTCTCAGCAGCAACGTTGCTGGCTTGGTCACAGGAACTCTCAGCAGCAACGTTGCTGGCTTGGTCACAGGAACTCTCAGCAGCAACGTTGCTGGCTTGGTCACAGGAACTCTCAGCAGCAACGTTGCTGGCTTGGTCACAGGAACTCTCAGCAGCAACGTTGCTGGCTTGGTCACAGGAACTCTCAGCAGCAACGTTGCTGGCTTGGTCACAGGAACTCTCAGCAGCAACGTTGCTGGCTTGGTCACAGGAACTCTCAGCAGCAACGTTGCTGGCTTGGTCACAGGAACTCTCAGCAGCAACGTTGCTGGCTTGGTCACAGGAACTCTCAGCAGCAACGTTGCTGGCTTGGTCACAGGAACTCTCAGCAGCAACGTTGCTGGCTTGGTCACTGGAACTCTCAGCAGCAACGTTGCTGGCTTGGTCACAGGAACTCTCAGCAGCAACGTTGCTGGCTTGGTCACAGGAACTCTCAGCAGCAACGTTGCTGGCTTGGTCACAGGAACTCTCAGCAGCAACGTTGCTGGCTTGGTCACAGGAACTCTCAGCAGCAACGTTACTGGCTTGGTCACAGGAACTCTCAGCAGCAACGTTACTGGCTTGGTCACAGGAACTCTCAGCAGCAACGTTGCTGGCTTGGTCACAGGAACTCTCAGCAGCAACGTTGTTGGCTTGGTCACAGGAACTCTCAGCAGCAACGTTGTTGGCTTGGTCACAGGAACTCTCAGCAGCAACGTTACTGGCTTGGTCACAGGAACTCTCAGCAGCAACGTTGTTGGCTTGGTCACAGGAACTCTCAGCAGCAACGTTGCTGGCTTGGTCACAGGAACTCTCAGCAGCAACGTTGCTGGCTTGGTCACAGGAACTCTCAGCAGCAACGTTGCTGGCTTTGTCAGAGGAACTCTCAGAAGCAACGTTGCTGGCTTGGTCAGAGGAACTCTCAGCAGCAACGTTGCTGGCTTGGTCACAGGAACTCTCAGCAGCAACGTTGCTGGCTTGGTCACAGGAACTCTCAGCAGCAACGTTGCTGGCTTGGTCAGAGGAACTCTCAGCAGCAACGTTGCTGGCTTGGTCACAGGAACTCTCAGCAGCAACGTTGCTGGCTTGGTCACAGGAACTCTCAGCAGCAACGTTGCTGGCTTGGTCAGAGGAACTCTCAGCAGCAACGTTGCTGGCTTGGTCACAGGAACTCTCAGCAGCAACGTTGCTGGCTTGGTCACAGGAACTCTCAGCAGCAACGTTGCTGGCTTGGTCACAGGAACTCTCAGCAGCAACGTTGCTGGCTTGGTCAGAGGAACTCTCAGCAGCAACGTTGCTGGCTTGGTCACAGGAACTCTCAGCAGCAACGTTGCTGGCTTGGTCACAGGAACTCTCAGCAGCAACGTTGCTGGCTTGGTCACAGGAACTCTCAGCAGCAACGTTGCTGGCTTGGTCACAGGAACTCTCAGCAGCAACGTTGCTGGCTTGGTCAGAGGAACTCTCAGCAGCAACGTTGCTGGCTTGGTCACAGGAACTCTCAGCAGCAACGTTGCTGGCTTGGTTACAGGAACTCTCAGCAGCAACGTTGCTGGCTTGGTCACAGGAACTCTCAGCAGCAACGTTGCCGGCTTGGTCACAGGAACTCTCAGCAGCAACGTTGCTGGCTTGGTCACAGGAACTCTCAGCAGCAACGTTGCTGGCTTGGTCACAGGAACTCTCAGCAGCAACGTTGCTGGCTTGGTCACAGGAACTCTCAGCAGCAACGTTGCTGGCTTGGTCACAGGAACTCTCAGCAGCAACGTTGCTGGCTTGGTCAGAGGAACTCTCAGCAGCAACGTTGCTGGCTTGGTCACAGGAACTCTCAGCAGCAACGTTGCTGGCTTGGTCACAGGAACTCTCAGCAGCAACGTTGCTGGCTTGGTCACAGGAACTCTCAGCAGCAACGTTGCTGGCTTGGTCACAGGAACTCTCAGCAGCAACGTTGCTGGCTTGGTCAGAGGAACTCTCAGCAGCAACGTTGCTGGCTTGGTCACAGGAACTCTCAGCAGCAACGTTGCTGGCTTGGTTACAGGAACTCTCAGCAGCAACGTTGCTGGCTTGGTCACAGGAACTCTCAGCAGCAACGTTGCCGGCTTGGTCACAGGAACTCTCAGCAGCAACGTTGCTGGCTTGGTCACAGGAACTCTCAGCAGCAACGTTGCTGGCTTGGTTACAGGAACTCTCAGCAGCAACGTTGCTGGCTTGGTCACAGGAACTCTCAGCAGCAACGCTGCTGGCTTAGTCACAGGAACTCTCAGCAGCAACGTTGCTGGCTTGGTCACAGGAACTTTCAGCAGCAACGTTGCTGGCTTGGTCACAGGAACTCTCAGCAGCAACATTGCTGGCTTGGTCACAGGAACTCTCAGCAGCAACGTTGCTGGCTTGGTCACAGGAACTTTCAGCAGCAACGTTGCTGGCTTGGTCACAGGAACTCTCAGCAGCAACGTTGCTGGCTTGGTCACAGGAACTCTCAGCAGCAACGTTGCTGGCTTGGTCACAGGAACTCTCAGCAGCAACGTTGCTGGCTTGGTCACAGGAACTCTCAGCAGCAACGTTGCTGGCTTGGTCACAGGAACTCTCAGCAGCAACGTTGCTGGCTTGGTCACAGGAACTCTCAGCAGCAACGTTGCTGGCTTGGTCACAGGAACTCTCAGCAGCAACGTTGCTGGCTTGGTCACAGGAACTGTCAGCAGCAACGTTGCTGGCTTGGTCACAGGAACTCTCAGCAGCAACGTTGCTGGCTTGGTCACAGGAGCTCTCAGCAGCAACGTTGCTGGCTTGGTCACAGGAACTCTCAGCAGCAACGTTGCTGGCTTGGTCACAGGAACTCTCAGCAGCAACGTTGCTGGCTTGGTCACTGGAACTCTCAGCAGCAACGTTGCTGGCTTGGTCACAGGAACTCTCAGCAGCAAGGTTGCTGGCTTGGTCATAGGAACTCTCAGCAGCAACGTTGCTGGCTTGGTCACAGGAACTCTCAGCAGCAACGTTGCTGGCTTGGTCACTGGAACTCTCAGCAGCAACGTTGCTGGCTTGGTCACAGGAACTCTCAGCAGCAACGTTGCTGGCTTGGTCACGGGAACTCTCAGCAGCAACGTTGCTGGCTTGGTCACAGGAACTCTCAGCAGCAACGTTGCTGGCTTGGTCACAGGAACTCTCAGCAGCAACGTTGCTGGCTTGGTCACAGGAACTCTCAGCAGCAACGTTGCTGGCTTGGTCACAGGAACTCTCAGCAGCAACGTTGCTGGCTTGGTCACAGGAACTCTCAGCAGCAACGTTGCTGGCTTGGTCACAGGAACTCTCAGCAGCTACGTTGCTGGCTTGGTCACAGGAACTCTCAGCAGCAACGTTGCTGGCTTGGTCACAGGAACTCTCAGCAGCAACGTTGCTGGCTTGGTCACAGGAACTCTCAGCAGCAACGTTGCTGGCTTGGTCACAGGAACTCTCAGCAGCAACGTTGCTGGCTTGGTCACAGGAACTCTCAGCAGCAACGTTGCTGGCTTGGTCACGGGAACTCTCAGCAGCAACGTTGCTGGCTTGGTCACAGGAACTCTCAGCAGCAACGTTGCTGGCTTGGTCACAGGAACTCTCAGCAGCAACGTTGCTGGCTTGGTCACAGGAACTGTCTGCAGCAACGTTGCTGGCTTGGTCACAGAAACTCTCAGCAGCAACGTTGCTGGCTTGGTCACAAGAACTCTCAGCAGCAACATTGCTGGCTTGGTCACAGGAACTCTCAGCAGCAACGTTGCTGGCTTGGTCACAGGAACTCTCAGCAGCAACGTTGCTGGCTTGGTCACAGGAACTTTCAGCAGCAAAGTTGCTGGCTTGGTCACAGGAACTCTCAGCAGCAACGTTGCTGGCTTGGTCACAGGAACTCTCAGCAGCAACGTTGCTGGCTTGGTCACAGGAACTGTCAGCAGCAACGTTGCTGGCTTGGTCACAGGAACTCTCAGCAGCAACGTTGCTGGCTTGGTCACAGGAACTCTCAGCAGCAACGTTGCTGGCTTGGTCAGAGGAACTCTCAGCAGCAACGTTGCTGGCTTGGTCACAGGAACTCTCAGCAGCAACGTTGCTGGCTTGTTCACAGAAACTCTCAGCATCAACATTGCTGGCTTGGTCACAGGAACTCTCAGCAGCAACGTTGCTGGCTTGGTCACAGGAACTCTCAGCAGCAACGTTGCTGGCTTGGTCACAGGAACTCTCAGCAGCAACGTTGCTGGCTTGGTCACAGGAACTCTCAGCAGCAACGTTGCTGGCTTGGTCACAGGAACTCTCAGCAGCAACGTTGCTGGCTTGGTCACAGGAACTCTCAGCAGCAACGTTGCTGGCTTGGTCACAGGAACTCTCAGCAGCAACGTTGCTGGCTTGGTCACAGGAACTCTCAGCAGCAACGTTGCTGGCTTGGTCACAGGAACTCTCAGCAGCAACGTTGCTGGCTTGGTCACAGGAACTCTCAGCAGCAACGTTGCTGGCTTGGTCACAGGAACTCTCAGCAGCAACGTTGCTGGCTTGGTCACAGGAACTCTCAGCAGCAACGTTGCTGGCTTGGTCACAGGAACTCTCAGCAGCAACGTTGCTGGCTTGGTCACAGAAACTCTCAGAAGCAACGTTGCTGGCTTGGTCACAGGAACTCTCAGCAGCAACGTTGCTGGCTTGGTCACAGGAACTCTCAGCAGCAACGTTGCTGGCTTGGTCACAGGAACTCTCAGCAGCAACGTTGCTGGCTTGGTCACAGGAACACTCAGCAGCAACGCTGCTGGCTTGGTCACAGGAACTCTCAGCAGCAACGTTGCTGGCTTGGTCACAGGAACTCTCAGCAGCAACGTTGCTGGCTTGGTCACAGGAACTGTCAGCAGCAACGGTGCTGGCTTGGTCACAGGAACTCTCAGCAGCAACGTTGCTGGCTTGGTCACAGGAACTCTCAGCAGCAACGTTGCTGGCTTGGTCACAGGAACACTCAGCAGCAACGTTGCTGGCTTGGTCACAGGAACTCTCAGCAGCAACGTTGCTGGCTTGGTCACAGGAACTGTCAGCAGCAACGTTGCTGGCTTGGTCACAGGAACTTTCAGCAGCAACGTTGCTGGCTTGGTCACAGGAACTCTCAGCAGCAACGTTGCTGGCTTGGTCACAGGAACTCTCAGCAGCAACGTTGCTGGCTTGGTCACAGGAACTCTCAGCAGCAACGTTGCTGGCTTGGTCACAGGAACTCTCAGCAGCAACGTTGATGTCTGGGTTTTAATGGTCGTATGTATGCCTGTGTGTGTGTATTGATACTCACGCACACTTATACTTGCGCGCGCGCATGCCCACACACACACACACACACACAACATACACACGCATACACAACAAGCCAAGTATCTATCAACAATTGCCTCTGACAACTAGTAACTAACACGCATCTCAAAAACATCATATCATTTTTTCAATCTCATTGTTTTATTCATTTTCAAAATAAAATTCACTACTCATCACAGCATTTTCCATTGAATCAGATTCATCTTTCACTGAATATTCTCATCCACTGCTTAACATATAAACAGCAGGATGTTTCTCCAAGTATCATCCTGAAGACACAGTATCACCAGCTTCACTCTGGCAGGAATGATTTCACGAAGTTGAGCATCCAGCAAGCAGCCTCGTCAACCAGGTTGCTTGCTTACCGTGGTATTAACAGAAAAAAAAACAGGATTGTGAAATGAAAAAGATGTGTATATAGTAAGAGTAGTGGAAAATAGTATATAAAGAGTTGACTTAGTTTATGGATGTGCGGGAGAGAGGGTTTGGTCGGGCGGTGGCAGCAGCAGCAGCTGGAGGGACGAGCCAACCGACCCACAGACAGGACAAACCAACGGACGTATAGACGGACAAGCCAACGGACCCACAAACAGGGGAAGCCAACGGACGCACAGACAGGACAAACCAACGGACGTATAGACGAACAAACCAACGGACACACAACCGGACAAACCAACGGACACACAACCGGACAAACCAACTAAGGAACGCGGTCAAAGCAGACAGGATGACACATTTGGTGGCCAGCACATTTGCATAATTATTCTTACAAGGATAACCTTAGACAGCTGCAACCTTCACTGCCCCTGAGACTGTACATTAAAGTCAGTTGAAATTTTTGGCTGCGTGAAGACACAGTTTCTAGAAAGTCTGTGAATTTCTCCAGCGAGATGCATCACTTAACGAAGCTTGGTCATCTTACGCAAAGGAATTAAGTAATTTCCACCACGAGACACTTTTTTTTTTCACCATTTGGGTATCTTTATTCTGGAAACGTTTCGCCACACAGTGACTTCTTCAGTCTAATGCAAAAAAAAATGATGATATAAGAGGAGGAGTTTGAGGTAATTAGTCCCTCAGTCTTGAGTCGATGTGGTGATGATGGACTGACACATCGAGTTAAGGCTGAGGGACTGATTACCACAAACTCCTCTTATTCCACCTTTTTTTTGCATTAGACTGAAGACGCCACTACGTGGCGAAACGTTTCCAGAATGAAGATAGCAAAATGTTTCACAAGTGTCTCATTTATCAACATGTCGGTTTTGAAAACCATTTATTCACAATTTCCATCACGTAAGTGACTTAGTTAATGAGGTTTGAAACCTATCGGCTACACTATGACCCTTAAGCTGCACCAAACCTTGTCATCACCAGACAAGAATATTTTAATCCCTAAAATAGGGACTGAAGTTCACACAGTGTATATATACTGAGAGAAATATACCTCTCAGTGTACAGTAAATATCTTGGTTCTTCGTAATTCTCACTTTTTGTAGAGATAAATATTATTCTGGTGCCACAATAACTGGTTTGTATATAAAAAAGATTTTTGACAAACGAGAGA
>NC_091336.1:14912757-14952757 GCF_038502225.1 Cherax quadricarinatus
CGCAGCGGGCCTACACGTCAGTCATTGTCGCACAGGGTCACCGCAGCGGGCCTACACGTCAGTCATTGTCGCACAGGGTCACCGCAGCGGGCCTACACGTCAATCATTGTCACACAGGGTCACTGCAGCGGGCCTACACGTCAGTCATTGTCACACAGGGTCACCGCAGCGAGCCTACACGTCAGTCATTGTCGCACAGGGTCACCGCAGCGGGCCTACACGTCAATCATTGTCACACAGGGTCACTGCAGCGGGCCTACACGTCAGTCATTGTCACACAGGGTCACCGCAGCGGGCCTACACGTCAGTCATTGTCACACAGGGTCACCGCAGCGGGCCTACACGTCAGTCATTATCGCACAGGGTCACGGCAGCGGGCCTACACGTCAGTCATTGTCGCACAGGGTCACCGCAGCGGGCCTACACGTCAATCATTGTCACACAGGGTCACTGCAGCGGGCCTACACGTCAGTCATTGTCACACAGGGTCACAGCAGCGGGTCTACACGTCAGTCATTGTCGCACAGGGTCACTGCAGCGGGCCTACACGTCAGTTATTGTCACATAGGGTCAGTGCAGCGGGCCTACACGTCAATCATTGTCACACAGGGTCACCGCAGTGGGCCTACACGTCAGTCATTGTCACAAAGGGTCACCGCAGCGGGCCTACACGTCAGTCATTGTCACACAGGGTCACCGCAGCATGCCTACACGTCATTGTCACACAGGGTCACCGCAGCATGCCTACACGTCATTGTCACACAGGGTCACCGTAGCATGCCTACACGTCATTGTCACACAGGGTCACCGCAACAGGCCTACACGTCATTGTCACACATGGTCACCGCAGTGGGCCTACACGTCAGTCATTGTCACAAAGGGTCACCGCAGCGAGCCTACACGTCAGTCATTGTCACACAGGGTCACCGCAGCATGCCTACACGTCATTGTCACACAGGGTCACCGCAGCATGCCTACACGTCATTGTCACACAGGGTCACCGCAGTGGGCCTACACGTCAGTCATTGTCACAAAGGGTCACCGCAGCATGCCTACACGTCATTGTCACACAGGGTCACCGCAGCATGCCTGCACGTCATTGTCACACAGGGTCACCGCAGCATGACTGCACGTCAGTCACTGTCACACAGGGTCACCGCAGCATGCCTACACGTCATTGTTACACAGGGTCACCGCAGCATGCCTGCACGTCAGTCATTGTCGCACAGGGTCACTGCAGCGGGCCTACACGTCAGTTGTCACATAGGGTCACTGCAGCGGGTCTACACGTCAATCATTGTCACACAGGGTCACTGCAGCGGGCCTACACGTCAGTCATTGTCACACAGGGTCACCGCAGCGGGCCTACACGTCAGTCATTGTCACAAAGGGTCACTGCAGCGGGTCTACACGTCAGTCATTGTCGCACAGGGTCACTGCTGCGGGCCTACACGTCAGTTATTGTCACATAGGGTCACTGCAGCGGGCCTACACGTTTTTGTCACACAGGGTCACCGCAGTGGGCCTACACGTCAGTCATTGTCACAAAGGGTCACCGCAGCGGGCCTACACGTCAGTCATTGTCACAGAGGGTCACCGCAGCATGCCTACACGTCATTGTCACACAGGGTCACCGCAGCATGCCTACACGTCATTGTCACACAGGGTCACCGCAGCATGCCTACACGTCATTGTCACACAGGGTCACCGCAGCATGCCTACACGTCATTGTCACACAGGGTCACCGTAGCATGCCTACACGTCATTGTCACACAGGGTCACCGCAACAGGCCTACACGTCATTGTCACACATGGTCACCGCAGTGGGCCTACACGTCAGTCATTGTCACAAAGGGTCACTGCAGCGAGCCTACACGTCAGTCATTGTCACACAGGGTCACCGCAGCATGCCTACACGTTATTGTCACACAGGGTCACCGCAGCATGCCTACACGTCATTGTCACACAGGGTCACCGCAGTGGGCCTACACGTCAGTCATTGTCACAAAGGGTCACCGCAGCATGCCTACACGTCATTGTCACACAGGGTCACCGCAGCATGCCTGCACGTCATTGTCACACAGGGTCACCGCAGCATGCCTGCACGTCAGTCATTGTCACACAGGGTCACCGCAGCATGCCTACACGTCATTGTTACACAGGGTCACCGCAGCATGCCTGCACGCCAGTCATTGTCACACAGGGTCACCGCAGCATGCCTACACGTCATTGTCACACAGGGTCACCGCAGCATGCCTGCTCGTCATTGTCACACAGGGTCACAGCAGCATGCCTACACGTCATTGTCACACAGGGTCACCGCAGCATGCCTACACGTCATTGTCACACTGGGTCACCACAGCATGCCTACACGTCATTGTCACACAGGGTCACCGCAGCATGCCTGCACGTCATTGTCACACAGGGTCACAGCAGCATGCCTACACGTCATTGTCACACAGGGTCACCGCAGCATGCCTACACGTCATTGTCACACAGGGTCACCGCAGCATGCCTGCACGTCATTGTCACACAGGGTCACAGCAGCATGCCTACACGTCATTGTCACACAGGGTCACCGCAGCATGCCTGCACGTCATTGTCACACAGGGTCACAGCAGCATGCCTACACGTCATTGTCACACAGGGTCACCGCAGCATGCCTACACGTCATTGCCACACAGGGTCACCGCAACAGGCCTACACGTCATTGTCACACATGGTCACCGCAGTGGGCCTACACGTCAGTCATTGTCACAAAGGGTCACCGCAGCGAGCCTACACGTCAGTCATTGTCACACAGGGTCACCGCAGCATGCCTACACGTCATTGTCACACAGGGTCACCGCAGCATGCCTACACGTCATTGTCACACAGGGTCACCGCAGCATGCCTACACGTCATTGTCACACTGGGTCACCACAGCATGCCTACACGTCATTGTCACACAGGGTCACCGCAGCATGCCTGCACGTCATTGTCACACAGGGTCACAGCAGCATGCCTACACGTCATTGTCACACAGGGTCACCGCAGCATGCCTACACGTCATTGTCACACAGGGTCACCGCAGCATGCCTGCACGTCATTGTCACACAGGCTCACAGCAGCATGCCTACACGTCATTGTCACACAGGGTCACCGCAGCATGCCTGCACGTCATTGTCACACAGGGTCACAGCAGCATGCCTACACGTCATTGTCACACAGGGTCACCGCAGCATGCCTACACGTCATTGCCACACAGGGTCACCGCAACAGGCCTACACGTCATTGTCACACATGGTCACCGCAGTGGGCCTACACGTCATTGTCACAAAGGGTCACCGCAGCGAGCCTACACGTCAGTCATTGTCACACAGGGTCACCGCAGCATGCCTACACGTCATTGTCACACAGGGTCACCGCAGTGGGCCTACACGTCAGTCATTGTCACAAAGGGTCACCGCAGCATGCCTACACGTCATTGTCACACAGGGTCACCGCAGCATGCCTGCACGTCATTGTCACACAGGGTCACCGCAGCATGCCTGCACGTCAGTCATTGTCACACAGGGTCACCGCAGCATGCCTACACGTCATTGTCACACAGGGTCACCGCAGCATGCCTGCACGCCAGTCATTGTCACATAGGGTCACCGCAGCATGCCTACACGTCATTGTCACACAGGGTCACCGCAGCATGCCTACACGTCATTGTCACACAGGGTCACCGCAGTGGGCCTACACGTCAGTCATTGTCACAAAGGGTCACCGCAGCATGCCTACACGTCATTGTCACACAGGGTCACCGCAGCATGCCTGCACGTCATTGTCACACAGGGTCACCGCAGCATGCCTGCACGTCAGTCATTGTCACAAAGGGTCACCGCAGCATGCCTACACGTCATTGCCACACAGGGTCACCGCAGCATGCCTGCACGCCAGTCATTGTCACATAGGGTCACCGCAGCATGCCTACACGTCATTGTCACACAGGGTCACCGCAGCATGCCTGCACGTCATTGTCACACAGGGTCACCGCAGCATGCCTACACGTCATTGTCTCACTGGGTATCCGCTGCATGCCTACAAGTCATTGTCACACAGGGTCACCGCAGCATGCCTACACGTCATTGTCACACAGGGTCACCGCAGCATGCCTACACGTCATTTTCACACAGGGTCACCGCAGCATGCCTGCACGTCAGTCATTGTCACACAGGGTCACCGCAGCATGCCTACACGTCATTGTCACACAGGGTCACCGCAGCATGCCTGCACGCCAGTCATTGTCACACAGGGTCACCGCAGCATGCCTACACGTCATTGTCACACAGGGTCACCGCAGCATGCCTGCACGTCATTGTCACACAGGGTCACCGCAGCATGCCTACACGTCATTGTCACACAGGGTCACCGCAGCATGCCTACACGTCATTGTCACACAGGGTCACCGCAGCATGCCTACACGTCAGTGTCACACAGGGTCACCGCAGCATGCCTACACGTCATTGTCACACAGGGTCACCGCAGCATGCCTGCACGCCAGTCATTGTCACACAGGGTCACCGCAGCATGCCTACACGTCATTGTCACACAGGGTCACCGCAGCATGCCTGCACGTCATTGTCACACAGGGTCACCGCAGCATGCCTACACGTCATTGTCACACAGGGTCACCGCAGCATGCCTACACGTCATTGTCACACAGGGTCACTGCAGCATGCCTACACGTCAGTGTCACACAGGGTCACCGCAGCATGCCTACACGTCATTGTCACAAAGGGTCACCGCAGCGGGCCTATACGTCAGTGTCACACAGGGTCACCGCAGCATGCCTACACGTCAGTGTCACACAGGGTCACCGCAGCATGCCTACACGTCAGTGTCACACAGGGTCACCGCAGCATGCCTACACGTCAGTGTCACACAGGGTCACCGCAGCATGCCTACACGTCAGTGTCACACAGGGTCACCGCAGCATGCCTACACGTCAGTGTCACACAGGGTCACTGCAGCATGCCTACACGTCAGTGTCACACAGGGTCACCACAACGGGTCTACACGTCAGTGTCACACAGGGTCACTGCAGCATGCCTGCACGTCAGTGTCACACAGGGTCACCGCAGCATGCCTACACGTCAGTGTCACACAGGGTCACCACAACGGGTCTACACGTCAGTGTCACACAGGGTCACCACAACGGGTCTACACGTCAGTGTCACACAGGGTCACCACAACGGGTCTACACGTCAGTGTCACACAGGGTCACCACAACGGGCCTACACGTCAGTGTCACACAGGGTCACCACAACGGGTCTACACGTCAGTGTCACACAGGGTCACAGCAGCATGCCTGCACGTCAGTGTCACACAGGGTCACCGCAGCATGCCTACACGTCAGTGTCACACAGGGTCACCACAACGGGTCTACACGTCAGTGTCACACAGGGTCACCACAACGGGTCTACACGTCAGTGTCACACAGGGTCACCACAACGGGTCTACACGTCAGTGTCACACAGGGTCACCACAACGGGTCTACACGTCAGTGTCACACAGGGTCACCACAACGGGTCTACACGTCAGTGTCACACAGGGTCACCACAGCGGGTCTACACGTCAGTGTCACACAGGGTCACCACAACGGGTCTACACGTCAGTGTCACACAGGGTCACCACAACGGGTCTACACGTCAGTGTCACACAGGGTCACCACAACGGGTCTACACGTCAGTGTCACACAGGGTCACCACAGCGGGTCTACACGTCAGTGTCACACAGGGTCACCACAACGGTTCTACACGTCAGTGTCACACAGGGTCACCACAACGGGTCTACACGTCAGTGTCACACAGGGTCACCACAGCGGGTCTACACGTCAGTGTCACACAGGGTCACCACAACGGGTCTACACGTCAGTGTCACACAGGGTCACCACAGCGGGTCTACACGTCAGTGTCACACAGGGTCACCACAACGGGTCTACACGTCAGTGTCACACAGGGTCACCACAGCGGGTCTACACGTCAGTGTCACACAGGGTCACCACAACGGGTCTACACGTCAGTGTCACACAGGGTCACCACAACGGGTCTACACGTCAGTGTCACACAGGGTCACCACAACGGGTCTACACGTCAGTGTCACACAGGGTCACCACAACGGGTCTACACGTCAGTGTCACACAGGGTCACCACAACGGGTCTACACGTCAGTGTCACACAGGGTCACCACAACGGGTCTACACGTCAGTGTCACACAGGGTCACTGCAGCATGCCTGCACGTCAGTGTCACACAGGGTCACCGCAGCATGCCTACACGTCAGTGTCACACAGGGTCACCACAACGGGTCTACACGTCAGTGTCACACAGGGTCACCACAACGGGTCTACACGTCAGTGTCACACAGGGTCACCACAACGGGTCTACACGTCAGTGTCACACAGGGTCACCACAACGGGTCTACACGTCAGTGTCACACAGGGTCACCGCAGCATGCCTACACGTCATTGTCACACAGGGTCACCGCAGCATGCCTACACGTCATTGTCACACAGGGTCACCGCAGCATGCCTACACGTCATTGTCACACAGGGTCACCGCAGTGGGCCTACACGTCAGTCATTGTCACAAAGGGTCACCGCAGCATGCCTACACGTCATTGTCACACAGGGTCACCGCAGCATGCCTGCACGTCATTGTCACACAGGGTCACCGCAGCATGCCTGCACGTCGGTCATTGTCACACAGGGTCACCGCAGCATGCCTACACGTCATTGTCACACAGGGTCACCGCAGCATGCCTGCACGCCAGTCATTGTCACATAGGGTCACCGCAGCATGCCTACACGTCATTGTCACACAGGGTCACCGCAGCATGCCTGCACGTCATTGTCACACAGGGTCACCGCAGCATGCCTACACGTCATTGTCACACTGGGTCACCGCAGCATGCCTACACGTCATTGTCACACAGGGTCACCGCAGCATGCCTACACGTCATTGTCACACAGGGTCACCGCAGCATGCCTACACGTCATTTTCACACAGGGTCACCGCAGCATGCCTGCACGTCAGTCATTGTCACACAGGGTCACCGCAGCATGCCTACACGTCATTGTCACACAGGGTCACCGCAGCATGCCTGCACGCCAGTCATTGTCACACAGGGTCACCGCAGCATGCCTACACGTCATTGTCACACAGGGTCACCGCAGCATGCCTGCACGTCATTGTCACACAGGGTCACCGCAGCATGCCTACACGTCATTGTCACACAGGGTCACCGCAGCATGCCTACACGTCATTGTCACACAGGGTCACCGCAGCATGCCTACACGTCAGTGTCACACAGGGTCACCGCAGCATGCCTACACGTCATTGTCACAAAGGGTCACCGCAGCGGGCCTATACGTCAGTGTCACACAGGGTCACCGCAGCATGCCTACACGTCAGTGTCACACAGGGTCACCGCAGCATGCCTACACGTCAGTCTCACACAGGGTCACCGCAGCATGCCTACACGTCAGTGTCACACAGGGTCACCGCAGCATGCCTACACGTCAGTGTCACACAGGGTCACCGCAGCATGCCTACACGTCAGTGTCACACAGGGTCACTGCAGCATGCCTACACGTCAGTGTCACACAGGGTCACCACAACGGGTCTACACGTCAGTGTCACACAGGGTCACTGCAGCATGCCTGCACGTCAGTGTCACACAGGGTCACCGCAGCATGCCTACACGTCAGTGTCACACAGGGTCACCACAACGGGTCTACACGTCAGTGTCACACAGGGTCACCACAACGGGTCTACACGTCAGTGTCACACAGGGTCACCACAACGGGTCTACACGTCAGTGTCACACAGGGTCACCACAACGGGCCTACACGTCAGTGTCACACAGGGTCACCACAACGGGTCTACACGTCAGTGTCACTGCAGCATGCCTGCACGTCAGTGTCACACAGGGTCACCGCAGCATGCCTACACGTCAGTGTCACACAGGGTCACCACAACGGGTCTACACGTCAGTGTCACACAGGGTCACCACAACGGGTCTACACGTCAGTGTCACACAGGGTCACCACAACGGGTCTACACGTCAGTGTCACACAGGGTCACCACAACGGGTCTACACGTCAGTGTCACACAGGGTCACCACAACGGGTCTACACGTCAGTGTCACACAGGGTCACCACAGCGGGTCTACACGTCAGTGTCACACAGGGTCACCACAACGGGTCTACACGTCAGTGTCACACAGGGTCACCACAACGGGTCTACACGTCAGCGTCACACAAGGTCACCACAACGGGTCTACACGTCAGTGTCACACAGGGTCACCACAGCGGGTCTACACGTCAGTGTCACACAGGGTCACCACAACGGGTCTACACGTCAGTGTCACACAGGGTCACCACAACGGGTCTACACGTCAGTGTCACACAGGGTCACCACAACGGGTCTACACGTCAGTGTCACACAGGGTCACCACAGCGGGTCTACACGTCAGTGTCACACAGGGTCACCACAACGGGTCTACACGTCAGTGTCACACAGGGTCACCACAACGGGTCTACACGTCAGTGTCACACAGGGTCACCACAACGGGTCTACACGTCAGTGTCACACAGGGTCACCACAACGGGTCTACACGTCAGTGTCACACAGGGTCACCACAGCGGGTCTACACGTCAGTGTCACACAGGGTCACCACAACGGGTCTACACGTCAGTGTCACACAGGGTCACCACAGCGGGTCTACACGTCAGTGTCACACAGGGTCACCACAACGGGTCTACACGTCAGTGTCACACAGGGTCACCACAACGGGTCTACACGTCAGTGTCACACAGGGTCACCACAACGGGTCTACACGTCAGTGTCACACAGGGTCACCACAACGGGTCTACACGTCAGTGTCACACAGGGTCACCACAACGGGTCTACACGTCAGTGTCACACAGGGTCACCACAACGGGTCTACACGTCAGTGTCACACAGGGTCACCACAGCGGGTCTACACGTCAGTGTCACACAGGGTCACCACAACGGGTCTACACGTCAGTGTCACACAGGGTCACCACAACGGGTCTACACGTCAGCGTCACACAAGGTCACCACAACGGGTCTACACGTCAGTGTCACACAGGGTCACCACAGCGGGTCTACACGTCAGTGTCACACAGGGTCACCACAACGGGTCTACACGTCAGTGTCACACAGGGTCACCACAACGGGTCTACACGTCAGTGTCACACAGGGTCACTGCAGCATGCCTGCACGTCAGTGTCACACAGGGTCACCGCAGCATGCCTACACGTCAGTGTCACACAGGGTCACCACAACGGGTCTACACGTCAGTGTCACACAGGGTCACCACAACGGGTCTACACGTCAGTGTCACACAGGGTCACCACAACGGGCCTACACGTCAGTGTCACACAGGGTCACCACAACGGGTCTACAAGTCAGTGTCACTCAGGGTCACCACAGCGGGTCTACACGTCAGTGTCACACAGGGTCACCACAGCGGGTCTACACGTCAGTGTCACACAGGGTCACCACAGCGGGTCTACACGTCAGTGTCACACAGGGTCACCACAGCGGGTCTACACGTCAGTGTCACACAGGGTCACCACAGCGGGTCTACACGTCAGTGTCACACAGGGTCACCACAGTGGGTCTACACGTCAGTGTCACACAGGGTCACCACAACGGGTCTACACGTCAGTGTCACACAGGGTCACCACAACGGGTCTACACGTCAGTGTCACACAGGGTCACCACAGCGGGTCTACACGTCAGTGTCACACAGGGTCACCACAGCGGGTCTACACGTCAGTGTCACACAGGGTCACCACAACGGGTCTACACGTCAGTCACTATCATTACAAGAACTGTTTACAGTGCTGACAAATTGGTTAATAAAAAACAAAGTTGTTAGGCTTCAGCTTTTCATTGGTGAAGATCGTGGAGGTGGACGCTTCTTAAGTGGAGGTGGACGCTTCTTAAGTGGAGGTGGACGCTTCTTAAGTGGAGGTGGACGCTTCTTAAGTGGAGGTGGACGCTTCTTAAGTGGAGGTGGACGCTTCTTAAGTGGAGGTGGACGCTTCTTAAGTGGAGGTGGACGCTTCTTAAGTGAAGGTGGACGCTTCTTAAGCCGAGGGACTGACCACCTAGACATTGCTTCTTCAGGGCGGAGAGACTGAGCATCTTAAAACTGCTTCTTCAAGGCTGAGGGACCGACCACTTCAAGGCTGAGGGACTGACCACTTCAAGGCTGAGGGACTGACCATTTCAAGGCTGAGAGACTGGCCACCTACAACTACTTTCTCAAGGCTAAGGGACAGATCACATTATCGTCACCGCTCCACTGCTTCTGCTGTCTCCAATTTAAGTAACCTGTTCATTCGACTGAAGAAGCCTCCTGTGTAGGCGAAACGTTTAGTTTCACGGGGTAGATTCATGGAGAAGCCAGGATCGTACAGCGTGCGATGTTTGGAAAATAATTAGGTATAACCGAAGGAAAGTAAAGGCAGCTCCAGCGTCTTGCATGTATCTATATATTCTAGGTAAGACCCCAATGGGGGTGAGTGGGGAAGTGGAGGTAGAAGAATAGGTTGGTTAGAGGATGGTTGTTAGTGTAAGGGGAAGAACCAGGGCTTAACCCAGTTGCTGAGCTGATAGTGATTCAGGAGATCGGGCGCAGCTTCGTGCCTTAGGGTGGACGGGGGGTGGCGGCAAAGCGTGGATCGCAGGTACATGGGCAATATTTGAGGTCCCCACCTGTGAATACAGGTTAGCGAGTCAAGATTGCAGAAGGGTTATTTGTATAAAGGGATTAGGTCAGGGTCTAGTAGTGAGTAGAAGAGGTTGTGTGTGTTTGCAGGTCTGCGTATTTCGTCGTCTAGGTATGAGGGGTCCAGTAGTCATGTCGGGTCTCTAATCTGTCTATTTGTTTGTTACTAAGTAGTTTCCAGTACACGTTTAGGGCAGGGATGTTCGCACGGGCGTGGATGGACTCGCTTGTGAGGAATTCATCCCAGCGGATGTCGAACACCCAGCGTAGAGCTTTGTTCTGGATACGTTGTAGTTTTAGTCGGTTTGTCATAGCAGCTATGGAGAGGGCTAGTGGGTAATAAGTGATTAGCATCAACAACCCTTCACCAGTATGAAGACACCGTCTTTGAAGGAACCTACAGTCAGACCAGTGCATCCCGGGTCCTCCTCAAACCCACGCATCTGCTTAACCTATTTTGGCAGTTACCTCAATTCCCTCCCTGCAGATAGCCTACATATAGAGCGGGTTTCCAACCATGGGGTGCGAGATGGTAGTTCAGATGGTGCGACAGTCCAAACGAAAAGCACAATTCCATTTATATGTTATACCAAAAACGTTTTTAATTGCTCAATACATATTTTCATTTTATGCAGTGAATTAAAAGATTTTTTGAGTTCAATTTCTTCAATTTGGTTCAATTTGTTATTCAAAAATTAGAAATTTGACTTCTTCACCTTCAAATGTGATATTACTTTTGTAGGTGGTACAACATTAATCAAACATTTCGTAGGGGTTCCGGGCAGAGAAAAGGCTGGGAACCCCAGGTAGAGAGGGTTCTTGGATATATTCATTATTCATCCAATACCTAACCTATAAATACACACAAACAGTATCATCACTCATATCACAACTTAACTTACTCAATTCAGTTTACTCATTCCTCAGATAGCAGACTAGATACACAGCAGACGGTGGTTGTGGCCCGTGAGGTAGTTCACAAACTGCCCAGGAACACACATTGTATACAGCGAGGAGTGTGTCTCTTAGCGTATGTTATGACTGATGTCGTAACTTAAATAAAATGTTCCTGGCTCCTAAAGGCTGCTGACACTGCTGTCTAGGAGTTATAAAATTACACTGAAAAACACAGCAAACCTTGGGTCAGCATGTACTCATATATTAAACAATATTAATTATTATTAGGAAGGACAAAAACTCACCTATATAAAAATATATCTATATTAATATTAATTTATATACAACTTATAACTACTACAAAAAACCACCACACTCCAGTTCACATTAGCTCACTAGCACAGATACTAATGAGTTAAACAAAATAAATGAACAATTATGAACAGGGAGGCTCCATGACAAACCCCCCCCCTCCCTTTCTGCAGGCTACATAACCTAGTGGGAACGTTAAATACTCTCCAAAACACAGGCTCCTGCATACTACGACTTTACCAATAAATATGAGAGCACAAACACAAACACCTATGGTATACACTAAAAACTTACCAAAATTACCTACTCAAACTAATACCAACTCATGAATAATTCACCCAGCCACGTTCCTGCACGTACTAAATTAACCACACCTCTCATCTGCTCCTGTCCTGGCCGCTGCCTGACTGACAGGAATAAAACGCGTTCACTTTCAGGGAATAATACACGTCCGCTTTTCGTATACTCTCGGAACTATGTTATATTTCTATACCATTCCTGGCTACATGGCCATACACAACTGTAGAACAGACCAGCAAGGGGGAGGAACAGCTATATACTATTCAAATCAACTCGAATGTGTCAATAAATCTTGCACAAGGGACGAACATGGAGAATATATCATAGCCAAATTTAAATCAAAAGACCTGCAAAAACCCCTCACAGTTATAAACATATACAGAGTACCACAGTCAAACATTTACCACTTTAGTGAAAAACTAGGAAACATGATTACTGACGCACACATGAATAAAGACCACCTACTACTAACAGGAGATTTCAACATAAACATACTACACGACCAGGACCCACAAGTAACAGAATTCACAAACACAATGAGTAACTGCCTGTTGCTACCAGCAATATCTGAACCTACAAGAATCACCGAGACAAGCATCTCCTTAATAGACCACATCTGGACAAACACAATATCCCCTTTAAAATCAGGCATAATCACAGACAACACTACAGACCACTACTCAACCTTTCTCATAACTAATCTGGGCAAACTGTCACAAGACATTACTAAAGTAACCTTCAGACTACATAACGAGACAGCAGTTTACAACTTTATAGCAGCTATGAATAACATCAATTGGCAAAATGAGCTTGAAACATATACAGATATGAATGAATGTATAAATAATTTTTTAAAAAAAGCCCAGTGCCTCTACAACAGACATTGCCCCAGAAAAACTAAACAGATCACAGCAAAGAGACTGAATAATCCCTGGCTAACACCAAGCATCCTCAAATCCATTAACACAAAGCACAAATATGAAAAACAGTATAGAATGGGTCAGATAACTAGAGAACAGTCGAAAAATTACTCGTCAGCACTTACCAGCCTGATAAGAAGGTCAAAAAAAATTGTATTATGAAAATAGATTACATAACATCAAAGGTGATATGAAAAAACCTGGAAAACTCTATCTGAAATTCTTGGAACTAAAAAGTTATCTAAAAACAAAGCAATCAGACTAACAAAATCAGATGAACCCCTAATCACTCCAACCGAAACAGCAAACAGACTTAATGTTTTCTTCTCCATCATAGGAAAAAAATCTAGCAAACAAAATACCAAGCACAAACACCCGTCCATCAGACTACCTCATAGGTACCTACCCAAATACGCTATTCCTAGCTCCAACCAACCCCACTGAAGTGACACTCATCATAAACACCATTAAAAACAAGGCAGGAGACATAAACAACTTGCCTGCTTTTATGTACAAAAAAGCTTCTCAAGTATTGTCACCAATTCTTGCAACACTCTTTAACAAATCCATTGAATCATCTACCTTCCCAACAATCCTCAAAATAGCGAGGGTCACTCCGATCCATAAAGGAGGTGACCAAGCTAACTTGAATAACTATAGACCAATATCTAACTTACCACTGCTCTCTAAAATCTTTGAAAAATTAATTCATAGACTGATCTATTCCTACCTCGTCTCACACAACATATTAAACCCTTGTCAGTTTGGATTCAGAAATAATAAAAGCACAAATGACGCTATCATACACATGCTAGAACTAATATATACCGCACTTGAAAAGAAAGAAGTCCCTCTGGGCATTTTCATTGATTTACGTAAAGCTTTTGATACAGTCGACCATGAACTGCTGTACTCCAAATTAATGCACTATGGTATCAGAGGCCACTCCCTCAACTACCAAAGCCATACCTTAGTAACAGAACTCAATATGTGTATGCAAATGATGCAAACTCGTCCACAAGGAAGCGTCCTTGGACCACTCCTCTTTCTCATCTACATCAATGAATGCATCACAGCTACTCAAACCCATATTATTTGCAGATGACACTACATATGTATTTCCCACCCAAACGCAGTCATACTCGCCAACACTGTCAATGCTAAATTACAGAAAATATCTGCCTGGATGATGACTAACAAACTTACCCTGAACACTGATAAAACCTATTTCATTCAGTTTGGAAACAAAGCTGCAAATGACCCAATTAACATTACGCTAAATGGATCATCAGTCACAAGACTCACAGAGGGAAAATTCCTAGGTATCCACCTTGACAGTAGCCTTAAGTTCCGGACACACATACAACAAATCACCAAGAAAATCTCCAAGACTGTAGGCATACTATCAAAGATAAGGTACTACGTTCCACAATCAGCTCTCCTGGCACTGTACCATTCACTCATATACCATTATCTTACATATGGAATTTGTGCATGGGGATCAACAACATCCAATCAACTAAAACCCCTAATAACCCAGCAAAAGGCAGCAGTAAGAATGATAACAAATTCCCACTCCCACCAGCATACTCCACCAATTTTCAAAAGTCTGAATCTGCTTACCATTAAGAACATCCATACTTATTCATGTACCTACTACATACACAGAACAATACACGCAAATATAAACCCTCCACTCAAACTTTTCCTCACCAACCTAAACAGGACACATGACCACAACACAAGACACAGGTCTCTTTTTGATATACCTCGTGTCCATATCACACTGTGTAAAAACTCTATGCACATAAAGGGTCCCAAAATATGGAATTCATTACCAGAAGATATTAAAGTAACCCAGTCTGAAAATCAATTTAAGACTCTTCTCAAAAGCCACTTAATCACCCTAGACTAAATGCTAAATACTCAGTACACATTTACTCACCTATGTACTCCCACATCATAACTGAAACAATCACATTGAACCTTTTATCCATTGTTAACAGGAATATAATTGAATCATTGTTTTCACAAAAGCATTTTAGAATATAAATATATCTTTGTATTATACAAATTTTTATTCATTTATAATTAATATTCTACTGTACAACTATGAAATAATTACTTTCCTACTGTACAACTATGATATACTACTCCTTGGTATTAAGTAGAATGTAAGCCAATAATGTTAAGTTGGCCCATAATGCCTAGGCATAATAGAGGCTCTCTTTGCATTGCAACCCACTATTATATATACACAATCTCAATGTACTGTTTGCAAAGACATTAAATAAATAAATAAATGAATAAATATATAAAATATTTTCTCTGCATGTCACTGGGGAACAGCGTATACACTCGAATTTTATTCTAATCCCTGTTTTAGGGGATCAAAGTAAAATATTAACTACTGGTGAAGAGGCAACATGCAGCCTTAATAACCCTCTTGTAGTTGATAGGCCGCCTAAAGTCCTACTAATGAATTCAGGAAGAATAATTAACCATGAGCCACCCAAGACGTAGTGACAGCAGTAGTAATAATAACAGCAGCAGCAGTAGTTGTAGTAGTAGTAGTAGTATTTTTATATAATTATAATCATGGGGAGCGCTGAACTCGTAGGATTATACAGCGCATGTGGAGGGGGGATGGCAGGCATTCAGGCTCAATTCAGGGAACTGGAACACAGATCCAATTCCCTAGATCAAGAGCCCCTCACCAGCGTCAAGGAACCTCCCTTGAGGGGAGTAGTAGTAGCAGTGATAGTAAAGTACATTATTTGCCTCTAGCATCAATATGCAGTATGGGTATATACCATGAAGTCATCTACTGTTTACATTTCCTATGTACTCTCATAAGAGGAGAACTGGAGACAACACAGATGAGTAGTCACTGCATGCCATAGTGCAGCTGGTGACGACGCTCCGAAGAACAAGAACAGTAACCCTGTTCAGAAGGCGACACTTGCCTTGTCGGCCACTGGAACCCGACTTAGCACAGTGATAATTATCCGAGTAGCGCATAGCGGCATCTGTTCAGTGTAGCATATATCACACCCCTCTGGCTGCCCACCACCTGCCCCCTCCTCCCCTTCCTTCTCCTCCCACTGTCATAACAATCCACCGCCACTAGCTAATTGAGACGTCCTCTGTAATTCATGACGACACAGATTATATCCTTGCCAACGACGCAAATTATAGGGTAAGAAGGTATCATTTGGGGGAATTAAGGAACTCTGAACGCGGCCATGACATGATGGGAGGAAAGATGAGTGTCCGTGGGGGGGGGGGAGTGAGCATGTTTCCTCTGGGATTAATGTGTCCGGGACACAACCACGTGAGATACTCTGACTTCATATATTAAATACATACGAGAGTAGAGTCAGTTTCCAACGTACGTTAATTAACTAATCTTTGAGGATGAAACTAACAAATTCTATCTAATTTAGCAAAATTTAGTAATATAATATAAAGTTTCCGTTTTGCTATTGAAGTTGAGAAAGAGAGCGAGAGAGAGAGAGAGAGAGAGAGAGAGAGAGAGAGAGAGAGAGAGAGAGAGAGAGAGAGAGAGAGAGAGAGAGAGAGAGAGAGAGAGAGAGAGAGAGAGAGAGAGAGAGAGAGATGGGGGAATAATTGAGAGAGATCCAGGAAGACTTGAATTTATAGCTTGGGAGTAGACATTTGTGTTAGGGTGGTGTGTGGTGGTAAGTAGTGTTGGGTGGTGGTAGTGGTGGTGGTAGTAGTGATGGTGGTGATGGGGATGGTGGTAGTGATGGTGGGGGGACAGTGTTGTTGGCTGGTGTGTGAGCCATCATTATCTCTGTGTTTAGGGTCGTGTTCTGGTACCGCCCTACCCACACCTCACTGACATACATAAGTCCCCAGGGTCTGGCAGTCTCTCCACCCATACCTCACTACCCTCCTGCTCCCCTCATCACATTGTTCTTATTTTATTTGTCAGGGAAAATCACCTGACACGGGTCATGTGATGACTCCTTCAGTGATCCTCTTGACACTCGGATGGGAAGAAGGACGTCAAGAAATAATGGATGGTGTAGCATCGGAGTTGTAGATATCGTTCCATGGTCTGGAACGATATCGTTCTAGACCATGGAGCTGAAGTCTTCTCCAGGCTGAGGGACTGACCACCTCAAACACTTTTTATCCAAGGTTGATGGACTGATTACATCTTTATTTCATTACTACTCCTGCCTCTGTATTTGACTAAAGAAGCCTACTGTGTGGGCGAAATGTTTCATCAATAAAGATGCCCGGCTGTCACACATGTCTTTATCACTGACAGTGTTGTTTCATCCTTGTGTTGTTCATGTGTTGCTACAAATGTAGGCGCTTTTATTTACTAGGTAATGGCGTTTTATTTGTCAGGAAAACTGTAAAAAAAAATTTCCTGAGGCGGGTCTCTCAGTCACATAAAGAGCCTCTGAATGAGGCTCTCGGTCATATGACCGAGGTCTGCCGCTGACTCTTCGGTCTACCCGGAAGATTAAAGGTCACATCATAAAAGGGAAGGATTTCCACTCCCATAAAAAAGTGTTACTAACAGAGATGTGAATGTGATAGTCGTTGGCCTGATGATGTGTCATGTTAGAGTGACTAAAATTAGATAATGTAGCTTAGTGGCCTGGTAAACAATACTCGCTTTACACACAGGGTCTTTGGTTCGATCCCCGGCAAGGGTGCAAACATTGGGCATGTTTCCTGTTGTCCCCGTTCACTTACCAAATGAATAGGTACCTGGGTGTTAGTCGACTGGTGTGGGTGGCATCCTGGGGTACAAGATTAAGGACCCCAATGGAAATAAGGCGGACAGTCCCTCGATGACGCACTGACTTTCTTGGTTTAACCTTGGTGGTTAACCCTCTGGGGTAAGCCACCCCGGAGGGTTAGTCAGTCCCTCAGCTGAGGGACTGACCATTTCAAATACTACTTCTCCTAGGTTGACTGACTGATTACATGATCTTTATTTCATTTCTTCTTCTGCCTCTATTCGACTGAAGAAGCCTACTGTGTAGGCGAAACTCATCATCAATTTAGACACCCAACTGTTGCACATGTGTCTTAATCTTCAATTTCTTCGGTAGTTTCTTCCATCATTCTTCTCTGTAATGGACTAAAGAAGTCACTGGCTGGCGAAACTTTTCCACGATAAAGATACCCGAATTTTACACTACTGTCTCAGTCTTCAACTTGTCGATATTCTGAACGTTGAACATCATACCAAGTATCAACACAGTGTGATAATACTCACCAACTTGTTATAATACGATGGTAGACAACTCACAGAACGAGTGGGACTCCTGGAGGTTACCTGGAGGTTATTCCGGGGATCAACGCCCCCGAGGCCCGGTCCATGACCAGGCCTCCCGATGGATCAGGGCCTGATCAACTAGGCTGTTACTGCTGGCCGCACGCAGTCCGACGTACGAGCCACAGCCCGGCTGATCCGGCACTGACTTTAGGTATCTGTCCAGCTCTCTCTTGAAGGCAGCCAGGGGTTTATTGGCAATTCCCCTAATGCTTGATGGGAGGCTGTTGAACAGTTTTGGGCCCAGGACACTTATGGTGTTTTCTCTTAGTGTACCAATGGCGCCCCTACTTTTTATTGGGGGCATTTTGCATCGCCTGCCCAGTCTTTTACTTTCGTAGGGAGTGATTTCTGTGTGCAGATTTGGGACCATTCCTTCCAAGATTTTCCAAGTGTAGATTATGATATATCTCTCCCTCCTGCGTTCCAACGAGTACAAGTCAAGTGCTTCCAAGCGTTCCCAGTAGTTAAGGTGCTTGACAGAACTTATACGTGCAGTAAAGGACTCGAACCTAGTTGTATAAATCTTATTAGACCGTTATGACCCAGTGGGTAACACACTGTCCTGCAAGTTCGAGGACTCACTTGCCATGGATTCAAACTTTCCTCATTCTGTAATTTGGTTTGGCAATGGTTAGTCTGGTGTACTTCCCAGAGGTCCGCCTGTACATTAAACTCTCCCTCTTCTCTCCTTCTTCCTGCAGGTTAGACAAGTTTTAAAGAACTCCCTGCATCAACATCCCAAGATGTTTCTGTCTGACAGGATGTGAATAGACCGTTCTGTTCTATACTAGGAAGGGGGGAGGGGGGTAATCCATAATAGTGGTCCGTCAAGAGTTGCTTGATCATGTGAGTAATGTGACCGAGGGAGGATGTTGTTGCCACCCTGAAGGATCAGTGTGCAGATGAAAGAATGTTCTCTCTCTCTCTCTACACACAGGGTTCACTCTCTCTCAGTATTAAATCATTATTAAATATTATCATTAATCTATATTATTACTCATTATTAAGCATTATATATATCATTCAAATCTTATAATTATCATTATTACTATATTTAATAACCTCTGTTAACTATCCCAGGAATGTAGTAACACAACAGATTCCTGTAAAATTACTCATTATCAAGCATTATCTCATTTATATTTTCTAATTATCCTTATTATCATTTATAATAGCCTCTGTTAATCACTGTTATTATTAATAATAGGTAGAAGTCACTAAAAAAAGAGAAGTAACTAATTCCGTGAACTTGTAAACAAAACAAAATTCTCACCAGCATGACTCACAAAATCCTAATGACACGACTGCAAACAAACATGATACGGGTGGGGATTGAACTCGCGGCTAGTGAGTCGTAAAACTCCAGACCAGAACTGGGTGATTTCTCACCAGCAATACTGACACAAGGAGAGTGCAAATGTGCACCGAAATATTGTTCTTTTAACGTGACATTTATTTGTGTTGGCAACAGTGTTGGACACAGTTATGAGGTGGCAACAGTGTTGGACACAGTTATGAGGTGGCAACAGTGTTGGACACAGTTATGAGGCAGCACCTCGTCAATCTTCTGTCAGACAACAACATTAAAACTCATAATCGCAGTAAATTGAGCAATAAAAATTCTTGCGTAGCGATTTTATTAGCCCCTTTTTTTTACTACACATAAAAGAACAATTGGGACTAATAAAAAAGCTAGAAATCGCCATGTATGTAGGGAATTTAATTTTGATAAGAAATTCTTCCTAGGAATAAAAGTCAGGGTTCCATGAATGGAACAACTCAAAGCCCACAGTTTACAAATGGAATCTTGGACGATGTTTCGCTCCGCCCTCGATCTATTATCAGGTCGGATATTGCTAAATATTTTCAGTTGATCCTGTGTTAAATGGTAAATTATTCAATACATTCGGTGTTCAGTGATAAATCATTCAGTAGATCCTGTGTTAGGAAGTGACGCAGTAGATCCTGTGTTAGGAAGTGACACAGTAGATCCTGTGTTAGGAAGGGACACAGTAGATCCTGTGTTAGGAAGCGACACAGTAGATCCTGTGTTAGGAAGGGACACAGTAGATCCTGTGTTAGGAAGGGACACAGTAGATCCTGTGTTAGGAAGTGACGCAGTAGATCCTGTGTTAGGAAGGGACACAGTAGATCCTGTGTTAGGAAGGGACACAGTAGATCCTGTGTTAGGAAGGGACACAGTAGATCCTGTGTTAGGAAGTGACACAGTAGATCCTGTGTTAGGAAGGGACACAGTAGATCCTGTTTTAGGAAGTGACACAGTAGATCCTGTGTTAGGAAGGGACACAGTAGATCCTATGTTAGGAAGGGACACAGTAGATCCTGTGTTAGGAAGGGACACAGTAGATCCTGTGTTAGAAAGGGACACAGTAGATCCTGTGTTAGGAAGGGACACAGTAGATCCTGTGTTAGGGACACAGTAGATCCTGTGTTAGGAAGGGACACAGTAGATCCTGTGTTAGGAAGGGACGCAGTAGATCCTGTGTTAGGAAGGGACACAGTAGATCCTGTGTTAGGAAGGGACACAGTAGATCCTGTGTTAGGAAGGGACACAGTAGATCCTGTGTTAGGAAGGGACACAGTAGATCCTGTGTTAGGAAGGGACACAGTAGATCCTGTGTTAGGAAGGGACACGGTAGATCCTGTGTTAGGAAGGGACACAGTAGATCCTGGGTTAGGAAGGGACACAGTAGAGCCTGTGGTAGGAAGGGGACACAGTAGATCCTGTGTTAGGGGACACAGTAGATCCTGTGTAGGAAGGGACACAGTAGATCCTGTGTTAGGAAGGGACACAGTAGATAGGAAGGGACCTAGATCCTGTGTTAGAAAGGGACACAGTAGATCCTGTGTTAGGAAGGGACACAGTAGATCCTGTGTTAGGAAGGGACACAGTAGATCCTGTGTTAGGAAGGGACACAGTAGATCCTGTGTTAGGAAGGGACGCAGTAGATCCTGTGTAAGGGACACAGTAGATCCTGTGTTAGGAAGGGACACAGTAGATCCTGTGTTAGGAAGGGACACAGTAGATCCTGTGTTAGGAAGGGACACAGTAATCAGTAGATATTGTGTTAGGAAGTGACACAGTAGATCCTGTGTTAGGAAGGGACGCAGTAGATCCTGTGTTAGGAAGGGACACAGTAGATCCTGTGTTAGGAAGGGACACAGTAGATCCTGTGTTAGGAAGGGACACAGTAGATCCTGTGTTAGGAAGGGACACAGTAGATCCTGTGTTAGGAAGGGACACAGTAGATCCTGTGTTAGGAAGGGACACAGTAGATCCTGTGTTAGGAAGGGACACAGTAGATCCTGTGTTAGGAAGGGACACAGTAGATCCTGTGTTAGGAAGGGACACAGTAGATCCTGTGTTAGGAAGGGACACAGTAGATCCTGTGTTAGGAAGGGACACAGTAGATCCTGTGTTAGGAAGGGACGCAGTAGATCCTGTGTTAGGAAGGGACACAGTAGATCCTGTGTTAGGAAGGGACACAGTAGATCCTGTGTTAGGAAGGGACACAGTAGATCCTGTGTTAGGAAGGGACACAGTAGATCCTGTGTTAGGAAGGGACGCAGTAGATCCTGTGTTAGGAAGGGACACAGTAGATCCTGTGTTAGGAAGGGACACAGTAGATCCTGTGTTAGGAAGGGACACAGTAGATCCTGTGTTAGGAAGGGACACAGTAGATCCTGTGTTAGGAAGGGACACAGGATCCTGTGTTAGGGGACACAGCAGATCCTGTGTTAGGAAGGAACCCAGTAGATCCTGTGTTAGGAAGGGACACAGTAGATCCTGTGTTAGGAAGGGACACAGTAGATCCTGTGTTAGGAAGGGACACAGTAGATCCTGTGTTAGGAAGGGACATAGTAGATCCTATGCTAGGAAGGGACCCAGTAGATCCTGTGTTAGGAAGGGACACAGTAGATCCTGTGTTAGGAAGGGACACAGTAGACAGTGTGTTAGGAAGGGACACAGTAGATCCTGTGTTAGGAAGGGACACAGTAGATCCTGTGTTAGGAAGGGACACAGTAGATCCTGTGTTAGGAAGGGACACAGTAGATCCTGTGTTAGGAAGGGACACAGTAGATCCTGTGTTAGGAAGGGACACAGTAGATCCTGTGTTAGGAAGGGACACAGTAGATCCTGTGTTAGGAAGGGACACAGTAGATCCTGTGTTAGGAAGGGACATAGTAGATCCTATGCTAGGAAGGGACCCAGTAGATCCTGTGTTAGGAAGGGACACAGTAGATCCTGTGTTAGGAAGGGACACAGTAGATCCTGTGTTAGGAAGGGACGCAGTAGATCCTGTGTTAGGAAGGGACACAGTAGATCCTGTGTTAGGAAGGGACACAGTAGATCCTGTGTTAGGAAGGGACACAGTAGATCCTGTGTTAGGAAGTGACACAGTAGATCCTGTGTTAGGAAGGGACGCAGTAGATCCTGTGTTAGGAAGGGACACAGTAGATCCTGTGTTAGGAAGGGACACAGTAGATCCTGTGTTAGGAAGGGACACAGTAGATCCTGTGTTAGGAAGGGACACAGTCGATCCTGTGTTAGGCAGGGACACAGTAGATAGGAAGGGACTCAGTAGATCCTGTGTTAGGAAGGGACACAGTAGATCCTGTGTTAGGAAGGGACACAGTAGATCCTGTGTTAGGAAGGGACACAGTAGATCCTGTGTTAGGAAGGGACACAGTAGATCCTGTGTTAGGAAGGGACACAGTAGATCCTGTGTTAGGAAGGGACACAGTAGATCCTGTGTTAGGAACGCAGTAGACTGTGTTAGGAAGGGACACAGTAGATCCTGTGTTAGGAAGGGACACAGTAGATCCTGTGTTAGGAAGGGACACAGTAGATCCTGTGTTAAGAAGGGACACAGTAGATCATGTGTTAGGAAGGTACACAGTAGATCCTGTGTTAGGAAGGGAGCAGGACTGTGTTAGGAAGGGACACAGTAGATCCTGTGTTAGGAAGAGACACAGTAGATCCTGTGTTAGGAAGGGACACAGTAGATCCTGTGTTAGGAAGGGACACAGTAGATCCTGTGTTAGGAAGGGACACAGTAGATCCTGTGTTAGGAAGGGACACAGTAGATCCTGTGTTAGGAAGGGACACAGTAGATCCTGTGTTAGGAAGGGACACAGTAGATCCTGTGTTAGGAAGGTAGACACAGTAGATCCTGTGTTAGGAAGGGACACAGTAGATCCTGTGTTAGGAAGGGACACAGTAGAGGAAGGGACACAGTAGATCCTGTGTTAGGAAGGGACACAGTAGATCCTGTGTTAGGAAGGGACACAGCAGATCCTGTGTTAGGAAGGGACACAGTAGATCCTGTGTTAGGAAGGGACACAGTAGATCCTGTGTTAGGAAGGGACACAGTAGATCCTGTGTTAGGAAGGGACACAGTAGATCCTGTGTTAGGAAGGGACACAGTAGATCCTGTGTTAGGAAGGGACACAGTAGATCCTGTGTTAGGAAGGGACACAGTAGATCCTGTGTTAGGGACACAGTAGACACAGTAGATCCTGTGTTAGGAAGGGACACAGTAGATCCTGTGTTAGGAAGGGACGCAGTGTGTTAGGAACAGTAGATCCTGTGTTAGCAGTAGATCCTGTGTTAGGAAGGGACACAGTAGATCCTGTGTTAGGAAGGGACACAGTAGATCCTGTGTTAGGAAGGGACACAGTAGATCCTGTGTTAGGAAGGGACGTAGTAGATCCTGTGGTAGGAAGGGACACGCAGTAGATCCTGTGTTAGGAAGGGACACAGTAGATCCTGTGTTAGGAAGGGACACAGTAGATCCTGTGTTAGGAAGGGACACAGTAGATCCTGTGTTAGGAAGGGACACAGTAGATCCTGTGTTAGGAAGGGACACAGTAGATCCTGTGTTAGGAAGGGACACAGTAGATCCTGTGTTAGGAAGGGACACAGTAGATCCTGTGTTAGGAAGGGACACAGTAGATCCTGTGTTAGGAAGGGACACAGTAGATCCTGTGTTAGGAAGGGACACAGTAGATCCTGTGTTAGGAAGGGACACAGTAGATCCTGTGTTAGGAAGGGACACAGTAGATCCTGTGTTAGGAAGGGACACAGTAGATCCTGTGTTAGGAAGGGACACAGTAGATCCTGTGTTAGGAAGGGACACAGTAGATCCTGTGTTAGGAAGGGACACAGTAGATCCTGTGTTAGGAAGGGACACAGTAGATCCTGTGTTAGGAAGGGACACAGTAGATCCTGTGTTAGGAAGGGACACAGTAGATCCTGTGTTAGGAAGGGACGCAGTAGATCCTGTGTTAGGAAGGGACACAGTAGATCCTGTGTTAGGAAGGGACACAGTAGATCCTGTGTTAGGAAGGGACACAGTAGATCCTGTGTTAGGAAGGGACACAGTAGATCCTGTGTTAGGAAGGGACACAGTAGATCCTGTGTTAGGAAGGGACACAGTAGATCCTGTGTTAGGAAGGGACGCAGTAGATCCTGTGTTAGGAAGGGACGCAGTAGATCCTGTGTTAGGAAGGGACACAGTAGATCCTGTGTTAGGAAGGGACGCAGTAGATACTGTGTTAGGAAGGGACACAGTAGATCCTGTGTTAGGAAGGGACGCAGTAGATCCTTTGTTAGGAAGGGACACAGTAGATCCTGTGTTAGGAAGTGAAACAGTAGATCCTGTGTTAGGAAGGGACAGTATAGGAAGGGCAGCAGTAGAGGGACCAGTGTGTGTTAGGAATTGAAACAGTAGATAATGTGTTAGGAAGGGACGCAGTAGATCCTGTGTTAGGAAGGGACACAGTAGATCCTGTGTTAGGAAGGGACGCAGTAGATCCTGTGTTAGGAAGGGACGCAGTAGATCCTGTGTTAGGAAGGGACGCAGTAGATCCTGTGTTAGGAAGGGACACTGTGTTAGGAAGGGACGCAGTAGATCCTGTGTTAGGAAGGGACGCAGTAGATCCTGTGTTAGGAAGGGACGCAGTAGATCCTGTGTTAGGAAGGGACGCAGTAGATCCTGTGTTAGGAAGGGACGCAGTAGATCCTGTGTTAGGAAGGGACGCAGTAGATCCTGTGTTAGGAAGGGACGCAGTAGATCCTGTGTTAGGAAGGGACGCAGTAGATCCTGTGTTAGGAAGGGACGCAGTAGATCCTGTGTTAGGAAGGGACACAGTAGATCCTGTGTTAGGAAGGGACACAGTAGATCCTGTGTTAGGAAGGGACACAGTAGATCCTGTGTTAGGAAGGGACGCAGTAGATCCTGTGTTAGGAAGGGACGCAGTAGATCCTGTGTTAGGAAGGGACACAGTAGATCCTGTGTTAGGAAGGGACACAGTAGATCCTGTGTTAGGAAGGGACGCAGTAGATCCTGTGTTAGGAAGGGACACAGTAGATCCTGTGTTAGGAAGGGACACAGTAGATCCTGTGTTAGGAAGGGACACAGTAGATCCTGTGTTAGGAAGGGACGCAGTAGATCCTGTGTTAGGAAGGGACACAGTAGATCCTGTGTTAGGAAGGGACACAGTAGATCCTGTGTTAGGAAGGGACACAGTAGATCCTGTGTTAGGAAGGGACACAGTAGATCCTGTGTTAGGAAGGGACACAGTAGATCCTGTGTTAGGAAGGGACGGAGTAGATCCTGTGTTAGGAAGTTAGGAAGGGACTCAGTAGATCCTGTGTTAGGAAGGGACGCAGTAGATCCTGTGTTAGGAAGTGACACAGTAGATCCTGTTTTAGGAAGGGACCAGTAGTGTTAGGAAGGGACACAGTAGATCCTGTGTTAGGAAGAAACAGTAGATCCTGTGTTAGGAAGGGACAGTAGATCCTGTGTTAGGAAGGGACACAGTAGATCCTGTGTTAGGAAGGGACACAGTAGATCCTGTGTTAGGAAGGGACGCAGTAGATCCTGTGTTAGGAAGGGACACAGTAGATCCTGTGTTAGGAAGGGACACAGTAGATCCTGTGTTAGGAAGGGACACAGTAGATCCTGTGTTAGGAAGGGACGCAGTAGATCCTGTGTTAGGAAGGGACACAGTAGATCCTGTGGTAGGTAGGGACGGAGTAGATCCTGTGTTAGGAAGGGACACAGTAGATCCTGTGTTAAGAAGGGACACAGTAGATCCTGTGTTAGGAAGGGACACAGTAGATCCTGTGTTAGGAAGGGACGCAGTAGATCCTGTGTTAGGAAGGGACGCAGTAGATCCTGTGTTAGGAAGGGACACAGTAGATCCTGTGTTAGGAAGGGACGCAGTAGATACTGTGTTAGGAAGGGACACAGTAGATCCTGTGTTAGGAAGGGACACAGTAGATCCTGTGTTAGAAAGGGACACAGTAGATCCTGTGTTAGGAAGGGACGCAGTAGATCCTGTGTTGGGAAATGGCGCAGTAGATCCTGTGTTTGGAAGGGACACAGTAGATTCTGTGTTAGGAAGGGACGCAGTAGATCCTGTGTTAGGAAGGGACGCAGTAGATCCTGTGTTAGGAAGGGACGCAGTAGATCCTGTGTTAGGAAGGGACGCAGTAGATCCTGTGTTAGGAAGGGACGCAGTAGATCCTGTGTTAGGAAGGGACGCAGTAGATCCTGTGTTAGGAAGGGACGCAGTAGATCCTGTGTTAGGAAGGGACGCAGTAGATCCTGTGTTAGGAAGGGACGCAGTAGATCCTGTGTTAGGAAGGGACGCAGTAGATCCTGTGTTAGGAAGGGACGCAGTAGATCCTGTGTTAGGAAGGGACGCAGTAGATCCTGTGTTAGGAAGGGACACAGTAGATCCTGTGTTAGGAAGGGACGCAGTAGATCCTGTGTTAGGAAGGGACGCAGTAGATCCTGTGTTAGGAAGGGACGCAGTAGATCCTGTGTTAGGAAGGGCAGTAGATCCTGTGTTAGGAAGGGACGCAGTAGATCCTGTGTTAGGAAGGGACTGTGTTAGGAAGGGCAGTAGATCCTGTGTTAGGAAGGGACACAGTAGATCCTGTGTTAGGAAGGGACACAGTAGATCCTGTGTTAGGAAGGGACACAGTAGATCCTGTGTTAGGAAGGGACACAGTAGATCCTGTGTTAGGAAGGGACGCAGTAGATCCTGTGTTAGGAAGGGACGCAGTAGATCCTGTGTTAGGAAGGGACACAGTAGATCCACACAGTAGATCCTGTGTTAGGAAGGGACAGTAGACAGTAGATCCTGTGTTAGGAAGGGACGCAGTAGATCCTGTGTTAGGAAGGGACAGTAGATCCACACAGTAGATCCTGTGTTAGGAAGGGACGCAGTAGATCCTGTGTTAGGAAGGGACACAGTAGATCCTGTGTTAGGAAGGGCCACAGTAGATCCTGTGTTAGGAAGGGACACAGTAGATCCTGTGTTAGGAAGGGACACAGTAGATCCTGTGTTAGGAAGGGACGCAGTAGATCCTGTGTTAGGAAAGGACAGTAGATCCTGTGTTAGGAAGGGACCAGTAGATCCTGTGTTAGGAAGGGACACAGTAGACACAGTAGATCCTGTGTTAGGAAGGGACACAGTAGATCCTGTGTTAGGAGGGAGCAGTAGACTGTGTTAGGAAGGGACAGTAGATCCTGTGTTAGGAAGGGACACAGTAGATCCTGTGTTAGGAAGGGACACAGTAGATCCTGTGTTAGGAAGGGACACAGTAGATCCTGTGTTAGGAAGGGACACAGTAGATCCTGTGTTAGGAAGGGACGCAGTAGATCCTGTGTTAGGAAGGGACGCAGTAGATCCTGTGTTAGGAAGGGACGCAGTAGATCCTGTGTTAGGAAGGGACTGTGTTAGGAAGGGACGCAGTAGATCCTGTGTTAGGATGGGACGCAGTAGAGTTAGGAAGGGACGCAGTAGATCCTGTGTTAGGAAGGTAGACGCAGTAGATCCTGTGTTAGGAAGGGATCCTGTGTTAGGAAGGGACGCAGTAGACGCAGTAGATCCTGTGTTAGGAAGGCAGTAGATACTGTGTTAGGAAGGGACACAGTAGATCCTGTGTTAGGAAGGGACACAGTAGATCCTGTGTTAGGAAGGGACGCAGTAGATCCTGTGTTAGGAAGGGACGCAGTAGATCCTGTGTTAGGAAGGGACACAGTAGATCCTGTGTTAGGAAGAGACACAGTAGATCCTGTGTTAGGAAGGGACGCAGTAGATCCTGTGTTAGGAAGGGACGCATTAGATCCTGTGTTAGGAAGGGACACAGTAGATCCTGTGTTAGGAAGGGACACAGTAGATCCTGTGTTAGGAAGGGACACAGTAGATCCTGTGTTAGGAAGGGACGCAGTAGATCCTGTGTTAGGAAGGGACACAGTAGATCCTGTGTTAGGAAGGGACGCAGTAGATCCTGTGTTAGGAAGGGACGCAGTAGATCCTGTGTTAGGAAGGGACGCAGTAGATCCTGTGTTAGGAAGGGACGCAGTAGATCCTGTGTTAGGAAGGGACGCAGTAGATCCTGTGTTAGGAAGGGACGCAGTAGATCCTGTGTTAGGAAGGGACGCAGTAGATCCTGTGTTAGGAAGGGACGCAGTAGATCCTGTGTTAGGAAGGGACGCAGTAGATCCTGTGTTAGGAAGGGACACAGTAGATCCTGTGTTAGGAAGGGACGCAGTAGATCCTGTGTTAGGAAGGGACGCAGTAGATCCTGTGTTAGGAAGGGACGCAGTAGATCCTGTGTTAGGAAGGGACGCAGTAGATCCTGTGTTAGGAAGGGACACAGTAGATCCTGTGTTAGGAAGGGACACAGTAGATCCTGTGTTAGGAAGGGACACAGTAGATCCTGTGTTAGGAAGGGACGCAGTAGATCCTGTGTTAGGAAGGGACGCAGTAGATCCTGTGTGAGGAAGGGACGCAGTAGATCCTGTGTTAGGAAGGGACGCAGTAGATCCTGTGTTAGGAAGGGACGCAGTAGATCCTGTGTTAGGAAGGGACACAGTAGATCCTGTGTTAGGAAGGGACGCAGTAGATCCTGTGTTAGGAAGGGACGCAGTAGATCCTGTGTTAGGAAGGGACGCAGTAGATCCTGTGTTAGGAAGGGACGCAGTAGATCCTGTGTTAGGAAGGGACGCAGTAATCAGTAAGGTAACAGTTGAGTTTCAGAAGTTTTCAGTTTTCATTTCATTTTCGTATATATTTTACATTCGTCTAGATATGAACGTTTCCAGGTGGTGGTCAGCCACCGCGTTGCCAGACGTGTCGCGGCAGTTCCTGACTATTATTTACATTCACATATAGCATTACTAGGTTTATTTAAGCTATTCTAACTCAATCTAATCTAAGTTTAAATAGAATAATATTGAAGTTGGGAATCACGTTTGAAACTTGAAGTAATTAATGATGCTGGGATGTGTTAAGACCAGTGTGGTATTTATTAATATTGGTGTACATACCTCGATTCGTAGCTCACTCAGCTCACACACACTGAGGTCCGGGGGTCGATCCCCGGTACTGGTGGAAACATTAGGACGTGTTTCCTTAAGACACCTGCTGTCCATGTTCACCTATCAGTAAAATAGGTACCTGGGTGTTAGTCGGCTGGTGTGGGTCGCATCCTGGGGACAAGATTGACTTAATTTTTCCGAAATGCTCTGTATAACAAGTAGCTTTCTGTATAGTAGTGTGTCACTAGTGTCAGCCAAGTTTGTATAAGTTGTGTCATGTACTTGTAGAAATAAATATTATTATTATTATAATTATTATTATTAAGTAGTGTTGGTGGCGGGGGGGGGGGGTGACACAGGTCACCTTACATCATCACCAGAAACACTACTGATAAGAGAATATATTTAATATATATATATATATATATATATATATATATATATATATATATATTTTATTTTTATTTTTTTTTTATTATCACACTGGCCGATTCCCACCAAGGCAGGGTGGCCCGAAAAAGAAAAACTTTCACCATCATTCACTCCATCACTGTCTTGCCAGAAGGGTGCTTTACACTACAGTTTTTAAACTGCAACATTAACACCCCTCCTTCAGAGTGCAGGCACTGTACTTCCCATCTCCAGGACTCAAGTCCGGCCTGCCGGTTTCCCTGAACCCCTTCATAAATGTTACTTTGCTCACACTCCAACAGCACGTCAAGTATTAAAAACCATTTGTCTCCATTCACTCCTATCAAACACGCTCACGCATGCCTGCTGGAAGTCCAAGCCCCTCGCACACAAAACCTCCTTTACCCCCTCCCTCCAACCCTTCCTAGGCCGACCCCTACCCCGCCTTCCTTCCACTACAGACTGATACACTCTTGAAGTCATTCTGTTTCGCTCCATTCTCTCTACATGTCCGAACCACCTCAACAACCCTTCCTCAGCCCTCTGGACAACAGTTTTGGTAATCCCGCACCTCCTCCTAACTTCCAAACTACGAATTCTCTGCATTATATTCACACCACACATTGCCCTCAGACATGACATCTCCACTGCCTCCAGCCTTCTCCTCGCTGCAACATTCATCACCCACGCTTCACACCCATATAAGAGCGTTGGTAAAACTATACTTTCATACATTCCCCTCTTTGCCTCCAAGGACAAAGTTCTTTGTCTCCACAGACTCCTAAGTGCACCACTCACTCTTTTTCCCTCATCAATTCTATGATTCACCTCATCTTTCATAGACCCATCCGCTGACACGTCCACTCCCAAATATCTGAATACGTTCACCTCCTCCATACTCTCTCCCTCCAATCTGATATTCAATCTTTCATCACCTAATCTTTTTGTTATCCTCATAACCTTACTCTTTCCTGTATTCACCTTTAATTTTCTTCTTTTGCACACCCTACCAAATTCATCCACCAATCTCTGCAACTTCTCTTCAGAATCTCCCAAGAGCACAGTGTCATCAGCAAAGAGCAGCTGTGACAACTCCCACTTTGTGTGTGATTCTTTATCTTTTAACTCCACGCCTCTTGCCAAGACCCTCGCATTTACTTCTCTTACAACCCCATCTATAAATATATTAAACAACCACGGTGACATCACACATCCTTGTCTAAGGCCTACTTTTACTGGGAAAAAATTTCCCTCTTTCCTACATACTCTAACTTGAGCCTCACTATCCTCGTAAAAACTCTTCACTGCTTTCAGTAACCTACCTCCTACACCATACACTTGCAACATCTGCCACATTGCCCCCCTATCCACCCTGTCATACGCCTTTTCCAAATCCATAAATGCCACAAAGACCTCTTTAGCCTTATCTAAATACTGTTCACTTATATGTTTCACTGTAAACACCTGGTCCACACACCCCCTACCTTTCCTAAAGCCTCCTTGTTCATCTGCTATCCTATTCTCCGTCTTACTCTTAATTCTTTCAATTATAACTCTACCATACACTTTACCAGGTACACTCAACAGACTTATCCCCCTATAATTTTTGCACTCTCTTTTATCCCCTTTGCCTTTATACAAAGGAACTATGCATGCTCTCTGCCAATCCCTAGGTACCTTACCCTCTTCCATACATTTATTAAATAATTGCACCAACCACTCCAAAACTATATCCCCACCTGCTTTTAACATTTCTATCTTTATCCCATCAATCCCGGCTGCCTTACTCCCTTTCATTTTACCTACTGCTTCACGAACTTCCCCCACACTCACAACTGGCTATTTCTCACTCCTACAAGATGTTATTCCTCCTTGCCCTATACACGAAATCACAGCTTCCCTATCTTCATCAACATTTAACAATTCCTCAAAATATTCCCTCCATCTTCCCAATACCTCTAACTCTCCATTTAATAACTCTCCTCTCCTATTTTTAACTGACAAATCCATTTGTCAGTTAAATATATATATATATATGTATATATATATATATATATATATATATATATATATATATATATATATATATGTATGTATATATATATATATATATATATATATATATATATATATATATATATATATATATATATATATATATATATATATATATATATATATATATATATATATATATATATATATATATATATATATATATATATATATATATATATATATATATATATATATATATATATAATGGTTAATCCAGTTATTGGGGAAATTGCAGAGACACTGCTTTCAGAGATCACAAGGTTCGTCAACAATTCCTTGGCTGGTCTGATCCCTGATGAAATTAGACCTTTCTTTTTTGGTGCAACACTTTGTGCACTTAAAAGGAAGGATGGAGGAATTCGGCCAATTGCAGTAGGCAACACCTTACGCCGCCTCGTATCCAAAGCTGCTGTCCGAAGTATTCGTGCACAGGCAGCCATGATGCTTCAACCAAACCAGCTTGGCTTTGGGGTCTCTCAAGGAAGTGAAGCAGCGGTTCATGCAACAAGGGCGTATATCAACAACCTGCCTGAGGACAATGCAGTGGTAAAATTAGATTTCAAGAATGCGTTCAATCTCCTGAAAAGAGACGTGGTATTAGCAGCAGTACAAGAACATTTCCCTGGTCTCTTCCCTTTTGTTTCAGCTGGGTATAGCAAGGAATCAATGCTTCTCTTTGGAGAGCATGAAATTACATCATCGGAGGGTGTCCAACAAGGAGATCCTCTTGCACCATTTCTCTTCTGTATAGCAGTTAGGGAAATCACAGTCAGACTGACCAGCGAGCTAAACATCTGGTTCCTAGATGATGGCACACTAGCAGGTACAAAAGAGTCCCTCCTACATGACCTTACACAGGTAATGACACGGGGACAGGAAATGGGTCTCATCCTGAATCCATCCAAATGTGAAATCATCTCAGTCAGTCAACAAGTGATAAATGCAGTGAGATCAAAACTACCAGGAGCAGCAGTCATTGCCCCCACAAATAGTGTCTTGCTAGGAGCACCTCTGGGAAGCCATGCCATTGACACAATTCTCAGGAAGAAATTGGAAGAGTTAAGGAGAATGGAAGAACGAATAGGCAATCTGGACACCCACGATGCCTTGTACCTTCTCACAAAGTGCTTGAGTCTGCCCAGGTTGACATATTTCCTAAGATGTGCACCTTCATATGATAACCCTATACTGCACGAATATGACAGTATTCTGAGGCAGATTTTTACGAAAGTACTTAACCTTACTCTAGAAGACGGGCAGTGGAACCAAGCTACACTTCCAGTCAGACTAGGAGGCATTGGTGTCCGCAAGTCATCACAGATTGCGTTACCTGCTTTTCTGTCCTCGTGTATTGCATCCAGAGAGCTTGTAGCAGCGATTCTCCCTGAACATCTTAGGGACAAGGTAGGAGTCCAGGACCAAAAATTCATTGACGGAGCAATGATCTGGGATAATCTAACGGGCTCTGGAGCCAGACCTGCTCCCCCCAACAACTACAAACAATCGCACTGGGATGGTCCAATAGTGGAAAATATTGCCTCAACAATGCTTCAGAGTGTGTCAGGGAAGGATAGAGCCCGCCTCCTGGCAGTGAGAGCCCCTCATGCTGGGGACTTTCTGTTGGCTGTTCCCAACTCCAGCCTTGGCACACGTCTCGACCCACAGACCATCCGCATCGGTGTTGCCCTTCGACTTGCCGCCCCTATTCTCGCCGAACACAGGTGTATTTGTGGCAGTGAAGCAGCAGACCGATTCGGGTACCATGGTCTTGTGTGCCGTAAATCCGAGGGAAAGATTGCAAGACATGAGGAGGTTAATAACATTATCAAGAGGAGCCTCACAAAAGCTGGATGCCCAGCAGTAAGGGAGCCACCCCAACTATGCAGATCTGATGGCAGCCAGAAGCGTCCAGATGGTATCACCCTTCAAGCCTGGACAGATGGGAAGCAGGTGGTGTGGGACTATACATGTGCATCTACCTTGGCTGATACCTATCTCCAATACACCAGGGAGGAAGGAGGGGCAGCTGCCAGCTTCAGGGAGTCCCAAAAGTCTAGAAAATATGGAGAACTTGCCCATCATTATATGTTTGTTCCCATAGGCTCAGAGACCCTTGGCTCATGGGGAAAGAGTGCATCTAAATTCCTTAAGGAGCTGGGAAAAAGACTCATCAGGGTAACTAGGGATCCCAGGGCAGCTAGTTTTCTGTTCCAGCGGCTCAGTGCGGCTGTTCAAAGGGGTAATGCCTGCTGTATTTTGGGCACACGCCCCAGCTCTGAGGAGCTGGATGAGATTTTCGCCTTATAATCGGTGATACACACGTAACAACATGTACCGTATATGCCACCTTTATATCAACAATGTATCTCTTAAATCTTCTGTACCATATTATGTAATAAAATATTCCTATTGGTAAAAAAAAATATACTAAAAGATGGGGTGGTAGGGGAAGTGGAATATTCAAACGGCTTCAGGAAGAAATCCAAATATTCTTCCTTGAAGTCTTTTTATGCACTTCTCCGAGGCAATGGGTCCCACAATTTACACCAGAGGTGGACCCCATTATATATATAAATATATATATATATATATATATATATATATATATATATATATATATATATATATATATATATATACATACACAGACACACACACACACACACACACACACACACACACACACACACACACACACACACACACACACACACACACACACACACACACACACACACACACACACAGACACACACACAGACACACACACACACACACACACACACACACACACACACACACACACACACACACACACACACAGAGACACACACACACACACACACACACACACAGACACACACACACACACACACACACACACACACACACACACACACACACACACACACCCACACACACACACAAACACACACACCCACACACCCACACACACCCACACACACCCACCCACACACCCACCCACACACCCACCCACACCCACCCACACACCCCCACCCCTCCCCACACACACACGCAACACACACACACAACACACACACACACATATTGCCAGACTCACACATACACTCCCCCCCTCCCCCACCGACATCTCACTCCTTCACCTGATCCCTCCCCTCCCTCTTTCACCCTCCCCCTCCCCACCTCTCCCTCACCCACTTACCCACTTGCTTCACTCTCCTTCCCACTCCCCCTCCCCACTACTCTCCCATATAGCCACAGTTCCTCCTCTACCTCCCCCCCACCCCACACTCTGACATATACAATACTAACCTAACATACAGAATTACATAGGTTTCCCACTCTGAGGCAATCAGGATAAAACAAAAATGGGTTGCCAGAGAGCAACAAGAAAACCCAAGGGACAGGAGGAGGAAACTGCAAAGGAAGATTGGGCAGCAGAGCTCACAAAAAGGGAACAAGAATGGGAAAAGAAACTAGAAGAACTTAGCATGAGAATGGAAGAGAGGATAGACATGGAAAGCAGGAAGTGGGAGGTGAAAGTCAAAGCAGCAGAGGCCAGGATACAGAGTTTAGAAGAGGAACTGGAAAATCTGAAACAGCCTAAAGAACTAAAGAACATTATGGGATTGACAACAGAGACCGCTACCTCAGCCACAAATAAGGGAACTGTAGGGAAAGGAGGAGCAAAACTGCATGTAGAAGCTCTATCAGTGGAGACTGTAGTAAATGAAAGAGCTAAGCTATATGTGGAGGCCCTAAAAGACCACAACAGAGCCCAGGGAAAGCCGAGATGGGAAAATGACAGGCCACTGAGCCCATGTACAGTAGCTAGTGAAACTGAAGAAAGGAAAGCTGCAATGGAGGAAATCAAATTGAATAAGGGGATACACAGGGATATGCAGTGGGAGAATGAAAGGGTGAGGTCAGTCTTTGTGTATGGGCTACAGGAAGTTGAAGGGGAAACATATGAAGCAAGAAAACAAGGGAAAAAAAAAGCAATTGAAAGCATCATGAAAGTAATCGGAGAAGACGACATGACCCAGCTGGAAAATTTTCGGAGAATAGGGGGGTTTGTAAAAAAAAGAAACCGGCCAGTGAAAGTGACCTTCAAGGCAGAATCGACTCGGAACAGGATACTGCAGGAAAAAGCACGATTAAGGGACATGCCGGGATACAGGAAGGTGTATCTCGACCGCGACAGAACACAAGACGAAAGGCGGAAACTGAGAGAGATGGTACAAAGGCGAAAGGAGGAAAGAGAGGGGATGGAGAAGACAGACAGGAGATCCCAGACACAGGAAGAAGATCAAATACAACCTCCCTCACAGCTTCCTATAGAAGCCTCCCAACCAGGTCAACCCCAGTGCAGCCAAACACTCTAAACCACAACACCCATGCCATATCCAATGCCCCCACCCACTACATTACAAACTCCACCCCCACAGCAACCACCCATAGTTCCTTATCAGGTCTCCCACTTCCCCAACCCCAATACACCTCCCAGACCACAGTCTTAGAAAAGAAGTTGAAGGTATGGTATACAAATGCAGATGGAATAACAAATAAGTATGAGGAGTGGCACGAAAGAATCAAGGAGACATCCCCAGACATAATAGCACTCACAGAAACAAAACTCACCAGAATAATAACAGATTCAATCTTTCCACCCGGATATCAAATCTTCAGGAAAGACAGAGGGAGGAGAGGGGGAGGAGGAGTTGCACTGCTCATTAAAAGCCAGTGGGGTTTTGAGAAAATGGAAGGAATGGATGGCACGGGTGAAAGGGACTACTTAGTAGGAACAATCCAGTCTGAGGGACATAAGGTGATAATTGCAGTAATGTACAACCCACCACAGAACTGCAGGAGACCAAGAGAAGAATACGATGAGAGCAACAGAGCCATGGTCGACACACTAGCCGAGGTGGCCAGGAGAGCACACGTGGGGGGAGCAAAGTTACTAGTTATGGGTGATTTCAATCACAAGGAGATTGACTGGGAAAACCTGGAGCCCCATGGGGGTTCCGAAACATGGAGAGCCAAGATGATGGATGTAGTACTGGAAAACCTCATGCATCAACATGTTAGAGACACTACCAGAGAGAGAGGAGAAGATGAACCAGCAAGACTGGACCTTGTATTCACCTTGAGTAGTTCAGACATCGAGGATATCTTGTATGAAAGGCCCCTGGGAGCTAGTGATCATGTGGTTCTGTGCTTCGACTACATAGCTGAGCTCCAAGTGGAGAGAGTAGCAGGAAAAGGATGGGAAAAACCAAACTACAAAAGGGGGAACTACTCAGGCATGAGGAACTTCCTTCAAAACATTCAGTGGGAGAGGGAACTGACAGGAAAAGCAGTACAAGAAATGATGGACTATGTGGCAACAAAATGCAAGGAGGCAGAGGAGAGGTTTGTTCCCAAGGGAAACAGAAATAATGGGAAGAACAGAACGAGTCCTTGGTTCACCCAAAGGTGTAGGGAGGCAAAAACTAGGTGTACTAGAGAATGGAAAAGGTACAGAAGACAGACAACTCAGGAAAATAAAGAGATTAGCCGAAGAGCCAGAAATGAATATGCACAGATAAGAAGGGAGGCTCAGCGACAATATGAAAATGACATAGCATCGAAAGTCAAGACTGACCCGAAGCTGTTGTACAGCCACATCAGGAGGAAAACAACAGTCAAGGACCAGGTAATCAGACTGAGGAAGGGTGATGGGGAATTCACAAGCAACGACCGAGAGGTATGTCAGGAGCTCAACACGAGATTTAAAGAAGTATTTACAGTGGAAACCAGTAGGACTCCAGGAAATCAGAACAGGGGGGTACACCAGCAAGTGCTGGATGAGGTACATATAACCAAGGAGGAAGTGAAGAAGCTGCTATGCGAACTTGACACCTCAAAGGCGGTGGGACCAGACAACATCTCTCCGTGGGTCCTTAAAGAGGGAGCAGAGATATTGTGTGTGCCATTAACAAAGACCTTCAACACATCATTTGAAACTGGGCAGCTCCCTGAGGTATGGAAGATGGCAAATGTAGTCCCAATTTTTAAAAAGGGAGACAGACATGAGGCACTAAACTACAGACCTGTATCACTAACGTGTATAGTATGCAAGGTCATGGAGAAGATCATCAGGAGGAGAGTGGTGGAGCACCTGGAAAGAAACAAGTGTATAATTGACAACCAGCATGGTTTCAGGGAAGGAAAATCCTGTGTCACAAACCTACTAGAGTTTTATGACAAGGTGACAGAAGTAAGACAAGAGAGAGAGGGGTGGATCGACTGCATTTTTTTGGACTGCAAAAAGGCCTTCGACACAGTTCCTCACAAGAGGTTACTGAAAAAGCTAGAAGATCAGGCACACATAACAGGAAAGGCACTGCAATGGATCAGAGAATACCTGACAGGGAGGCAACAACGAGTCATGGTACGTGACGAGGTGTCAGAGTGGGCGCTTGTGACAAGCGGGGTTCCACAGGGGTCAGTCCTAGGACCTGTGCTGTTCTTGGTATATGTGAACGACATAACGGAAGGGATAGACTCAGAAGTGTCCTTGTTTGCAGATGATGTGAAGTTAATGAGAAGAATCAAATCGGATGAGGATCAGGCAGGACTACAAAGAGACCTGGACAGGCTGCAAGCCTGGTCCAGCAACTGGCTCCTTGAGTTTAACCCTGCCAAATGCAAAGTCATGAAGATTGGGGAAGGGCAAAGAAGACCGCAGACACAATATAGTTTAGATGGCCAAAGACTGCAAACCTCACTCAAGGAAAAAGATCTGGGGGTGAGTATAACACCGAGCATATCTCTTGAGGCGCACATAAATCAGATAACTGCTGCAGCATACGGGCGCCTGGCAAACCTACGGATAGCGTTCCGATACCTCAGTAAGGAGTCGTTCAAGACCCTGTATACCATTTACGTCAGGCCCATACTGGAGTATGCAGCACCAGTTTGGAATCCACACCTAGTCAAGCACGTCAAGAAATTAGAGAAAGTGCAAAGGTTTGCAACAAGACTAGTCCCAGAGCTACGGGGATTGTCCTACGAAGAAAGGTTGAGGGAAATCGGCCTGACGACACTGGAGGCCAGGAGGGTCAGGGGAGACATGATAACGACATATAAAATACTGCGCGGAATAGACAAGGTGGACAAAGACAGGATGTTCCAGAGATGGGACACAGACACAAGAGGTCACAATTGGAAGTTGAAGACTCAGATGAATCGAAGGGATGTTAGGAAGTATTTCTTCAGTCATAGAGTAGTCAAGTCATGGAATAGTCTAGAAAGTGAAGTAGTGGAGGCGGGAACCATACATAGTTTTAAGGCGAGGTATGATAAAGCTCATGTAGCAGGGAGAGAGAGGACCTAGTAGCAATCAGTGAAGAGGCAGGGCCAGGAGCTATGACTCGACCCCTGCAACCACAAATAGGTGAGTACAAATAGGTGAGTACAGACACACACATACACACACACACACACACACACACACACACACACACACACACTACACACACACACACACACACACACTACACACACACACACACACACACACACACTCACACACACACACACACACACACTCAGACACACACACACACACACACACACACACACACACACACA
>NC_091336.1:14957757-14992757 GCF_038502225.1 Cherax quadricarinatus
CACACACACACACACACACACAGACACACACACACACAGACACACAGACACACACACACACACACACACACACACACACACACACACACACACACTCAGACACACACACACACACACACACACACACATACACACACTCAGACACACACACACACACACACACACACACACACACACACACACACACTCAGACACACACACACACACACACTCAGACACACACACACACACACACACACACAATGTTGGAATACTTTTTACCCAGCATTTTAGTTCCCCCAGAAGGAATGGAGTTCTGTTACATATAGTCAGTTTTGCCAGGATATAACTTCTAACATAACCTGACTTCATAACACATCTTCATGGCACCAAGTTTTCCCAGAGCGCAGAGAGTGAGACAGAAAATATTATTTTGAAAGTTTTGAATTATATAATGATAAACAGTAAAAATAGAGACATCTGAGTGTTGAGACAGCTGAAGATGGATGTGATATTGTCAGTGACATTTTAAATATTTTGGTTGTAATGCTTTCTTTATGACACTGGATGTCTATATGACGTTATGTTTACTAACAGTATGACTGACGCCGCTTAAAAAATCTCACTTCAAAGCAAAATCTAAAATCTTGCGCCATTGAGGAAAGGAATTTATTGTACACATCTTGACATTGTTTGCAGGTAAAGCATCGTGAGCTGCGACTGCCTGTAGCAGGAGCGAGAAAGCATTTCTGAAAGAAGGATGATTGTCCTGATTTGTTGTTCTTTTGCTCGGTTGTACAGGCAGTTGATTGTTAGGTAAGACACATATGCAACAGTTAGGTATCTTTATTATGAAACGTTTCGCCTACACAGTAGGCTTCTTCAGTCAAGTACAGAAAAGTTGATAGAAGCAGAAGATACTTGAAGACGATGTAATCAGTCCATCACCCTTAAAGTTTTGAGGTGGTCAGTCCCTCAGTCTGGAGAAGAGCATTGTTCCATAGTATGAAACAATATGGAGAAGAAGTGACAGGATGGAGCTTTTTATAGCGCCAAGAGGTGAGACGTAGGCCACTAGGAGAGGTAAGAACTCAGATGTGATGAATGGTTTGAAAAACCGACAAGTTGAAGATTGAGACACTTATGCAGCATATGGGAATCTTTATTCAGGAAACGTTTCGCCACACAGTGGCTTCATCAGTCCAATACAAAGAGGTTTTTCAAACCATTCATCACAACTGTCAGACACTGCAGCATCATGGGATCTTCTTACAAAGAATTCTTCAACGCTTGTTCAACCTTTGGACAAAGACCTACTTCGACTAGTGGATGGTACCACTATGATCCCGCCTCCGTCTGCTTCAAGTCACCTCACTACAGTATATAAGCCACGTCTACGGCCCTATGCTGTACATTCTACAAGATTGATGGACTGAACACATCGACTCCAGGCTGAGGGACTGATTACCTCATACTCCTCCTCTCCTTACGCCTTCCTCTTTGTATTGGACTGATGAAGCCACTGTGTGGCGAAACGTTTCCTGAATAAAGATTCCCATATGCTGCATAAGTGTCTCAATCTTCAACTTGTCGGTTTTTCAAACCATTCATCACAACTGTCAGACACTGCAGCATCATGGGATCTTCTTACAAAGAATTCTTCAACGCTTGTTCAACCTTTGGACAAAGACCTACTTCGACTAGTGGATGGTACCACTATGATCCCGCCTCCGTCTGCTTCAAGTCACCTCACTACAGTATATAAGCCACGTCTACGGCCCTATGCTGTACATTCTACAAGATTGATGGACTGAACACATCGACTCCAGGCTGAGGGACTGATTACCTCATACTCCTCCTCTCCTTACGCCTTCCTCTTTGTATTGGACTGATGAAGCCACTGTGTGGCGAAACGTTTCCTGAATAAAGATTCCCATATGCTGCATAAGTGTCTCAATCTTCAAGAACTCAGATGTTGAGAGGTCAGGTCCCTCTCAAATCCAGCCCCTCTCACTAGTGGAAGTTGTCGAAGTTGATTGCAGGTCTGTACCAAGATACCCTTGTGTTGCAGTGTCTGACAGATTGAACATTAAAATGGTATAAAATACCGACAGGTTGTTAGGTAAGACACATATGCAACAGTTAGGTATCTTTATTATGAAACGTTTCGCCTACTGTGTAGGCGAAACGTTTCATAATAAAGATACCTAACTGTTGCATATATGTCTTACCTAACAACCTGTCGGTATTTTATACCATTTTAATGTTCAGGCAGTTGATTGTACGAGAGTCATTAACGCTGTTGTACACTACCAGTCGAGAGTAATTTAATTCCTAAAATAAGGCTTATTAAAGTAAACTCACTGTATATTTATTGAGATACACAGTACATCCCTTTGCAGATGAGCACTGATGTTTTCTGTACATATATATCGAAAAAAATACACCCTTAAGAATACATAAAGCGTGATTTGTAACACTGATGTACGTCTGCCTGTTTCCTCGTCCCTTATTATCTCTCTGTTAAACATCACTGTGGGACCCTAACAAATGCTTCCAGAACGACCCTTATCTTAACCCACCAGGCCCTTGCCACCTCCGTCGTATCTCGTGGAAAAGTCTCCCGAGATAGCCTCGTGAAATATATCCTCGTGTCAATTGTCGCCATTATAGCTGTAATATCACAACATAGGTCACAATAAATCTTATTGCTTGTTTCACTAGTATTTCACCCCTGCAGCTTCAACATAGCCATAATTCACTTTGCTAATTGGTTCCCCGGATGAGGCCACATCTATGCTGCCATTAACATAACTGCTGATACTACTGTTACTCGTAATACTACTGTTAACATTCCTGCCACTACTGTTACTGCTGAAGCTGTTGCTACTACTCCTACAATTACTACTGCTGCTACAACTATTATTGCTGCTGTTACTGTAACTGTTACAACTATTCTTGTTTAGCATTCATGAAACGCACCGTCTGGAACTTACCTGGAAGCCAAAATGCGTCATAGTCGACCTTACACTGCCTCGATAGCCTTTCTCCGTCATGACTTAAGCTATACCAGGAGCCTTGGTCGACTTTGCACACCCTCAGTGGCCTCTCTCCGTCATCACTTAGGCTACAGAGGGCCTTGTAACGCCAGATAGCTTGTATAACTTCCTATCTTGGGTCGGGATAAGATTGCTTGATGTTGACTAGTATTAATGTAGTGTGTTCCGTGATTTTTAGGCTGGTTTCCTGAAGTTACTGCAACAGCGAATCTACACTCGAATCTAGAGGGAGAGAGAGAAAGGGGAAATGAAAAGGGCAGCGAGGAAAACAATAAGTGGGCGTTAAGCCCATGAGAGGCGCCGTTCAATCAACATATCTGACGTGTTGAAGACCTGTGTTAATAACTCTCCCTACATCCTGCTGTCCTATTTTGTACCCATCACTACCACAACCACCCACTACTGCCCACCACTCACTACCTCCCTACCACTACACGTCAAGAGCGTGCATCACATATTTGCTTGTGTACGCAAGAGGTAAGTAATCCAGTGCATAAATCAGAGTAGCAGACTCTGGAGGATGTGTTGGTTCTTTCCTCTAATTGTTTACCAGGAGGAACTGAAAAAAAACTGTTCATGAAGCTGGTGTTATTCAGATGATGACTAGCAGCAAGAGATGATTAAAACACATGTGCAACACTTAGGAATCTTTATTGTTGAAACGTTTCAACTTCGACAGTATTTAAGACTCTATTCTCATGCCTCATCTTCATATCCTTCCAGACCATGGAGATGAACTCTTCTCCAGGCTGAGGGACTGACCGCCTCAAATACTATTTCTCCAAGGTTGATGGACTGATTACATCTTCATTTCACGCTACATCTGCTGACTCTGTATTTGACTGACGAAGTCTATTGTGTAAGTGAAACGAGACTTAAGAAATCGTAATGACACGATTGCAAATAAACCATACCCCCGGCCGGGATTGAACCCGCGGTCATAGAGTCTCAAAACTCCAGACCGTCGCGCTAGCCACTAGACCAGCTAGCCACAATAAGATTCATCCAACTAGGTATATTTCTACACCATAGGAAGGTTATCACAGGCACCTCTGTGACCACAAATGCAAGTTTTTACAGACGAATCTCCAGCTAGCGTGGCTTGCATTTGTGGTCACAGAGGTGCCTGTGCTAACTTTCCTATGGTGTAGAAATATACCTAGTTGGATGAATCTTATTGTGGCTAGCTGGTCTAGTGGCTAACGCGACGGGCTGGAGTTTTGAGACTCTATGACCGCGGGTTCAATCCCGGCCGGGGGTATGGTTTATTTGCAATCGTGTCATTACGATTTCTTGAGTCACAATGAAGCCTGATATCGAATTTGATGGACTGAGTATATCGTCTTTAGCCTGAGGGGACAGAGCTGTTTGACCCTTGTAGGTTTAGCGCTTAGTTATAATATGTCATGTAGGGAGGGGGTAATGGAACGTAAAGGATAATTGGAGAATATGTGAGTAAAGGGGAGTAATCGGGAGGGAGTAGGTAGGAGGGAGACAGAAGTGAGCAGGAAGGAGGCAGGTAGGTAGGTATGACAGGTCAGTGGTGACCACCACGACACTCAGGTAGGTAGGTATGACAGGTCAGTGGTGACCACCACGACACTCAGGTAGGTAGGTATGACAGGTCAGTGGTGACCACCACGACACTCAGGTAGGTAGGTATGACAGGTCAGTGGTGACCACCACGACACTCAGGTAGGTAGGTATGACAGGTCAGTGGTGACCACCACGACACTCAGGTAGGTAGGTATGACAGGTCAGTGGTGACCACCACGACACTCAGGTAGGTAGGTATGACAGGTCAGTGGTGACCACCACGACACTCAGGTAGGTAGGTATGACAGGTCAGTGGTGACCACCACGACACTCAGGTAGGTAGGTATGACAGGTCAGTGGTGACCACCACGACACTCAGGTAGGTAGGTATGACAGGTCAGTGGTGACCACCACGACACTCAGGTAGGTAGGTATGACAGGTCAGTGGTGACCACCACGACACTCAGGTAGGTAGGTATGACAGGTCAGTGGTGACCACCACGACACTCAGGTAGGTAGGTATGACAGGTCAGTGGTGACCACCACGACACTCAGGTAGGTAGGTATGACAGGTCAGTGGTGACCACCACGACACTCAGGTAGGTAGGTATGACAGGTCAGTGGTGACCACCACGACACTCAGGTAGGTAGGTATGACAGGTCAGTGGTGACCACCACGACACTCAGGTAGGTAGGTATGACAGGTCAGTGGTGACCACCACGACACTCAGGTAGGTAGGTATGACAGGTCAGTGGTGACCACCACGACACTCAGGTAGGTAGGTATGACAGGTCAGTGGTGACCACCACGACACTCAGGTAGGTAGGTATGACAGGTCAGTGGTGACCACCACGACACTCAGGTAGGTAGGTATGACAGGTCAGTGGTGACCACCACGACACTCAGGTAGGTAGGTATGACAGGTCAGTGGTGACCACCACGACACTCAGGTAGGTAGGTATGACAGGTCAGTGGTGACCACCACAACACTCAGGTAGGTAGGTATGACAGGTCAGTGGTGACCACCACAGTGGTGACCACCACAACACACTCATGTAGGTAGGTATGACAGGTCAGTGGTGACCACCACGACACTCAGGTAGGTAGGTATGACAGGTCAGTGGTGACCACCACGACACTCAGGTAGGTAGGTATGACAGGTCAGTGGTGACCACCACGACACTCAGGTAGGTAGGTATGACAGGTCAGTGGTGACCACCACAACACTCAGGTAGGTAGGTATGACAGGTCAGTGGTGACCACCACAACACTCAGGTAGGTAGGTATGACAGGTCAGTGGTGACCACCACGACACTCAGGTAGGTAGGTATGACAGGTCAGTGGTGACCACCACGACACTCAGGTAGGTAGGTATGACAGGTCAGTGGTGACCACCACGACACTCAGGTAGGTAGGGTATGACAGGTCAGTGGTGACCACCACAACACTCAGGTAGGTAGGTATGGCAGGTCAGTGGTGACCACCACGACACTCAGGTAGGTAGGTATGACAGGTCAGTGGTGACCACCACGACACTCAGGTAGGTAGGTATGACAGGTCAGTGGTGACCACCACGACACTCAGGTAGGTAGGTATGACAGGTCAGTGGTGACCACCACGACACTCAGGTAGGTAGGTATGACAGGTCAGTGGTGACCACCACGACACTCAGGTAGGTAGGTATGACAGGTCAGTGGTGACCACCACGACACTCAGGTAGGTAGGTATGACAGGTCAGTGGTGACCACCACGACACTCAGGTAGGTAGGTATGACAGGTCAGTGGTGACCACCACGACACTCAGTTAGGTAGGTAATGACATGTCAGTGGTGACCACCACGACACTCTCATTAACTCTACACTACTCACTAACATATGCCTCGCCCATTCTTCACTCATATAAACATAATAAAATATGAGAAATAGGAATAGCTAATAACGGGGACAGTGAATATTACTATTCTACTCAAACACAGTTTATTATTAAGTCCTTGTACAATAATATATTTGGGAACAGGAGTACATTATTGTGTTTAGATAAATGGTGATGGTACATATAAGCAGTGAGACAGGGAACACAATCAACTTGACCAAAATGAATATAACTTACAATATAGTACAGAGGACAGTTCACTACAGGAACTAAGCCACAGGTCCCAAGACCTACACAGCACGAGTACTGCACCAAGCCAGTACTCTGCCCAATGTCTCCAACAGTCTCCTCCAGAGACTTCAGCAGCCTTCTCCCGAGCCCTGCACCCCAGCAGCAGCTCTGCTCGAAGTCTCCTGCTCACCTGTTCCTTGGGCTTATATGGTGGTCCAAGCACCCCGACAATGGGGTGTGCACCACGTGTTACGACCTGACGCCGAGGTCTGACGCCGTCCAGAACAAAAGACCTCAGACTTAAGCCGAAAAGGCGTGGCTGACAGACGTTTGCCAAGGCAAGGTGTGACCATATAATTAGTTAAATTAGGTCTCCCTAGAGGCCTCACAAGCCCAGCTGAACTACATCACAACTAATGTAATCTAGACTAAGGGACTGATTACCTCAAAATCCCTCTTCACTTCTTCCACCGTTTATCTCTGTATTGGACTGATAAAGACACTTGGCAAAACGTTTCCACAATGAAGATACCTAAGTGTTCCATAAGTGTACTCACCTATTTGTGGTTGCAGGGGTCGATTCTTAGCTCCTGGCCCCCGCCTCCTTCACTAGTCGCTACTAGGTCCACTCCGTGCTTCATTCATCCTCTGACGCCTCTGTTCTCCGTGCAAACCGTACGTAAAGGCACATACATTGGCACTCATGACAGCGTCCCGGAGGCAGGAAGGTGCCAGCAAAGTGCCACGGGAGGTGAGTCAGGGACCAGAAACATCGCAAGACAAAGTACCACGTCTCATCAAATTAGGCGTGGTGGCAGATTAAGTGTCGGTGGAGGTGTGGATCTGAGTGTGTCAGTGGTAATGATCTGGTAGCTCAGTGGGGAGACCAAACCCACAGTGGGGCAGGGAGGATGAAGGGAAAGAAGAGGAGGAGGAGCAGGAGAAAGAGACGAGAAGTAGGAAAAGGAGAAGAAGAGGACGTGTGAGGGAAAACTTCGTTAGATAAGAGTGGAAGCATGACTGAGTGGTGGTGCTAGTAAAACTAACAGGTTGAAGGTTGGTCATTGGCCGCGTATCCTTACTTCTACCCCCCTCCCCCCCCATTCCTTCCCTTCTCCACCCGGTGAGAGTTAACATGGGACTCTCCTGGCTAGTTCACGTTACTTGGCTTCCTGCTCCCACCAAGTCTGTAAGTACAGAGTTCAACTCTTCTTGTTATGATGTGTGTTAATTTTTTGTTAATTTAACCGGACCTGACTTAGGTATCTTAACGTAACTGTTCTCAGTCTTCACCATTTCTTTTAAAGGCTTTCTGTCTATCATGTTGTGTCTTTGTAGCCTTGTTGATGGATCTGGGTCACTCTACACCGGTGAGACAAGACGGACAGTTTGATCTAGGCAGTAGATCAGAATCTTAGCAGGAGGAGAGGGAGTGCAGGAGGAGGAGGAAGAGGAGAAGGAGGTAAGGAAACCGAGGAGGAAGAGGAGAAGGAGGTAAGGAAACCGAGGAGGAAGAGGAGAAGGAGGTGAGGAAACTGAAGAGTAAGAAAAGAATGAAGAGAGGAAAGAAACAATCTAGAAATATATATAATTGTCTTTGGAAAGATTCTTTTTTTGTGTTACATTGAACCTTAATGTAACACTGAACCTCAGTGTAACACTGAACCTCTGTGTAACACTGAACCTCAGTGTAACACTGAACCTCAGTGTAACACTGAACCTCAGTGTAACACTGAACCTCAGTGTAACACTGAACCTCAGTGTAACACTGAACCTCAGTGTAACACTGAACCTCAGTGTAACACTGAACCTCAGTGTAACACTGAACCTCAGTGTAACACTGAACCTCTGTGTAACACTGAACCTAAGTGTTACATTGAACCTCAGTGTAACACTGAACCTCAGTGTAACACTGAACCTCAGTGTAACACTGAACCTCAGTGTAACACTGAACCTCAGTGTAACACTGAACCTCAGTGTAACAGTGAACCTCAGTGTAACACTGAACCTCAGTGTAACACTGAACCTCAGTGTAACACTGAACCTCAGTGTAACAGTGAACCTCAGTGTAACAGTGAACCTCAGTGTAACACTGAACCTCAGTGTAACACTGAACCTCAGTGTAACACTGAACCTCAGTGTAACAGTGAACCTCAGTGTAACAGTGAACCTCAGTGTAACACTGAACCTCAGTGTAACACTGAACCTCAGTGTAACACTGAACCTCAGTGTTACATTGAACCTTAATGTAACACTGAACCTCAGTGTAACACTGAACCTCAGTGTAACAGTGAACCTCAGTGTAACACTGAACCTCAGTGTAACACTGAACCTCAGTGTAACACTGAACCTCAGTGTAACAGTGAACCTCAGTGTAACAGTGAACCTCAGTGTAACAGTGAACCTCAGTGTAACACTGAACCTCAGTGTAACAGTGAACCTCAGTGTAACACTGAACCTCAGTGTAACACTGAACCTCAGTGTTACATTGAACCTTAATGTAACACTGAACCTCAGTGTAACACTGAACCTCAGTGTAACACTGAACCTCAGTGTAACAGTGAACCTCAGTGTAACACTGAACCTCAGTGTAACACTGAACCTCAGTGTAACAGTGAACCTCAGTGTAACACTGAACCTCAGTGTAACACTGAACCTCAGTGTAACACTGAACCTCAGTGTAACAGTGAACCTCAGTGTAACACTGAACCTCAGTGTAACAGTGAACCTCAGTGTTACACTGAACCTCAGTGTAACACTGAACCTCAGTGTAACACTGAACCTCAGTGTAACAGTGAACCTCAGTGTAACACTGAACCTCAGTGTAACACTGAACCTCAGTGTTACATTGAACCTTAATGTAACACTGAACCTCAGTGTAACACTGAACCTCAGTGTAACACTGAACCTCAGTGTAACAGTGAACCTCAGTGTAACACTGAACCTCAGTGTAACACTGAACCTCAGTGTAACACTGAACCTCAGTGTAACAGTGAACCTCAGTGTAACACTGAACCTCAGTGTAACACTGAACCTCAGTGTTACACTGAACCTCAGTGTAACACTGAACCTCAGTGTAACACTGAACTTCAGTGTAACACTGAACCTCAGTGTAACAGTGAACCTCAGTGTAACACTGAACCTCAGTGTAACACTGAACCTCAGTGTTACATTGAACCTTAATGTAACACTGAACCTCAGTGTAACACTGAACCTCAGTGTAACACTGAACCTCAGTGTAACAGTGAACCTCAGTGTAACACTGAACCTCAGTGTAACACTGAACCTCAGTGTAACAGTGAACCTCAGTGTAACACTGAACCTCAGTGTAACACTGAACCTCAGTGTTACATTGAACCTTAATGTAACACTGAACCTCAGTGTAACACTGAACCTCAGTGTTACACTGAACCTCAGTGTAACACTGAACCTCAGTGTAACACTGAACCTCAGTGTAACACTGAACCTCAGTGTAACAGTGAACCTCAGTGTAACACTGAACCTCAGTGTAACACTGAACCTCAGTGTTACATTGAACCTTAATGTAACACTGAACCTCAGTGTAACACTGAACCTCAGTGTAACACTGAACCTCAGTGTAACACTGAACCTCAGTGTAACACTGAACCTCAGTGTAACACTGAACCTCAGTGTAACAGTGAACCTCAGTGTAACAATGAACCTCAGTGTAACACTGAACCTCAGTGTTACATTGAACCTTAATGTAACACTGAACCTCAGTGTAACACTGAACCTCAGTGTTACACTGAACCTCAGTGTAACACTGAACCTCAGTGTAACACTGAACCTCAGTGTAACACTGAACCTCAGTGTAACAGTGAACCTCAGTGTAACACTGAACCTCAGTGTAACACTGAACCTCAGTGTTACATTGAACCTTAATGTAACACTGAACCTCAGTGTAACACTGAACCTCAGTGTAACACTGAACCTCAGTGTAACAGTGAACCTCAGTGTAACACTGAACCTCAGTGTAACACTGAACCTCAGTGTTACATTGAACCTTAATGTAACACTGAACCTCAGTGTAACACTGAACCTCAGTGTAACACTGAACCTCAGTGTAACACTGAACCTCAGTGTAACACTGAACCTCAGTGTAACAGTGAACCTCAGTGTAACACTGAACCTCAGTGTAACACTGAACCTCAGTGTTACATTGAACCTTAATGTAACACTGAACCTCAGTGTAACACTGAACCTCAGTGTAACACTGAACCTCAGTGTAACACTGAACCTCAGTGTAACACTGAACCTCAGTGTAACACTGAACCTCAGTGTAACAGTGAACCTCAGTGTAACACTGAACCTCAGTGTAACACTGAACCTCAGTGTTACATTGAACCTTAATGTAACACTGAACCTCAGTGTAACAGTGAACCTCAGTGTAACACTGAACCTCAGTGTAACAGTGAACCTCAGTGTAACACTGAACCTCAGTGTAACACTGAACCTCAGTGTTACATTGAACCTTAATGTAACACTGAACCTCAGTGTAACACTGAACCTCAGTGTAACACTGAACCTCAGTGTAACACTGAACCTCAGTGTAACACTGAACCTCAGTGTTACATTGAACCTTAATGTAACACTGAACCTCAGTGTAACACTGAACCTAAGTGTTACATTGAACCTCAGTGTTATATTGAACCTCAGTGTAACACTGAACCTCAGTGTAACACTGAACCTCTGTGTAACAGTGAACCTCAGTGTTACATTGAATCTCAGTTTTACATTGAACCTTAATGTAACACTGAACCTCAGTGTAACACTGAACCTCATTATCCTGACAGTAGCGTCATACAGATAGTAACATGTCGTTACCTTGAAGTTCTTATAATCTCATGTCATTTATCCTTCACACTTGTATAAGATGTGATAATATTCCTTACTATTATCATTATTATTATTATTTTCATTACAAAACATCCATACTTATTGTGCCTACTACATACATAGAACACTAAACTCAGATATAAACCCTCCCCTCAAACTTCTCCTTACCAACCTCAACAGAACACATGACCATAACACAAGGTACAGATCACTCTTTGATGTTTCCCGTGTCCATCTCACACTATGTAAAAACTCAATGCACATAAAAGGCCCAAAAACTTGGAATTCATTACCTGTGAATACATAAAGAAACACTGTCTGTTTATCAATTCAAAACTCTTCTTAAAAACCACTTACTCACCAAAAACTAAATACACAGTACTTAACTCTACTTACAAAATTAATTTTCTACTGCCTCAGAATATTAAACACTGTTACTCCCCTAGTCTCAGAACCCCATAATTAAATGCTCAAACATCAATTAATATTGAATAACTGTATTTCATTAATGTATAACCGGTGACCCTGTCAAACTATGTTTTTAATTGCATTACCTAATAGAATAATCCATTCTTTTGAATGCACAGTAACTTATATAATGACCATATGAACTGTTTCTGCATTACAAATCATTGATTTTATTCCATTTGATCTGATTAATAAATTGTACGACTACATATAGTAAATTATTCATACTGTTATACATTGTGATCTACAAATTTGAACAACTATAATGCTTCAAAATTGAAATGCTCAAATTTCACTGTTTAAAATGTTCAATTGTACTTCATATTGTAAATTGTTTACTGCAATTTTTACCATTGAATCTATCATAGCTTAGTTGATCTTAAGTTAATGTTAAGCTGCCCAGAATGTTCTGCATACAAGGCGATTTTGACATGTACACCCAACTGATATAATTCCTTGTACAACTATGTATCATGTCTAAATCAACTATTATTATTTTTATTATTATTATTATTATTATTATTATTAGTATTAGTATTATTTTATTACTATTATTATATTTTATTAGTATCGTTATTGCTGTTGTTGTTGCTATTATTATTATTACCGTTGTTATTTTTAATTATTAGTATTGTTATTGCTGTTATTATTTTTATTATACGTATTATAATAATTATTATTATTATTTGATGTGAAGAGATAAATTCATGTAGGATAATCAGCACGAGGAGTAATGGAGGCTTAATCCTCCGTCCGGTAATCACGCGACAGTCACGCTATCTAATCATTCAGAATCCAGAGTATCAGGTAGCATCACATTTACCTTCATGAACTGTGGTCAGGAACCTCGTAATTTCCTACGCTGGCATGAAACAGAAGAAAAAAAATATATATATAGCCACGTCCGGTGTGATTTATGAGACTAAATTGTCATAATGAAACCAGGGAGAGAATTATATGTATATATATATATATATATTATATATATATATATATATATATATATATATATATATATATATATATATATATATATATATATATATATATATATATATATATATATATATATATATATATATATATATATATATTAGTCAGTTGCATGTCTCGTCGGATGTGTACGGACTTTACGACGCAAAATGATAGTCGACATTATTGTGACTAATTTTGAGAGACAACGCGGATTGTCAGTTCTGAGAACGTGTTACCAGGCCTCCCGCTGCTGCCTTCTTGCCAGAATGATGCTGGGGAGACAATAGCAACAAAAATAGAGCCCATCCTTAATGGAAATTTGTGTCTCTTTGAGTTTCCATCAGCTGGTGTTTGGGATATAATCGTCACAATGTTCGTAATGTAATGATGATTCTCGCCGCGTCACGCCTCGACACTGACAGACGGTTCGGTGTAACACTACACACTATTCCTTTTATTACACATTACCCGCCGCCAGTTTCTGAAGGTCCTGTATATGATCCCATCGTTGGTGAGGCTTAGTCACCTTATCTTCTATGACAAACAAGTAACGAAGAGGAAGTCAACATGCTGGTAAAGGTACCATGGGTTACCTGGAGGTTACCTGGAGGTTATTCCGGGGATCAACGCCCCCACGGCCCGGTCCATGACCAGGCCTCCCGATGGATCAGGGCCTGATCAACTAGGCTGTTACTGCTGGCCGCACGCAGTCCGACGTACGAGCCACAGCCCGGCTGATCCGGCACTGACTTTAGGTATCTGTCCAGCTCTCTCTTGAAGGCAGCCAGGGGTTTATTGGCAATTCCCCTAATGCTTGATGGGAGGCTGTTGAACAGTTTTGGGCCCCGGACACTTATGGTGTTTTCTCTTAGTGTACCAATGGCGCCCCTACTTTTTATTGGCGGCATTTTGCATCGCCTGCCCAGTCTTTTACTTTCGTAGGGAGTGATTTCTGTGTGCAGATTTGGGACCATTCCTTCCAAGATTTTCCAAGTGTAGATTATGATATATCTCTCCCTCCTGCGTTCCAACGAGTACAAGTCAAGTGCTTCCAAGCGTTCGGTACCGTGGGTGCTAATTGCTGGTAACGGTACCGTGGGTGTTACTTGATGGTAACGGTACCGTGGGTGCTAATTGCTGGTAACGGTACCGTGGGTGCTAATTGCTGCTAACGGTACCGTGGGTGTTACTTGATGGTAACGGTACCGTGGGTGCTAATTGCTGGTAACGGTACCGTGGGTGCTAATTGCTGCTAACGGTACCGTGGGTGCTAATTGCTGGTAACGGTACCGTGGGTGCTAATTGCTGGTAACGGTACCGTGGATGCTAATTGCTGGTAACGGTACCGTGGATGCTAATTGCTGGTAACGGTACCGTGGATGCTAATTGCTGGTAACGGTACCATGGGTGCTAATTGCTGGTAACGGTACCGTGGGTGCTAATTGCTGGTAACGGTACCGTGGATGCTAATTGCTGGTAACGGTACCATGGGTGCTAATTGCTGGTAACGGTACCGTGGATGCTAATTGCTGGTAACGGTACCGTGGGTGCTAATTGCTGGTAACGGTACCGTGGATGCTAATTGCTGGTAACGGTACCGTGGATGCTAATTGCTGGTAACGGTACCGTGGATGCTAATTGCTGGTAACGGTACCGTGGATGTTAAATGGTTGTCGACCACCTGCCTCTCCACTAGTTGTTTTCTGTACATTATTATAATTACTATTAGCAATCTGACGGCCTGCGGTAACAGTCAGCAGTAAAAGCTTCGTTGATCAGGCCCTGATCCACCAGGAGGCCTGGTCGTGGACCGGGCCGCGGGGGCGTTGACCCCGGAATGCCCTCCAGGTAGGTAGGTAGTGCCATTGGAAACATCACCTGCACAAACAGGATCTACACCTGCACAAACAGGATCTACACCTGCACAAACAGGATCTACACCTGAACAAACAAGATCTACACCTGCACAAACAGGATCTACACCTGCACAAACAGGATCTACACCTGCACAAACAGGATCTACACCTGCACAAACAGGATCTACACCTGCACAAACAGGATCTACACCTGCACACAAGTCCTTCACCTTTCTTTTAAAATGAATGTAATATGGCATTCTCGAAGGGGGAGACGTAATTTTGACCGAGCAACCAAACCCAGCTTGTGATCAGCCTATGTTGCTACTGTTGGTGGTGTTGCTACTGTTGGTGGTGTTGCTATTGTTGGTGGTGTTGCTACTGTTGGTGGTGTTTCTACTGTTGGTGGTGTTGCTACTGTTGGTAGTGTTGATACTGTAGGTGGTGTTGCTACTGTTGGTGGTGTTGCTACTGTTGGTGGTGTTGCTATTGTTGGTGGTGTTGCTACTCATGTTGCTACTGTTGGTGGTGTTGCTGCTCATGTTGCTACTGTTCGTGGTGTTGCTGCTCATGTTGCTACTGTTGGTGGTGTTGCAGCTCATGTTGCTACTGTTGGTGGTGTTGCTGCTCATGTTGCTACTGTTGTTGGTGTTGCTGCTGTTGGTGGTGTTGCTGCTCATGTTGCTACTGTTCGTGGTGTTGCTGCTCATGTTGCTACTGTTGTTGGTGTTGCTGCTCATGTTGCTACTGTTGGTGGTGTTGCTGCTGTTGGTGGTGTTGCTGCTCATGTTGCTACTGTTGTTGGTGTTGCTGCTCATGTTGCTACTGTTGTTGGTGTTGCTGCTGTTGGTGGTGTTGCTGCTCATGTTGCTACTGTTGTTGGTGTTGCTGCTGTTGGTGGTGTTGCTGCTCATGTTGCTACTGTTGGTGGTGTTGCTGCTCATGTTGCTTCTGTTGTTGGTGTTGCTGCTCATGTTGCTTCTGTTGTTGGTGTTGCTGCTCATGTTGCTACTGTTGGTGGTGTTGCTGCTCATGTTGCTTCTGTTGTTGGTGTTGCTGCTCATGTTGCTACTGTTTGTGGTGTTGCTGCTCATGTTGCTTCTGTTGTTGGTGTTGCTGCTCATGTTGCTACTGTCGGTGGTGTTGCTGCTCATGTTGCTTCTGTTGTTGGTGTTGCTGCTCATGTTGCTTCTGTTGTTGGTGTTGCTGCTCATGTTGCTACTGTTGGTGGTGTTGCTGCTCATGTTGCTACTGTTGGTGGTGTTGCTGCTCATGTTGCTACTGTTGGTGGTGTTGCTGCTCATGTTGCTACTGTCGGTGGTGTTGCTGCTCATGTTGCTACTGTCGGTGGTGTTGCTGCTCATGTTGCTACTGTCGGTGGTGTTGCTGCTTATGTTGCTACTGTTGTTGGTGTTGCTGCTCATGTTGCTTCTGTTGTTGGTGTTGCTGCTCATGTTGCTACTGTTTGTGGTGTTGCTGCTCATGTTGCTTCTGTTGTTGGTGTTGCTGCTCATGTTGCTTCTGTTGTTGGTGTTGCTGCTCATGTTGCTGCTGTTGGTGGTGTTGCTGCTGTTGGTGGTGTTGCTGCTCATGTTGCTACTGTTGGTGGTGTTGCTGCTCATGTTGCTACTGTTGGTGGTGTTGCTGCTGTTGGTGGTGTTGCTGCTCATGTTGCTACTGTTCGTGGTGTTGCTGCTGTTGGTGGTGTTGCTGCTCATGTTGCTACTGTTGGTGGTGTTGCTGCTCATGTTGCTGCTGTTGGTGGTGTTGCTGCTCATGTTGCTGCTGTTGGTGGTGTTGCTGCTGTTGGTGGTGTTGCTGCTGTTGGTGGTGTTGCTGCTCATGTTGCTGCTGTTGGTGGTGTTGCTGCTGTTGGTGGTGTTGCTGCTCATGTTGCTACTGTTCGTGGTGTTGCTGCTCATGTTGCTACTGTTGGTGGTGTTGCTGCTCATGTTGCTGCTGTTGGTGGTGTTGCTGCTCATGTTGCTACTGTTGGTGGTGTTGCTGCTCATGTTGCTACTGTTGGTGGTGTTGCTGCTCATGTTGCTACTGTTGGTGGTGTTGCTGCTCATGTTGCTACTGTTGGTGGTGTTGCTGCTCATGTTGCTACTGTTGGTGGTGTTGCTGCTCATGTTGCTACTGTTGGTGGTGTTGCTGCTCATGTTGCTGCTGTTGGTGTTGTTGCTACTGTTGGTGGTGTTGCTGCTCATGTTGCTACTGTTGGTGTTGTTGCTACTGTTGGTGGTGTTGCTGCTCATGTTGCTGCTGTTGGTGGTGTTGCTGCTCATGTTGCTACTGTTGGTGGTGTTGCTGCTGTTGGTGGTGTTGCTGCTCATGTTGCTACTGTTGGTGGTGTTGCTACTGTTGGTGGTGTTGCTGCTCATGTTGCTACTGTTGGTGGTGTTGCTGCTCATGTTGCTACTGTTGGTGGTGTTGCTGCTCATGTTGCTACTGTTGGTGGTGTTGCTGCTGTTGGTGGTGTTGCTGCTGTTGGTGGTGTTGCTGCTGTTGGTGGTGTTGCTGCTGTTGGTGGTGTTGCTGCTGTTGGTGGTGTTGCTGCTGTTGGTGGTGTTGCTGCTGTTGGTGGTGTTGCTGCTGTTGGTGGTGTTGCTGCTGTTGGTGGTGTTGCTGCTCATGTTGCTACTGTTGGTGGTGTTGCTGCTGTTGGTGGTGTTGCTGCTCATGTTGCTACTGTTGGTGGTGTTGCTGCTCATGTTGCTACTGTTCGTGGTGTTGCTGCTGTTGGTGGTGTTGCTGCTCATGTTGCTACTGTTGGTGGTGTTGCTGCTCATGTTGCTACTGTTGGTGGTGTTGCTGCTCATGTTGCTACTGTTGGTGGTGTTGCTGCTCATGTTGCTACTGTTGTTGGTGTTGCTGCTGTTGGTGGTGTTGCTGCTGTTGGTGGTGTTGCTACTGTTGGTGGTGTTGCTACTGTTGGTGGTGTTGCTGCTGTTGGTGGTGTTGCTGCTCATGTTGCTACTGTTGGTGGTGTTGCTGCTCATGTTGCTACTGTTGGTGGTGTTGCTGCTCATGTTGCTACTGTTGGTGGTGTTGCTGCTCATGTTGCTGCTGTTGGTGGTGTTGCTGCTCATGTTGCTACTGTTGGTGGTGTTGCTGCTCATGTTGCTGCTGTTGGTGGTGTTGCTGCTCATGTTGCTACTGTTGGTGGTGTTGCTGCTGTTGGTGGTGTTGCTACTGTCGGTGGTGTTGCTGCTCATGTTGCTGCTGTTGGTGGTGTTGCTGCTCATGTTGCTACTGTTGGTGGTGTTGCTGCTCATGTTGCTACTGTCGGTGGTGTTGCTGCTCATGTTGCTGCTGTTGGTGGTGTTGCTGCTCATGTTGCTACTGTTGTTGGTGTTGCTGCTGTTGGTGGTGTTGCTGCTGTTGGTGGTGTTGCTGCTGTTGGTGGTGTTGCTGCTGTTGGTGGTGTTGCTGCTGTTGGTGGTGTTGCTGCTCATGTTGCTGCTGTTGGTGGTGTTGCTGCTCATGTTGCTGCTGTTGGTGGTGTTGCTGCTCATGTTGCTCCTGTTGGTGGTGTTGCTGCTGTTGGTGGTGTTGCTGCTGTTGGTGGTGTTGCTGCTGTTGGTGGTGTTGCTGCTGTTGGTGGTGTTGCTGCTGTTGGTGGTGTTGCTGCTGTTGGTGGTGTTGCTGCTGTTGGTGGTGTTGCTGCTCATATTGCTGCTGTTGGTGGTGTTGCTGCTGTTGGTGGTGTTGCTGCTGTTGGTGGTGTTGCTGCTGTTGGTGGTGTTGCTGCTGTTGGTGGTGTTGCTGCTCATGTTGCTGCTGTTGGTGGTGTTGCTGCTGTTGGTGGTGTTGCTGCTGTTGGTGGTGTTGCTGCTGCTACTGTGGTGGTGTTGCTGCTGTTGTTGCTGCTGTTGGTGGTGTTGCTGCTGTTGGTGGTGTTGCTGCTGTTGGTGGTGTTGCTGCTCATGTTGCTGCTGTTGGTGGTGTTGCTGCTCATGTTGCTGCTGTTGGTGGTGTTGCTGCTCATGTTGCTGCTGTTGGTGGTGTTGCTGCTCATGTTGCTGCTGTTGGTGGTGTTGCTGCTGTTGGTGGTGTTGCTGCTGTCGGTGGTGTTGCTGTGTTGCTGCTGTTGGTGGTGTTGCTGCTGTTGGTGGTGTTGCTGCTCATGTTGCTGCTGTTGGTGGTGTTGCTGCTCATGTTGCTGCTGGTGGTGGTGTTGCTGCTCATATTGCTGCTGTTGGTGGTGTTGCTGCTCATATTGCTGCTGTTGGTGGTGTTGCTGCTCATATTGCTGCTGTTGGTGGTGTTGCTGCTCATGTTGCTGCTGTTGGTGGTGTTGCTGCTGTTGGTGGTGTTGCTGCTGTTGGTGGTGTTGCTGCTGTTGGTGGTGTTGCTGCTGTTGGTGGTGTTGCTGCTGTTGGTGGTGTTGCTGCTGTTGGTGGTGTTGCTGCTCATATTGCTGCTGTTGGTGGTGTTGCTGCTCATGTTGCTGCTGTTGGTGGTGTTGCTGCTGTTGGTGGTGTTGCTGCTCATGTTGCTGCTGTTGGTGGTGTTGCTGCTCATGTTGCTGCTGTTGGTGGTGTTGCTGCTGTTGGTGGTGTTGCTGCTCATGTTGCTGCTGTTGGTGGTGTTGCTGCTGTTGGTGGTGTTGCTGCTCATGTTGCTGCTGTTGGTGGTGTTGCTGCTCATGTTGCTGCTGTTGGTGGTGTTGCTGCTCATGTTGCTGCTGTTGGTGGTGTTGCTGCTCATGTTGCTGCTGTTGGTGGTGTTGCTGCTCATGTTGCTACTGTTGGTGGTGTTGCTGCTCATGTTGCTGCTGTTGGTGGTGTTGCTGCTCATGTTGCTGCTGTTGGTGGTGTTGCTGCTCATGTTGCTGCTGTTGGTGGTGTTGCTGCTCATGTTGCTGCTGTTGGTGGTGTTGCTGCTCATGTTGCTGCTGTTGGTGGTGTTGCTGCTCATGTTGCTGCTGTTGGTGGTGTTGCTGCTCATATTGCTGCTGTTGGTGGTGTTGCTGCTCATGTTGCTGCTGTTGGTGGTGTTGCTGCTGTTGGTGGTGTTGCTGCTCATGTTGCTGCTGTTGGTGGTGTTGCTGCTGTTGGTGGTGTTGCTGCTGTTGGTGGTGTTGCTGCTCATGTTGCTGCTGTTGGTGGTGTTGCTGCTGTTGGTGGTGTTGCTGCTGTTGGTGGTGTTGCTGCTGTTGGTGGTGTTGCTGCTGTTGGTGGTGTTGCTGCTGTTGGTGGTGTTGCTGCTGATGTTGCTTCTGGTGTTGGTGGTGCTGCTCTTGTTGCTGCTGTTGGTGGTGTTGCTGCTGTTGGTGGTGTTGCTGCTGTTGGTGGTGTTGCTGCTCATGTTGCTGCTGTTGGTGGTGTTGCTGCTGTTGGTGGTGTTGCTGCTGTTGCTGTGGTGTTGCTGCTGTTGGTGGTGTTGCTGCTGTTGGTGGCTGTTGGTGGTGTTGCTGCTGTTGGTGGTGTTGCTGCTGTTGGTGGTGTTGCTGCTCATATTGCTGCTGTTGGTGGTGTTGCTGCTCATGTTGCTGCTGTTGGTGGTGTTGCTGCTCATATTGCTGCTGTTGGTGGTGTTGCTGCTCATGTTGCTGCTGTTGGTGGTGTTGCTGCTCATATTGCTGCTGTTGGTGGTGTTGCTGCTCATGTTGCTACTGTTGGTGGTGTTGCTGCTCATATTGCTGCTGTTGGTGGTGTTGCTGCTCATGTTGCTGCTGTTGGTGGTGTTGCTGCTCATATTGCTGCTGTTGGTGGTGTTGCTGCTCATATTGCTGCTGTTGGTGGTGTTGCTGCTCATATTGCTGCTGTTGGTGGTGTTGCTGCTCATATTGCTGCTGTTGGTGGTGTTGCTGCTGTTGGGGGTGTTGCTGCTCATATTGCTGCTGTTGGTGGTGTTGCTGCTCATATTGCTGCTGTTGGTGGTGTTGCTGCTCATATTGCTGCTGTTGGTGGTGTTGCTGCTGTTGGTGGTGTTGCTGCTCATATTGCTGCTGTTGGTGGTGTTGCTGCTCATATTGCTGCTGTTGGTGGTGTTGCTGCTCATGTTGCTGCTGTTGGTGGTGTTGCTGCTGTTGGTGGTGTTGCTGCTGTTGGTGGTGTTGCTGCTCATATTGCTGCTGTTGGTGGTGTTGCTGCTGTTGGTGGTGTTGCTGCTCATATTGCTGCTGTTGGTGGTGTTGCTGCTCATGTTGCTGCTGTTGGTGGTGTTGCTGCTCATGTTGCTACTGTTGGTGGTGTTGCTGCTCATATTGCTGCTGTTGGTGGTGTTGCTGCTCATATTGCTGCTGTTGGTGGTGTTGCTGCTGTTGGTGGTGTTGCTGCTCATATTGCTGCTGTTGGTGGTGTTGCTGCTGTTGGTGGTGTTGCTGCTGTTGGTGGTGTTGCTGCTCATATTGCTGCTGTTGGTGGTGTTGCTGCTCATATTGCTGCTGTTGGTGGTGTTGCTGCTGTTGGTGGTGTTGCTGCTGTTGGTGGTGTTGCTGCTGTTGGTGGTGTTGCTGCTGTTGGTGGTGTTGCTGCTGTTGGTGGTGTTGCTGCTCATATTGCTGCTGTTGGTGGTGTTGCTGCTGTTGGTGGTGTTGCTGCTCATGTTGCTGCTGTTGGTGGTGTTGCTGCTGTTGGTGGTGTTGCTGCTGTTGGTGGTGTTGCTGCTGTTGGTGGTGTTGCTGCTGTTGGTGGTGTTGCTGCTGTTGGTGGTGTTGCTGCTGTTGGTGGTGTTGCTGCTGTTGGTGGTGTTGCTGCTGTTGGTGGTGTTGCTGCTGTTGGTGGTGTTGCTGCTGTTGGTGGTGTTGCTGCTGTTGGTGGTGTTGCTGCTGTTGGTGGTGTTGCTGCTCATATTGCTGCTGTTGGTGGTGTTGCTGCTGTTGGTGGTGTTGCTGCTCATGTTGCTGCTGTTGGTGGTGTTGCTGCTGTTGGTGGTGTTGCTGCTGTTGGTGGTGTTGCTGCTGTTGGTGGTGTTGCTGCTGTTGGTGGTGTTGCTGCTGTTGGTGGTGTTGCTGCTGTTGGTGGTGTTGCTGCTCATATTGCTGCTGTTGGTGGTGTTGCTGCTGTTGGTGGTGTTGCTGCTCATGTTGCTGCTGTTGGTGGTGTTGCTGCTGTTGGTGGTGTTGCTGCTGTTGGTGGTGTTGCTGCTCATATTGCTGCTGTTGGTGGTGTTGCTGCTGTTGGTGGTGTTGCTGCTCATATTGCTGCTGTTGGTGGTGTTGCTGCTCATGTTGCTGCTGTTGGTGGTGTTGCTGCTCATGTTGCTACTGTTGGTGGTGTTGCTGCTCATATTGCTGCTGTTGGTGGTGTTGCTGCTCATATTGCTGCTGTTGGTGGTGTTGCTGCTGTTGGTGGTGTTGCTGCTCATATTGCTGCTGTTGGTGGTGTTGCTGCTCATATTGCTGCTGTTGGTGGTGTTGCTGCTCATATTGCTGCTGTTGGTGGTGTTGCTGCTGTTGGTGGTGTTGCTGCTCATGTTGCTGCTGTTGGTGGTGTTGCTGCTGTTGGTGGTGTTGCTGCTCATGTTGCTGCTGTTGGTGGTGTTGCTGCTGTTGGTGGTGTTGCTGCTCATATTGCTGCTGTTGGTGGTGTTGCTGCTCATATTGCTGCTGTTGGTGGTGTTGCTGCTCATGTTGCTGCTGTTGGTGGTGTTGCTGCTCATATTGCTGCTGTTGGTGGTGTTGCTGCTGTTGGTGGTGTTGCTGCTCATGTTGCTGCTGTTGGTGGTGTTGCTGCTGTTGGTGGTGTTGCTGCTCATGTTGCTGCTGTTGGTGGTGTTGCTGCTGTTGGTGGTGTTGCTGCTCATGTTGCTGCTGTTGGTGGTGTTGCTGCTGTTGGTGGTGTTGCTGCTCATATTGCTGCTGTTGGTGGTGTTGCTGCTCATGTTGCTGCTGTTGGTGGTGTTGCTGCTCATATTGCTGCTGTTGGTGGTGTTGCTGCTCATGTTGCTGCTGTTGGTGGTGTTGCTGCTCATATTGCTGCTGTTGGTGGTGTTGCTGCTCATGTTGCTGCTGTTGGTGGTGTTGCTGCTGTTGGTGGTGTTGCTGCTGTTGGTGGTGTTGCTGCTCATGTTGCTGCTGTTGGTGGTGTTGCTGCTGTTGGTGGTGTTGCTGCTGTTGGTGGTGTTGCTGCTGTTGGTGGTGTTGCTGCTGTTGGTGGTGTTGCTGCTGTTGGTGGTGTTGCTGCTGTTGGTGGTGTTGCTGCTCATATTGCTGCTGTTGGTGGTGTTGCTGCTCATGTTGCTACTGTTGGTGGTGTTGCTGCTGTTGGTGGTGTTGCTGCTGTTGGTGGTGTTGCTGCTCATATTGCTGCTGTTGGTGGTGTTGCTGCTCATGTTGCTACTGTTGGTGGTGTTGCTACTGTTGGTGGTGTTGCTGCTGTTGGTGGTGTTGCTGCTGTTGGTGGTGTTGCTGCTCATATTGCTGCTGTTGGTGGTGTTGCTGCTCATATTGCTGCTGTTGGTGGTGTTGCTGCTCATGTTGCTGCTGTTGGTGGTGTTGCTGCTCATGTTGCTGCTGTTGGTGGTGTTGCTGCTCATGTTGCTGCTGTTGGTGGTGTTGCTGCTCATGTTGCTGCTGTTGGTGGTGTTGCTGCTCATGTTGCTACTGTTGGTGGTGTTGCTGCTCATGTTGCTGCTGTTGGTGGTGTTGCTGCTCATATTGCTGCTGTTGGTGGTGTTGCTGCTGTTGGTGGTGTTGCTGCTGTTGGTGGTGTTGCTACTGTTGGTGGTGTTGCTGCTGTTGGTGGTGTTGCTGCTGTTGGTGGTGTTGCTGCTGTTGGTGGTGTTGCTGCTCATGTTGCTGCTGTTGGTGGTGTTGCTACTGTTGGTGGTGTTGCTGCTGTTGGTGGTGTTGCTGCTGTTGGTGGTGTTGCTGCTCATGTTGCTGCTGTTGGTGGTGTTGCTGCTGTTGGTGGTGTTGCTGCTGTTGGTGGTGTTGCTGCTGTTGGTGGTGTTGCTGCTGTTGGTGGTGTTGCTGCTGTTGGTGGTGTTGCTGCTCATGTTGCTACTGTTGGTGGTGTTGCTGCTCATGTTGCTGCTGTTGGTGGTGTTGCTGCTGTTGGTGGTGTTGCTGCTCATGTTGCTACTGTTGGTGGTGTTGCTGCTGTTGGTGGTGTTGCTGCTCATGTTGCTGCTGTTGGTGGTGTTGCTGCTGTTGGTGGTGTTGCTGCTCATATTGCTGCTGTTGGTGGTGTTGCTGCTCATGTTGCTACTGTTGGTGGTGTTGCTACTGTTGGTGGTGTTGCTGCTGTTGGTGGTGTTGCTGCTGTTGGTGGTGTTGCTGCTCATATTGCTGCTGTTGGTGGTGTTGCTGCTCATATTGCTGCTGTTGGTGGTGTTGCTGCTCATGTTGCTGCTGTTGGTGGTGTTGCTGCTCATGTTGCTACTGTTGGTGGTGTTGCTGCTGTTGGTGGTGTTGCTGCTGTTGGTGGTGTTGCTGCTCATATTGCTGCTGTTGGTGGTGTTGCTGCTCATGTTGCTACTGTTGGTGGTGTTGCTACTGTTGGTGGTGTTGCTGCTGTTGGTGGTGTTGCTGCTGTTGGTGGTGTTGCTGCTGTTGGTGGTGTTGCTGCTGTTGGTGGTGTTGCTGCTCATGTTGCTGCTGTTGGTGGTGTTGCTGCTCATGTTGCTGCTGTTGGTGGTGTTGCTGCTCATGTTGCTGCTGTTGGTGGTGTTGCTGCTCATATTGCTGCTGTTGGTGGTGTTGCTGCTCATATTGCTGCTGTTGGTGGTGTTGCTGCTCATGTTGCTGCTGTTGGTGGTGTTGCTGCTCATGTTGCTGCTGTTGGTGGTGTTGCTGCTCATGTTGCTGCTGTTGGTGGTGTTGCTGCTCATGTTGCTGCTGTTGGTGGTGTTGCTGCTCATGTTGCTACTGTTGGTGGTGTTGCTGCTCATGTTGCTGCTGTTGGTGGTGTTGCTGCTCATGTTGCTACTGTTGGTGGTGTTGCTGCTGTTGGTGGTGTTGCTGCTCATGTTGCTACTGTTGGTGGTGTTGCTGCTGTTGGTGGTGTTGCTGCTCATGTTGCTGCTGTTGGTGGTGTTGCTGCTGTTGGTGGTGTTGCTGCTCATGTTGCTGCTGTTGGTGGTGTTGCTGCTGTTGGTGGTGTTGCTGCTGTTGGTGGTGTTGCTGCTGTTGGTGGTGTTGCTGCTGTTGGTGGTGTTGCTGCTGTTGGTGGTGTTGCTGCTGTTGGTGGTGTTGCTGCTGTTGGTGGTGTTGCTGCTGTTGGTGGTGTTGCTGCTGTTGGTGGTGTTGCTGCTGTTGGTGGTGTTGCTGCTGTTGGTGGTGTTGCTGCTGTTGGTGGTGTTGCTGCTGTTGGTGGTGTTGCTGCTCATGTTGCTGCTGTTGGTGGTGTTGCTGCTGTTGGTGGTGTTGCTGCTCATGTTGCTGCTGTTGGTGGTGTTGCTGCTGTTGGTGGTGTTGCTGCTCATATTGCTGCTGTTGGTGGTGTTGCTGCTGTTGGTGGTGTTGCTGCTGTTGGTGGTGTTGCTGCTCATGTTGCTACTGTTGGTGGTGTTGCTGCTGTTGGTGGTGTTGCTGCTGTTGGTGGTGTTGCTGCTCATGTTGCTGCTGTTGGTGGTGTTGCTGCTCATATTGCTGCTGTTGGTGGTGTTGCTGCTGTTGGTGGTGTTGCTGCTGTTGGTGGTGTTGCTGCTCATGTTGCTGCTGTTGGTGGTGTTGCTGCTCATATTGCTGCTGTTGGTGGTGTTGCTGCTCATGTTGCTACTGTTGGTGGTGTTGCTGCTGTTGGTGGTGTTGCTGCTGTTGGTGGTGTTGCTGCTCATGTTGCTGCTGTTGGTGGTGTTGCTGCTGTTGGTGGTGTTGCTGCTGTTGGTGGTGTTGCTGCTCATGTTGCTGCTGTTGGTGGTGTTGCTGCTCATATTGCTGCTGTTGGTGGTGTTGCTGCTGTTGGTGGTGTTGCTGCTGTTGGTGGTGTTGCTGCTCATGTTGCTGCTGTTGGTGGTGTTGCTGCTCATATTGCTGCTGTTGGTGGTGTTGCTGCTCATGTTGCTACTGTTGGTGGTGTTGCTGCTGTTGGTGGTGTTGCTGCTCATGTTGCTACTGTTGGTGGTGTTGCTGCTGTTGGTGGTGTTGCTGCTCATGTTGCTACTGTTGGTGGTGTTGCTGCTGTTGGTGGTGTTGCTGCTGTTGGTGGTGTTGCTGCTCATGTTGCTACTGTTGGTGGTGTTGCTGCTGTTGGTGGTGTTGCTGCTGTTGGTGGTGTTGCTGCTCATATTGCTGCTGTTGTTGGTGTTGCTGCTGTTGGTGGTGTTGCTGCTGTTGGTGGTGTTGCTGCTCATGTTGCTACTGTTGGTGGTGTTGCTGCTGTTGGTGGTGTTGCTGCTGTTGGTGGTGTTGCTGCTCATGTTGCTACTGTTGGTGGTGTTGCTGCTGTTGGTGGTGTTGCTGCTGTTGGTGGTGTTGCTGCTCATGTTGCTACTGTTGGTGGTGTTGCTGCTGTTGGTGGTGTTGCTGCTGTTGGTGGTGTTGCTGCTCATGTTGCTACTGTTGGTGGTGTTGCTGCTGTTGGTGGTGTTGCTGCTCATGTTGCTGCTGTTGGTGGTGTTGCTGCTCATGTTGCTACTGTTGGTGGTGTTGCTGCTCATGTTGCTGCTGTTGGTGGTGTTGCTGCTGTTGGTGGTGTTGCTGGTGTTGGTGGTGTTGCTGCTCATGTTGCTACTGTTGGTGGTGTTGCTGCTGTTGGTGGTGTTGCTGCTCATGTTGCTACTGTTGGTGGTGTTGCTGCTGTTGGTGGTGTTGCTGCTGTTGGTGGTGTTGCTGCTGTTGGTGGTGTTGCTGCTGTTGGTGGTGTTGCTGCTGTTGGTGGTGTTGCTGCTGTTGGTGGTGTTGCTGCTGTTGGTGGTGTTGCTGCTCATGTTGCTGCTGTTGGTGGTGTTGCTGCTGTTGGTGGTGTTGCTGCTCATGTTGCTGCTGTTGGTGGTGTTGCTGCTGTTGGTGGTGTTGCTGCTCATGTTGCTACTGTTGGTGGTGTTGCTGCTGTTGGTGGTGTTGCTGCTCATGTTGCTACTGTTGGTGGTGTTGCTGCTGTTGGTGGTGTTGCTGCTCATGTTGCTGCTGTTGGTGGTGTTGCTGCTGTTGGTGGTGTTGCTGCTCATGTTGCTACTGTTGTTGGTGTTGCTGCTCATGTTGCTGCTGTTGGTGGTGTTGCTGCTGTTGGTGGTGTTGCTGCTGTTGGTGGTGTTGCTGCTGTTGGTGGTGTTGCTGCTCATGTTGCTGCTGTTGGTGGTGTTGCTGCTGTTGGTGGTGTTGCTGCTGTTGGTGGTGTTGCTGCTGTTGGTGGTGTTGCTGCTGTTGGTGGTGTTGCTGCTGTTGGTGGTGTTGCTGCTGTTGGTGGTGTTGCTGCTGTTGGTGGTGTTGCTGCTGTTGGTGGTGTTGCTGCTCATGTTGCTGCTGTTGGTGGTGTTGCTGCTCATGTTGCTGCTGTTGGTGGTGTTGCTGCTCATGTTGCTGCTGTTGGTGGTGTTGCTACTGTTGTTGGTGTTGCTGCTCATGTTGCTGCTGTTGGTGGTGTTGCTGCTGTTGGTGGTGTTGCTGCTGTTGTTGGTGTTGCTGCTCATGTTGCTGCTGTTGGTGGTGTTGCTGCTGTTGGTGGTGTTGCTGCTGTTGTTGGTGTTGCTGCTCATGTTGCTGCTGTTGGTGGTGTTGCTGCTCATGTTGCTGCTGTTGGTGGTGTTGCTGCTGTTGGTGGTGTTGCTGCTGTTGGTGGTGTTGCTGCTCATGTTGCTGCTGTTGGTGGTGTTGCTGCTCATGTTGCTGCTGTTGGTGGTGTTGCTGCTGTTGGTGGTGTTGCTGCTCATGTTGCTACTGTTGTTGGTGTTGCTGCTCATGTTGCTGCTGTTGGTGGTGTTGCTACTGTTGTTGGTGTTGCTGCTCATGTTGCTGCTGTTGGTGGTGTTGCTGCTCATGTTGCTGCTGTTGGTGGTGTTGCTGCTCATGTTGCTGCTGTTGGTGGTGTTGCTACTGTTGTTGGTGTTGCTGCTCATGTTGCTGCTGTTGGTGGTGTTGCATCTGCTGAGGTTGTTGATCCTGGCGATATATATATATATATATATATGTATATATATATATATATATATATATATATATATATATATATATATATATATATATAATATAAATATATATATGTCATGCCGAATATGTAAATCTGGTCAATTAGCAAGAACTCATTTAAAATTAAGTCCTTTCTAAAATTCTCTTATAAGTTTAAAGATATATTTTTTTGATTAATGTTATTGTAAAAAATTTTAATTTTGCACCAAAAGGAACTTGGAAAACTTACGTAACCTTATTACAACAAGAACAATTTATTTTAGCCTAACCCAACTAAATATATTTTAGATTTGTTTTCAATAATTTAATACTAAACAAACACAGTGAAATATATTTTTTTCGTTAGGTTCAGAATGATTTTGGCGAAATTATTGCATACACAAATTTTTGCTTGTCCTATATGGCAAGATGAGCCTTGCTATTTAAGCCAAGATCGCAAGTTCTGCCTATTCGGCACTACATATATATATATATATATATATATATATATATATATATATATATATATATATATATATATATATATATATATATATATATATATATATATATATATATATATATATATTTTATTATCACACTGGCCGATTCCCACCAAGGCAGGGTGGCCCGAAAAAGAAAAACTTTCACCATCATTCACTCCATCACTGTCTTGCCAGAAGGGTGCTTTACACTACAGTTTTTAAACTGCAACATTAACACCCCTCCTTCAGAGTGCAGGCACTGTGCTTCCCATCTCCAGGACTCAAGTCCGGCCTGACGGTTTCCCTGCATCCCTTCATAAATGTTACTTTGCTCACACTCCAACAGCACGTCAAGTATTAAAAACCATTTGTCTCCATTCACTCCTATCAAACACGCTCACGCATGCCTGCTGGAAGTCCAAGCCACTCTCACATAAAACCTCCTTTACCCCCTCTCTCCAACCTTTCCTAGGCCGACCCCTACCCCGCCTTCCTTCCACTACAGACTGATACACTCTTGAAGTCATTCTGTTTCGCTCCATTCTCTCTACATGTCCGAACCACCTCAACAACCCTTCCTCAGCCCTCTGGACAACAGTTTTGGTAATCCCGCACCTCCTCCTAACTTCCAAACTACGAATTCTCTGCATTATATTCACACCACACATTGCCCTCAGACATGACATCTCCACTGCCTCCAGCCTTCTCCTCGCTGCAACATTCATCACCCATGCTTCACACCCATATAAGAGCGTTGGTAAAACTATACTCTCATACATTCCCCTCTTTGCCTCCAAGGACAAAGTTCTTTGTCTCCACAGACTCCTAAGTGCACCACTCACTCTTTTCCCCTCATCAATTCTATGATTCACCTCATCTTTCATAGACCCATCCGCTGACACGTCCACTCCCAAATATCTGAATACATTTACCTCCTCCATACTCTCTCTCTCCAATCTGATATTCAATCTTTCATCACCTAATCTTTTTGTTATCCTCATAACCTTACTTTTTCCTGTATTCACCTTTAATTTTCTTCTTTTGCACACCCTACCAAATTCATCCACCAATCTCTGCAACTTCTCTTCAGAATCTCCCAAGAGCACAGTGTCATCAGCAAAGAGCAGCTGTGACAACTCCCACTTTGTGTGTGATTCTTTATCTTTTAACTCCACGCCTCTTGCCAAGACCCTCGCATTTACTTCTCTTACAACCCCATCTATAAATATATTAAACAACCACGGTGACATCACACATCCTTGTCTAAGGCCTACTTTTACTGGGAAATAATTTCCCTCTTTCCTACATACTCTAACTTGAGCCTCACTATCCTCGTAAAAACTCTTCACTGCTTTCAGTAACCTACCTCCTACACCATACACTTGCAACATCTGCCACATTGCCCCCCTATCCACCCTGTCATACGCCTTTTCCAAATCCATAAATGCCACAAAGACCTCTTTAGCCTTATCTAAATACTGTTCACTTATATGTTTCACTGTAAACACCTGGTCCACACACCCCCTACCTTTCCTAAAGCCTCCTTGTTCATCTGCTATCCTATTCTCCGTCTTACTCTTAATTCTTTCAATAATAACTCTACCATACACTTTACCAGGTATACTCAGCAGACTTATCCCCCTATAATTTTTGCACTCTCTTTTATCCCCTTTGCCTTTATACAAAGGAACTATGCATGCTCTCTGCCAATCCCTAGGTACCTTACCCTCTTCCGTACATTTATTAAATAATTGCACCAACCACTCCAAAACTATATCCCCACCTGCTTTTAACATTTCTATCTTTATCCCATCAATCCCGGCTGCCTTACCCCCTTTCATTTTACCTACTGCCTCACGAACTTCCCCCACACTCACAACTGGCTCTTCCTCACTCCTACAAGATGTTATTCCTCCTTGTCCTATACACGAAATCACAGCTTCCCTATCTTCATCAACATTTAACAATTCCTCAAAATATTCCCTCCATCTTCCCAATACCTCTAACTCTCCATTTAATAACTCTCCTCTCCTATTTTTAACTGGCAAATCCATTTGTTCTCTAGGCTTTCTTAACTTGTTAATCTCACTCCAAAACTTTTTCTTATTTTCAACAAAATTTGTTGATAACATCTCACCCACTCTCTCATTTGCTCTCTTTTTACATTGCTTCACCACTCTCTTAACCTCTCTCTTTTTCTCCATATACTCTTCCCTCCTTGCATCACTTCTACTTTGTAAAAACTTCTCATATGCTAACTTTTTCTCCCTTACTACTCTCTTTACATCATCATTCCACCAATCGCTCCTCTTCCCTCCCGCACCCACTTTCCTGTAACCACAAACTTCTGCTGAACACTCTAACACTACATTTTTAAACCTACCCCATACCTCTTCGACCCCATTGCCTATGCTCTTATTAGCCCATCTATCCTCCAATAGCTGTTTATATCTTACCCTAACTGCCTCCTCTTTTAGTTTATAAACCTTCACCTCTCTCTTCCCTGATGCTTCTATTCTCCTTGTATCCCATCTACCTTTTACTCTCAGTGTAGCTACAACTAGAAAGTGATCTGATATATCTGTGGCCCCTCTATAAACATGTACATCCTGAAGTCTACTCAACAGTCTTTTATCTACCAATACATAATCCAACAAACTACTGTCATTTCGCCCTACATCATATCTTGTATACTTATTTATCCTCTTTTTCTTAAAATATGTATTACCTATAACTAAACCCCTTTCTATACAAAGTTCAATCAAAGGGCTCCCATTATCATTTACACCTGGCACCCCAAACTTACCTACCACACCCTCTCTTAGAGTTTCTCCTACTTTAGCATTCAGGTCCCCTACCACAATTACTCTCTCACTTGGTTCAAAGGCTCCTATACATTCACTTAACATCTCCCAAAATCTCTCTCTCTCCTCTGCATTCCTCTCTTCTCCAGGTGCATACACGCTTATTATAACCCACTTCTCGCATCCAACCTTTACTTTAATCCACATAATTCTTGAATTTACACATTCATATTCTCTTTTCTCCTTCCATAACTGATCATTCTACATTACTGCTACCCCTTCCTTTGCTCTAACTCTCTCAGATAATCCAGATTTAATCCCATTTATTTCCCCCCACTGAAACTCCCCTACCCCCTTCAGCTTTGTTTCGCTTAGGGCCAGGACATCCAACTTCTTTTCATTCATAACATCAGCAATCATCTGTTTTTTGTCATCCGCACTACATCCACGCACATTTAAGCATCCCAGTTTTATAAAGTTTTTCTTCTTCTCTTTTTTAGTAAATGTCTACAGGAGAAGGGGTTACTAGCCCATTGCTCCCGGCATTTTAGTCGCCTCATACGACACGCATGGCTTACGGAGGAAAGATTCTTTTCCACTTCCCCTTGGACAATAGAAGAAATAAAGAAGAACAAGAGCTATTTAGAAAAAGGGGAAAACCTAGATGTATGTATATATATATGCATGAGCGTGTCTGTGAAGTGTGACCAAAGTGTAAGTAGGAGTAGCAAGATATCCCTGTTATCTAGCGTGTTTATGAGACAGAAAAAGAAACCAGCAATCCTACCATCATGCAAAACAGTTACAGGTTTCTGTTTCACAGTCATCTGGCAGGACGGTAGTACTTCCCTGGGTGGTTGCTGTCTACCAACCTACTACTCATTATATATATATATATATATATATATATATATATATATATATATATATATATATATATATATGTATGTGTATATATATATATATATATATATATATATATATATATATATATGTGTGTGCAAGGAATTCGCGAGAGCATGCGAAATATACACAAACACTGATCTCTGGCTGAAGGAGACTCGAACCTACGAACCTTAGGACAAGGTACGCAGTACTTTACCAATCTACCCACACTGGACCAATACCTTGGCGTGTAGCATGAGTGTATATTTCGCATGCTCTCGCGAATTCCTTGCATTGTTCAAATCTCTAGTAAGGCTGATGCATGCAGGGGATGAGATGAAAAGCTGTAAGCCTTCTCCCTGAAAGCTGGCTGCCTTGGATCAAACGTGTAGCTCATGCTACACGCCAAGGTATTGGTCCAGTGTGGGTAGATTGGTAAAGCACTGCGTACCTACGTACCTTGTCCTAAGGTTCGTAGGTTCGAGTCTCCTTCAGCCAGAGATCAGTGTTTGTGTATATTTCGCATGCTCTCGCGAATTCCTTGCATTGTTCAAATCTCTAGTAAGGCTGATGCATGCAGGGGATGAGATGAAAAGCTGTAAGCCTTCTCCCTGAAAGCTGGCTGCCTTGGATCAAACGTGTAGCTCATGCTACACGCCAAGGTATTGGTCCAGTGTGGGTAGATTGGTAAAGCACTGCGTACCTTGTCCTAAGGTTCGTAGGTTCGAGTCTCCTTCAGCCAGAGATCAGTGTTTGTGTATACATATATATATATATATATATATATATATATATATATATATACTTATATATATATATTATATATATATATATATATGAGTGTGTGTGTGTGTGTGTGTGTGTGTGTGTGTGTGTGTGTGTGTGTGTGTGTGTGTGAGTGTGTGTGCAAAACAACCACCGTGAAAGAATAGAGAAATTCCAAGTTTCTTATCTGAAGAACTCGTTAATTATGATTTACCATTGCCAGTTCCCACTATCATTGAGCTTATTAAACTTTGCATTGTTGATGCAACATTTGTGTTTAATGATAAGTTTTACACTCAGAAGTTTGGTATGGCAATGGGAAATCCTCTTTCACCTGTTCGTAGTAACCTACACATGGAATTTTTTGAAACAAGATTGCTTAACACAATCCTCCCTAATAGAGCTAAATGGTTCAGATATGTTGATGATATTTTGTGTCTTGTGCCTAAGAATGTAGATATACACCATTTCCTTGGCAAATTAAATAGCTTAGCCCTTTCTATAAACTTTACTGTTGAGTTTGAAGAAAATAACTCATTGCCTTTTCTAGATGTTTTAATTATTAAGGGTAATAATGAATTCAAATTTAAAATTTACAGAAAACCTACAAATAACTGTTCCTATGTCCACTATTATTCTTCCCATCAAGATAAAGTTAAACTGTCTGTTTTCTCATCAATGTTTTTGAGAGCTTTACGAATTTGTAGTCCAGAGTTCATAGATGAAGAAATATCTAAAATTTATGAAATAGCCAATGATCTGAAATACCCGAGAAATGTAATTGATATATCATTTAAAATTGCTAGAAATACTTTTTACAACCCAAAAAGGGACAACCAACCTTATTCAACTAAAAATATGTTGGTTCTCCCTTACCATGAAAACTTGGTTGATATGCCTTCTCTTCTTAAGACTTTTAATATTAAAGTTGTATTTAAAAATCTTGATACAGTAAAAAAACTTTTGATAAAGAATTCCCCCCAAAATGCTGATGGATGTGTCTATAAGATTCCTTGTTAAATTTGCGATAAAGTTTATTACGGTCAAACTGGTAAAAGTCTCGAACTTAGATTAAAACAACATAAATATAGCATTAGAACTGGACAAGATTCCAATGCTCTATTTATTCATTTGAGAGATTTTAATTATCCAATTGATTTTCAAAAATTTGAGAAAGTTGTATCAAGCAAGTCCATGGTTGACAGAAATATAATTGAATCTTGTTTCATAAAAAGCAGTTTTGACAATAATATGAATATTTCCTTTGGTTTATATAAATTAGATCCATTTATAATTAATAGAATTTGGGAAGAATTTAATAATACAATGGACAAAAAATAAATTTTAAAATTCTTAATTCTTGGGTAGAATAGTTTGTTGGTGGGTTGTGTGAAGGACCTGTCTAGTTGGGCCAGCGGGCCTGCTGCAGTGTTCCCTTTCTTATGAGTCGCGCGTCAGGTGTTGCTTTGTTGTGGGATGTGATAATGAGATGTGGGCCAGACCCTTTATATGCCTTCCTTTGATGCATTACTTTTCTTGTTCCTTGATAATGTGAGTAGTCACGAATTCGAATTTATCTATTCTTTCACAGTGGTTGTTTTGCATATTCTGAAATCACCTGTTTACTACGATCTTATTGCGCACACACACACACACATAACGGAAGGGATAGACTCAGAAGTGTCCTTGCTTGCAGATGATGTGAAGTTAATGAGAAGAATCAAATCGGATGAGGATCAGGCAGGACTACAAAGAGACCTGGACAGGCTACAAGCCTGGTCCAGCAACTGGCTCCTTGAGTTTAGCTCTGCCAAATGCAAAATCATGAAGATTGGGGAAGGGCAAAGAAGACCGCAGACACAATATAGTTTAGATGGCCAAAGACTGCAAACCTCACTCAAGGAAAAAGATCTGGGGGTGAGTATAACACCGAGCATATCTCCTGAGGCGCACATCAATCAGATAACTGCTGCAGCATACGGGCGCCTGGCAAACCTACGGATAGCGTTCCGATACCTCAGTAAGGATTCGTTCAAGACTCTGTATACCATTTACGTCAGGCCCATACTGGAGTATGCAGCACCAGTTTGGAATCCACACCTAGTCAAGCACGTCAAGAAATTAGAGAAGACTAGTCCCAGAGCTACGGGGACTGTCCTACGAAGAAAGGTTGAGGGAAATCGGCCTGACGACACTGGATTCCAGGAGGGTCAGGGGAGACATGAT
>NC_091336.1:14995257-15002757 GCF_038502225.1 Cherax quadricarinatus
CACCTCTCACCACTTACCACACTTCACGTTCCATTGATCACACTGCATGCTACACCTCTCACCACTTGCCACACTTCACGTTCCATTGATCACACTGCATGCTACACCTCTCACCACTTACCACACTTCACGTTCCATTGATCACACTGCATGCTACACCTCTCACCACTTACCACACTTCACATTCCATTGATCACACTGCATGCTACACCTCTCACCACTTACCACACTTCACATTCCATTGATCACACTGCATGCTACACCTCTCACCACTTACCACACTTCACGTTCCATTGATCACACTGCAGGCTACACCTCTCACCACTTACCACACTTCACGTTCCATTGATCACACTGTATGCTACACCTCTCACCACTTACCACACTTCACGTTCCATTGATCACACTGCATGCTACACCTCTCACCACTTACCACACTTCACGTTCCATTGATCACACTGCAGGCTACACCTCTCACCACTTACCACACTTCACATTCCATTGATCACACTGCATGCTACACCTCTCACCACTTACCACACTTCACATTCCATTGATCACACTGCATGCTACACCTCTCACCACTTGCCACACTTCACGTTCCATTGATCACACTGCATGCTACACCTCTCACCACTTGCCACACTTCACGTTCCATTGATCACACTGCATGCTACACCTCTCACCACTTGCCACACTTCACGTTCCATTGATCACACTGCAAGCTACACCTCTCACCACTTACCACACTTCACACTCCATTGATCACACTGCATGCTACACCTCTCACCACTTGCCACACTTCACGTTCCATTGATCACACTGCATGCTACACCTCTCACCACTTGCCACACTTCACGTTCCATTGATCACACTGCAAGCTACACCTCTCACCACTTACCACACTTCACGTTCCATTGATCACACTGCATGCTACACCTCTCACCACTTGCCACACTTCACGTTCCATTGATCACACTGCATGCTACACCTCTCACCACTTGCCACACTTCACGTTCCATTGATCACACTGCAGGCTACACCTCTCACCACTTACCACACTTCACGTTCCATTGATCACACTGCAGGCTACACCTCTCACCACTTACCACACTTCACGTTCCATTGATCACACTGCAGGCTACACCTCTCACCACTTACCACACTTCACATTCCATCTTCACCAGTCACTATGTACTTTTCATTCTACTGTTTGTTTTACTGCTGATACTTGCATATAAATCACAACAACGTGAGATGTGTTTGAACCCTGACATTCAACTTCCTATAACGTTCCATGTCACTCGGAAGGTAAATCATACGAGTCTGTATATATCTAGGAGTGAATATCTTTCTGTGTAGATATCCCTAGATGGGGAAGTGGAAAAGAATTCTTCCTCCGCAAGCCATTCATGTCGTAAGAGGCAACTAAAATGCCGGGAGCAAGGTGCTAGTAACCCCTTCTATACAAGTTACTAAATTTAAGAAGAAAAACTCGTTTTTCTTTTTGGGTCACCCTGCCTCGGTGGGATATGGCTGGTTTGTTGAAAAAAAATGTGAGTATATATATATATATATATATATATATATATATATATATATATATATATATATATATATATATATATATTTTTTTTTTTATTATCACACTGGCCGATTCCCACCAAGGCAGGGTGGCCCGAAAAAGAAAAACTTTCACCATCATTCACTCCATCACTGTCTTGCCAGAAGAGTGCTTTACACTACAGTTTTTAAACTGCAACATTAACACCCCTCCTTCAGAGTGCAGGCACTGTACTTCCCATCTCCAGGACTCAAGTCCGGCCTGCCGGTTTCCCTGAACCCCTTCATAAATGTTACTTTGCTCACACTCCAACAGCACGTCAAGTATTAAAAACCATTTGTCTCCATTCACTCCTATCAAACACGCTCACGCATGCCTGCTGGAAGTCCAAGCCCCTCGCACACAAAACCTCCTTTACCCCCTCTCTCCAACCTTTCCTAGGCCGACCCCTACCCCGCCTTCCTTCCACTACAGACTGATACACTCTTGAAGTTATTCTGTTTCGCTCCATTCTCTCCACATGTCCGAACCACCTCAACAACCCTTCCTCAGCCCTCTGGACAACAGTTTTGGTAATCCCACACCTCCTCCTAACTTCCAAACTACGAATTCTCTGCATTATATTCACACCACACATTGCTCTCAGACATGACATCTCCACTGCCTCCAGCCTTCTCCTCGCTGCAACATTCATCACCCATGCTTCACACCCATATAAGAGCGTTGGTAAAACTATACTCTCATACATTCCCCTCTTTGCCTCCAAGGACAAAGTTCTTTGTCTCCACAGACTCCTAAGTGCACCACTCACCCTTTTCCCCTCATCAATTCTATGATTCACCTCATCTTTCATAGACCCATCCGCTGACACGTCCACTCCCAAATATCTGAATACATTCACCTCCTCCATACTCTCTCCCTCCAATCTGATATCCAATCTTTCATCACCTAATCGTTTTGTTATCCTCATAACCTTACTCTTTCCTGTATTCACTTTCAATTTTCTTCTTTTGTACACCCTACCAAATTCATCCACCAATCTCTGCAACTTCTCTTCAGAATCTCCCAAGAGCACAGTGTCATCAGCAAAGAGCAACTGTGACAACTCCCACTTTATGTGTGATTCTTTATCTTTTAACTCCACGCCTCTTGCCAAGACCCTCGCATTTACTTCTCTTACAACCCCATCTATAAATATATTAAACAACCACGGTGACATCACACATCCTTGTCTGAGGCCTACTTTTACTGGGAAATAATTTCCCTCTTTCCTACATACTCTAACTTGAGCCTCACTATCCTCGTAAAAACTCTTCACTGCTTTCAGTAACCTACCTCCTACACCATACACCTGCAACATCTGCCACATTGCCCCCCTATCCACCCTGTCATACGCCTTTACCAAATCCATAAATGCCACAAAGACCTCTTTAGCCTTATCTAAATACTGTTCACTTATATGTTTCACTGTAAACACCTGGTCCACACACCCCCTACCTTTCCTAAAGCCTCCTTGTTCATCTGCTATCCTATTCTCCGTCTTACTCTTAATTCTTTCAATAATAACTCTACCATACACTTTGCCAGGTATACTCAACAGACTTATCCCCCTATAATTTTTGCACTCTCTTTTATCCCCTTTGCCTTTATACAAAGGAACTATGCATGCTCTCTGCCAATCCCTAGGTACCTTACCCTCTTCCATACATTTATTAAATAATTGCACCAACCACTCCAAAAGTATATACCCACCTGCTTTTAACATTTCTATCTTTATCCCATCAATCCCGGCTGCCTTACCCCGTTTCATTTTACCTACTGCCTCACGAACTTCCCCCACACTCACAACTGGCTCTTCCTCACTCCTACAAGATGTTGTTCCTCCTTGCCCTATACACGAAATCACAGCTTCCCTATCTTCATCAACATTTAACAATTCCTCAAAATATTCCCTCCATCTTCCCAATACCTCTAACTCTCCATTTAATAACTCTCCTCTCCTATTTTTAACTGACAAATCCATTTGTTCTCTAGGCTTTCTTAACTTGTTAATCTCACTCCAAAACTTTTTCTTATTTTCAACAAAATTTGTTGATAACATCTCACCCATATATATATATATATATATATATATATATATATATATATATATATATATATATATATATATATATATATATACCTGATTACCTGGAGGTTATTCCGGGGATCAACGCCCCCGCGGCCCGGTCCATGACCAGGCCTCCCGATGGATCAGGGCCTGATCAACTAGGCTGTTACTGCTGGCCGCACGCAGTCCAACGTACGAGCCACAGCCCGGCTGATCCGGCACTGACTTTAGGTATCTGTGCAGCTCTCTCTTGAAGGCGGCCAGGGGTTTAATGGCAATTCCCCTAATGCTTGATGGGAGGCTGTTGAACAGTCTTGGGCCCCGGACACTTATGGTGTTTTCCCTTAGTGTACCAATGGCGCCCCTACTTTTAATTGGGGGCATTTTGCATCGCCTGCCCAGTCTTTTACTTTCGTAGGGAGTGATTTCTGTGTGCAGATTTGGGACCATTCCTTCCAGGATTTTCCAAGTGTAGATTATGATATATCTCTCCCTCCTGCGTTCCAATGAGTACAAGTCAAGTGCTTCCAAGCGTTCCCAGTAGTTAAGGTGCTTGACAGAACTTATACGTGCAGTAAAGGATCTCTGTACACTCTCTAGATTTGCGATTTCACCTGCTTTGAATGGAGATGTTAATGTACAGCAGTATTCCAGCCTAGAGAGAACAAATGATTTGAAAAGGATCATCATGGGCTTGGCATCTCTCATTTTGAATGTTCTCATTATCCATCTTATCATTTTCTTTGCACGTGCGATCGTGGCACTGTTGTGATCCTTGACATTACTACACCCAGGTCCCTTACATTATTTTTCCGCTCTATTGTATGGCCAGAGTCTGTAGTATACTCTGTTCTAGTTATTATCTCCTCCAGTTTTCCATAACGGAGTAGTTGGAATTTGTCCTCATTGAACATCATATTGTTTACCGTTGACAGCCTCCTAGCAGCAGCAGATCCTAGTATCATCCGCAAAGGATGATACGGTGCTGTGATATATATCTCTGTCTATGTCTGATATGAGGATGAGGAATAAGATGGGGGCGAGTTCTGTGCCTTGTGGAACAGATCTCTTCACTATGGCAGCCTCCAATTTAACTCTGTTGACCACTACTCTTTGTGTTCGATTTGTTAGGAAGTTGAAGATCCATCTCCCCACTTTCCCAGTTATTCCTTTAGCACGTATTTTATGGGCTATTATGCCATGATCGCATTTGTCAAATGCTTTTGCGAAGTCTGTGTATATTACATCTGCATTCTGATTTTCTTCCAGTGCATCCAAGGCCTTATCATAGTGATCCAGTAGTTGTGAGAGGCAGGAGCGACCTGCCCTGAACCCATGTTGCCCTGGATTGTGCAGATTTTGGGAATCCAGGTGATTTGCAATCCTGCTTCTTAGCACTCTTTCAAAGATTTTTATGATGTGGGACGTCAGAGCTATTGGTCTATAGTTCTTAGCTAATGCTTTGCTGCCACCTTTATGGAGTGGGGCTATATCCGTTGTTTTAAGTGACTGTGGAATTTCACCCATGTCCAAGCTCCTCCTCCATAGTGTACTTAGGGCACGCGAGAGGGGTTTCTTGCAGTTCTTAATGAAAACAGAGTTCCACGAGTCTGGGCCCAGGGCTGAGAGCATGGGCATGTTGTCAATGGCTTTTTCGAAATCTATCGGAGTTAGGGTAATGTCGGAAATCTGGCATACATTTATGGAGTTTTGAGGCTCATTCATGAAGAAATCATTTGGGTCGTCAATCCTCAGACTGATTAGTGGTTCACTAAACACAGAGTCGTACTGGGAATTCAATATTTTACTCATTTCCTTGTTGTCATCTGTGTAAGTCCCATCCTGTCTGAGTAAGGGCCCGATACTAGATGTGGTATTTGCCTTGTTTTTGGCATATGAAAAGAAATATTTTGAATTTCTTTCAATTTCACTAATAGCTTTAAGCTCCTCCTGCCTCTCCTGGTTCCTGTAAGAGTCATTTAGCTTAAGTTCGATAGTTTCCACTTCCCTGGTCAGCGCCTCCTTTCGTGTATCAGATATTCTAGCACTCCTGAGGAGCTCAGTGACTCTTCGTCGTCTTTTGTAGAGGGAGCAATTTCTCTCTCCAGTTTACTCCTGCTCTTCTTCTTTCTTAGGGGAATATGCCTAGAACATGCTTCAGCTGTCAGGAAATTGATCCTTTCAAGGCACTGGTTTGGATCCATGTCATTTAAGATATCTTCCCAACATGTTTCGTTTAGGACATGGTTTACCTGGTCCCAGTTGATGTTCTTGTTGTTGAAGTTGTATTTTGGGAAGACACCTTCACAAGTACATGCATTCTGCTGATCAGGACCCCTATGCATGTACGTCTGGACTTCGATTAGGTTGTGATCAGAATTAGTTGTTTTTGATATTCTTATGTCTCTTATCAGGTCCTCATTATTTGTGAAGATAAGGTCAAGTGTGTTTTCTAGTCTTGTTGGCTCCACTATTTGCTGGCTTAAGGTGTATTTTTCACAGAGGCTTAGTAGCTCATGTGTGTGTGACCTTTCATCTGTGCTACCTCTGGGGATTGTTTCAGCTATAACATTATTTGCTACATTCTTCCATTTTGTATGCTTTAGGTTGAAATCACCAAGCAGTAAGATGCTTGGGGATGGAGCTGGAAGGTTTTCCAGACAGTAATCAATTTTCAGTAGCTGTTCCTTGAACTGTTGTAAGGTTGCATCTGGTGGCTTATATACAACCACAATGACTAGGTTTTGGTTCTCGATCTTTATTGATAGAACTTCAGCTACCTTATTTGTGGTGTTCAGCAACTCAGTGCAGATGAGGGACTCTTTGACATACAGGCCAAGCCCCCCTTGTTGCCTGTTCATTCTGTCGCATCTAAAAAGGTTGTAACCACTTATCCACATTTCACTGTCAAAGTGATCTATTGTGTGGGTCTGTGAAGGCTGCAAACACTGCATTAGACTCCTCTAGAAGTCCATTGATAAAAGGTATTTTGTTGTTGGTGGATGGTTTAAGACCCTGTATATTCGCAAATATGAACGAGGTTGTATTCTGTTTGTTGGGGGATTTTGTTATTGGCATCAGTAGTTGTAATTCTGGAGGGCCGTGGGTGGCCACTGGCTGCGCCTCCAGTCCAACAAGGCTCCAAGGTGGACTATTTTTGTTATTTTCTTCCATTTTCTTTTTCCATTTCCTGCCACTAAAAAATCACCTGGAGTTGGGTTGTCGTAGCTACTATTGTTTGTCTTGTGGGGTCTGTGCCTCCTGGTCCCTTTTAGATGGTATGCAGGGCACTCGATGTTGTAACAGTGCTTCTGGAGGACCGATGAGTGACACATTTTTGGGTGAAAGAAAGTACAGGAAGAAGAACGACACACTCCTTTAGACAGGAGGTCGCTACATTTTTTGGGATGCTCAAAGTTGCATGTCCCATTTTTTTTTCCTGATATTCCATTCTTACAGATGCCCCAAGCATAATATTTGCACAAGTTCACCTTTGGTTGAGAATTGTTGGGAGGTGTGTTGTCAATTTCTGCAGGTTCTGTGACTGCACTATAATCCTCAGTATCCAAGCCAGGGCCACCCTGTCCTGGATTCCATTTACTTTCCCCAGTAGAGGAAGGAGGAGGAGACTCCTCTCCGACATCTGTACTGTGGGCCACGGTCTTGTGCAATAATGGTTGTATATTTATGGTTTTAGTGGTGGTTGTGGTAGGGTCCCTAGTAGAGTCTGGGCTGGCAGTAAGGCTGGGGGCTGGGTCTGAGTCAGCACTGGGGCTGGGGGCTGAGCCTGGGCCAGCACCAGCACTGTGGGTATTAGTCCTATGAC
>NC_091336.1:15007757-15015257 GCF_038502225.1 Cherax quadricarinatus
AGAGCTCCACAAGACACAGTGCTCCACGAGACAGTGCTCCCCGAGACACGGTGCTCCACGAGACACAGTCCTTCACGAGACACAGTGCTCCACGAGACACAGTGCTCCACGAGACACAGTGCTCCACGAGACAGTGCTCCACGAGACACAGAGCTCCAAAGACACAGTGCTGCGAGAGACACAGTGCTTCACGAGACACAGTGCTCCACGAGACACGGTGCTCCACGAGACACGGTGCTCCACGAGACACAATGCTTCACGAGACACAGTCCTCCACGAGACACAGTGCTCCACGACACAGTGCTCCACGACACAGTGCTCCACGAGACAGTACTCCACGAGACAGTGCTCCACGAGACAGTGTTCCACGAGACACAGTGCTCTACGAGACAGTGTTCCACGAGACAGTACTCCACGAGACACAGTCCTCCACGAGACACAGTGATCCACGAGACAGAGTGCTCCACGAGACAGTGTTCCACGAGACAGTACTCCACGAGACACAGTCCTCCACGAGACACAGTGATCCACGAGACAGTGCTCCACGAGACAGCGCTCCACGAGACACAGTGCTCTACGAGACACAGCCCTCCACGAGACAGAGTGATCCACGAGACACAGTGCTCAACGAGACACAGTGCTCCACGAGACACAGTGCTCCACGAGACACAGTGCTCCACGAGACAGTGCTCCACGAGACACAGTGCTCCACGAGACACAGTCCTTCACGAGACACAGTCTCCTCCACGAGACACAGTCCTCCACGAGACACAGTGCTCCACGAGACACAGTGCTCCACGAGACACAGTGCTCCACGAGACACAGTGATCCACGAGACACAGTGCTCCACGAGACGCAGTGCTCCACGAGACACAGTGCTCCACGAGACACAGTGATCCACGAGAGACAGTGCTCCACGAGACACAGTCCTCCACGAGACACAGTGCTCCACGAGACACAGTCCTCCCCGAGACAGTGATCCACGAGACAGTGATCCACGAGACACATTGCTCCACGAGACACAGTGCTCCACGAGACACAGTGCTCCACGAGACACTGCTCCACGAGACACAGTGCTCCACGAGACACAGTGCTCCACGAGACACAGTAGGGTTTCTAACCAAACTGAAAAAAGAGCAAACAACTCTCAAGTCAAAAGTGGTATGGATTACTCCCGAGTTGAGATATATTCAGATTAACACGTAACTGAATTTGTAAACTCTCAATCCTAAATTTCTTTCATATGAGTTCCAGCAGTGATTTAGATTTTTAGATTTTTGCCACCGAAGTGGCTAGTTTATTGTGCACACAATATCCATTCTGTGGACGGTAGCGCAAGAGTACATGGATACACAAAAGGTCTAGGAACTAGGCTCCAAAAGTGTTAACAGGAGTACATCTGGATTTATATCTACAGTTCACCTTTCTATTAGAAGCAGGACCAGCAGTGAGCATCTTTCCTATAGATCATTTTCTTAATATAAGACAATAACAACTGTCAACGTTATTCTTGTTGAGGCTTCATTGAGAATATTGGTACATGGTACCAATATTCGATCCCCAGTACTGGTGGAAACATTCGGGCTTGTTTCCTTAAAGAAACCTGCTGTCTATGTTCACCTATCAGTAAAATAGGTACCTGGATGTTAGTCGACTGATGTGGGTTGCATCCTGGGGATAAAACTGACCTAATTTGCCGGAAATGCTCTGCATAAGAAGCGGCTTTCTGTACAGTAGTGTGTCACTGATGTCAGCTATGGTCTGTTTACGTTGTACATATACTTGTAGAAATAAAGATTATTATTATTAAACAAGCGCTGGCATGAAGTGTGTTGAGGAAAACAACACCTGTCTGTAGTTCAGGACATTATCGAAGGAATCGTTTCGTCACAAGTGGCTTAATCAAGCCTGTGGCGAAACGTTTACTTTAATAAATATTCAGATCTGTGATAAACGAGACACTTTGGGTATTTTTATTCTATAATTACGATACCCAAATGTTGACAAGTATCTCGTTCATCATCTTGACGTTTTTTAAACCATTTATTTACATTCAGAACTGTACACAGGTGCCTCTTCCACAGTTCGTGATGATCGTCGTGCCATTCACAACCAACTGACTTGCTGCTGACAAGTGTGACAATAAAGTACGGTACTTTACCCTGGGAGAATGTGTCCTTGTAGAGCTTTATTAAATTATAGCTTAACAAAAGCTCTACGCGGGGAGACACGTTGTCCCAAATAAAACTGTTTGTATTTATTAACTCGTTTTATTGACTAATGAGGAAAATGAGAACACTGAAATTGATTTAAGGACAGCAGAAGATAAATGAGAAGAAAATGATTTAAGAACAACAGAAGATAAATAAGAAGATCTTGATTTAAGAATAGCAGAAGATAAATAAGATCTTGATTTAAGAACAGCAGAAGACGGATAAGAAAACTTTCTTTACAAGAGGAGTATTAAGATAACCAAAGAAAGTTAAGCCACCTTGCTTATTAATTCAGGTGACTTATTAACTTAAGATAAACCCCCAAAATAGCAAGCAACCTTGTTCACAACCAAAACTTCGCCTTGAAGCCAAACATGATGCCTTAAGCAGTATTGATAACTTAGTCACACAGCACACACTCTCGCAAATTATTTACGTTGATGGTTCTGTTCACCAATCCACTGGTGCAGCTGGTAGTGCTGCTGTTGTCGTACAGTGATGGCTCTCTTAAAGAAATTGGAGCACGCATCAATAACTGGGCCTCTACCCTTCAGACAGAACTGTTTGCCATACTCCTTGCACTGAAATACATCCATGTATCTAAGATTGACAGTTTAATTGTAACTGATTCTCTGTCATCCATAAATGCTCTCAACTCATTAAGTATAAATTGTAGCATGATTGTGTCAGAAGCCAGACATAGGTATGGTAAGATTGTGGACAGTGGAGTCAGAGTGCACATGCTGTGGATTCCATCTCACATTGGTCTTCAGATGCATGATAGAACTGATAAATTGGCTAAGTTGTATGCTTTCAAAGAGGGAGTAGATTACAATCTTGGCTTGTCAGGTAGTAGTCTGAGAACAATAATACGAAAAGAATTTCAACTGAATTTTATTGGCTTAAGATTCAAGGAGATTGACACCAGTCAGTCCATCTATCATTATTCTATCAAGCAGGAGGAGCCACATGTCTATGGTGCATCCAACAAGATAAGCAGACTCTTGGATGTCACTACCGCCCGGCCCCGGCTGGGTTACAAGTATCTATGGCAGGTTAAATCACCACCACCAGATGTAGACCAAACGAAATGTAAACTTTGCCAGATGGACTATTGTCACACCTTGCGTCATTATGTACTGGGGTGTGATCAAATTAATAAATTTAGAGACAACTCACTCAGAAATGTTCAAGAAATGGCAAAGTATTTTATCCACAGTGGTATATTACAGACCATTCTGGAGAAATACCCTGACTTTGCTAGCTGTAAATAAAGCATTACCTCATGTGTGCTTGTGTGTGTGTGTGTGTGTGTGTGTGTGTGTGTGTGTGTGTGTGTGTGTGTGTGTGTGTGTGTGTGTGTGTGTGTGTGTGTGTGTGTGTGTATGTGTGTGTGTGTGTGTGTGTATGTGTGTGTGTGTGTGTGTGTGTGTGTGTGTGTGTGTGTGTGTGTGTGTGTGTGTGTGTGTGTGTGTGTGTGTGTGTGTGTGTGTGTGTGTGTGTGTGACTCAACAATCAATATTTGCACCAATAACTCACTACAGTTGTGACCGGGTGAGGAAGTATGAATTGCTCAGTACTCTATAATTTGCTCATGATTGTAGCCATGTATAAACGTAAGTAACCATTCTTACAGGATTCATTACCTTTGTAACTTGTGAGTTCATTACCTTTGTACCTAGCTATCAAAACTTTCAGCTATCATTAAAATCTTTGGGGATTATACAGCCCAGTCCCTGGACCCATTACGTACCTCTGTAATCTGTAAATACCTTTGTAACTTGTCATGATTGTGACCAGACCTACCTGGAGTTCATTACCTTTGTAAATTGTGAGTTCATTACCTTTGTAATTGTGAGTTCATTACCTCTGTAACTTGCTCAGCTATCAAAACTTTGGAGTCCAGTCCCTGGACCCATTATGTACTTCTGTAATCTTCTGACTACCGCCCACAGGATGGGTATGGGGTGCATAATAAACATATTAAACTAATCTAACTAAACTAACCTTGTTTATTTCAAATCCTTCTGTTTTCTTCCCCTACAACACAACCCCCCAGGTCAGCTATGTCCTAGGTAGCTATTTACTGTAAGCTGAGCAGCAGCAGGTGTAAGGAGACTCGTTCACTCATCTCAAAGCGGGTGGAATCGAACCCAGGTTCATTGTATTGCAAGCCGACATTTCTAGCTGTGAAACGTCAATGCAGAGTAACGGTGAGAATATAAATACTAAATTAAAGACAATAGCCTAATAATAAATGGTGAGAGAGGAGGGCACAGAACAAGATACGTATTTAGATTTTGCTGACGAAATGGCTATTTCATTGTGCCCTATATATATATCCATCCTGTCGGGAGTAGTACAAGAGCATACGGATACACAAAAGGCCTAGGAATTAGGTCCCAGACCAAGACAAAAGTAATTGTTAATAAAAAAATAAATAAAAAGTGTTTTTTATTGTCATGGCTGCGTCAAGATACGCGAGTCCCCTAAAAATAAAGAATAGATAAAGAAAACGGAAGTGTAGGTCTAGTCTGGCAGGAGGCTTCACCTTCACCTTGGTCTGGTCTTCCTCTCGGATTATTGTCCCTTTGTACTACAATGTTGCCAGTCCACCTTTTCCCTATCTTATTTTTGTCCCCTTTTTGCCTATCATTCGGTAATGGGTGGGTGTTTTGTTCACCGGCATGTTTCCCAGCGAGTTGGCCCGGCCAGCTACATGAATATTCAACAAGGAGATCTTAAAGCTCTTCGGACGCACAAGAGGAACCATTGTGCAGCAGACGTGGCATTCATACAGTCAAGGCAACAATTGAGGCGGCTGCGTTGGTTTAGGCAAGTCTGGCAGCGTCGTATTACTAGGCCCTCGCGTCTGATAAGCATCCCTCTGCTAAGGAGTGGCATAAAACAGCTATAAAGCCAGAGACAAACAAACTACCGAGCCTATAAGGTAGTATAAAAACACGGGAGGAAGTTAGATGTGTTTTACTCACAGCACGGGGAGATTCCATGTGTGTGTACTCAGGTGTGTGTGTGTGTACTCAGTTGTAGTTGCAGGGGTCGAGTCACAGTTCCTGGCCCCGCCCCTTCACTGTTCGCTACTAGGTCCTCTCTCTGCCTGCTCCATGAGCTGTATCATACCTCGTCTTAAAGCTATGTATGGTTCCTGCCTCCACTATATCACTTGCTAGACTGTTCCATTTCCTGACAACTCTATGACTGAAGAAATACTTACTAACATCATTTTGGCTCATCTGACTCTTCAACTTTGAATTGTGACCCCTTGTTGCTGTGTCCCATCTCTGGAACATCCTGTCTCTGTCCACCTTATCTATTCCACGCAGTATTTTGTTTGTCGTTATCATGTCTCCCCTAACCCTCCTGTCCTCCAGTGTCGTCAGACCGATTTCCCTTAAGCTTTCTTCGTAGGACATTCCCCTTAGCTCTGGAACTAACCTTGTTGCAAACCTTAGCACTTTCTCTAATTTCTTGACGTGCTTGATCAAGTGCAGGTTTCAAACTAGTGCTGCATACTCCAGTATGGGCCTGACGTACACGGTGTCCAGTGTCTTGAACGATTCCTTACTATGGTATCGGAACGATATTCTCAGGTTTGATAGGCGCCCATATGCTGCAACAATTATCTGGTTGATGTGTGCTTCCGGAGACGTGCTCGGTGTTATGCTCACCCCAACATCTTTCTCCTTGATTGAGGTTTGCAGTCTTTGTCCACCCAGCCTATACTGTGTGTACTCACCTAATTGTGCTCACCTAATTGTGGTTGCAGGGGTCGAGACTCAGCTCCTGGCCCCGCCTCTTCACTGATCGCTACTAGGTCCTCTTCCTCTCTGCTTCCTGAGCTTTGTCATACCTCTTCTTAAAACTATGTATGGTTCCTGCCTCCACTACTTCACTAGCTAGGCTATTCCACTTCCTGACGACTCTATGACAAAAGAAATACTTCCTAACGTCCCTGTGACTCGTCTGAGTCTTCAGCTTCCAATTGTGACCCCTTGTTTCTGTGTCCCCTCTCTGGAACATCCTATCTCTGTCTACCTTGTCTATTCCCCGCAGTATCTTGTATGTCGTTATCATGTCTCCCCTGACCCTTCTGTCCTCCAGTGTCGTCAGTCCAATTTCCCTCAATCTTTAGTCGTACGACATTCCCCTGACCTCTGGGGCTAGCTTTGTTGCAAACCTTTGTACTTTCTCTAACTTCTTGACGTGCTTGACCAGGTGTGGGTTCCAGACTGGTGCTGCATACTCCAGTATGGGCCTAACATACACAGTGTACAGTGTCTTGAACAATTCCTTATTAAGGTATCGGAACGCTATTCTCAGGTTTGCCAGGCGCCCGTATGCTACAGCAGTTATTTGGTTGATGTGTGCCTCCGGTGATGTGCTCGGTGTTATGGTCACCCCAAGGTCTTTCTCCCTGAGTGAGGTCTGTAGTCTTTGTCCACCTAGCCTATACTCTATCTGCGGTCTTCTTTGCCCCTCCCCAATCTTCATGACTTTGCATTTGGCAGGATAGAATTCGAGAAGCCAGTTTCTGGACCACATGTCCAGCCTGTCCAAGTCTCTTTGCAGTCCTGCCTCATCCTCATCCGATTTAATTCTTCTCATCAACTTCACGTCATCTGCGAATAGGGACACTTCAGAGTCTATTCCTTCCATCATGTCGTTAGCATATATCAAAAATAGCACTGGTCCTAGAACTGACCCCTGTGGGACCCCGCTCGTCACAGGCGCCCACTGTGATACCTCTTCACGTACCATGACTCGTTGCTGCTTCCCTGTCAGGTATTCCCTGATCCATTGCAGTGCCCTCCCTGTTATATGCGCCTGATCCTCCAGCTTCTGCACTAATCTCTTGTGGGGAACTGTGTCAAAGGCCTTCCTGCAATCTAGGAAAACGCAATCAACTCACCCCTCTCTCTCGTGTCTTACTTCTGTTACCTTGTCATAAAACTCCAGAAGGTTTGTGACACAGGATTTGCCTTCCATGAACCCATGCTGGTTTTCATTTATAATCTTGTTCCGTTCCATGTGTTCCACCACTCTCCTCCTGATAATCTTCTCCATGACTTTGCACACAATACATGTCAGAGACACAGGTCTGTAGCTTAGTGCCTCATTTCTGTTTCCTTTCTTAAATATGGGGACTAAATTTGCTGTCTTCCATTTCTCAGGTAGTTGCCCAGTTTCAAGGGATGTGTTGAAGATTGTGGTTAGGGGCACGCACAGTATCTGATCTTTCTCTAAGGACCCATGGGGAGATGTCCGG
>NC_091336.1:15020257-15215097 GCF_038502225.1 Cherax quadricarinatus
CTGTTATATTCCATCACACTGGATGGTGTTTCACTGTTATATTCCATCACACTGGATGGTGTTTCACTGTTATATTCCATCACACTGGATGGTGTTTCACTGTTATATTCCATCACACTGGATGGTGTTTCACTGTTATATTCCATCACACTGGATGGTGTTTCACTGTTATATTCCATCACACTGGATGGTGTTTCACTGTTATATTCCATCACACTGGATGGTGTTTCACTGTTATATTCCATCACACTGTTATATTCCATCACACTGGATGGTGTTTCACTGTTATATTCCATCACACTGGATGGTGTTTCACTGTTATATTCCATCACACTGGATGGTGTTTCACTGTTATATTCCATCACACTGGATGGGTGTTTCACTGTTATATTCCATCACACTGGATGGTGTTTCACTGTTATATTCCATCACACTGGATGGTGTTTCACTGTTATATTCCATCACACTGGATGGTGTTTCACTGTTATATTCCATCACACTGGATGGTGTTTCACTGTTATATTCCATCACACTGGATGGTGTTTCACTGTTATATTCCATCACACTGGATGGTGTTTCACTGTTATATTCCATCACACTGGATGGTGTTTCACTGTTATATTCCATCACACTGGATGGTGTTTCACTGTTATATTCCATCACACTGGATGGTGTTTCACTGTTATATTCCATCACACTGGATGGTGTTTCACTGTTATATTCCATCACACTGGATGGTGTTTCACTGTTATATTCCATCACACTGGATGGTGTTTCACTGTTATATTCCATCACACTGGATGGTGTTTCACTGTTATATTCCATCACACTGGATGGTGTTTCACTGTTATATTCCATCACACTGGATGGTGTTTCACTGTTATATTCCATCACACTGGATGGTGTTTCACTGTTATATTCCATCACACTGGATGGTGTTTCACTGTTATATTCCATCACACTGGATGGTGTTTCACTGTTATATTCCATCACACTGGATGGTGTTTCACTGTTATATTCCATCACACTGGATGGTGTTTCACTGTTATATTCCATCACACTGGATGGTGTTTCACTGTTATATTCCATCACACTGGATGGTGTTTCACTGTTATATTCCATCACACTGGATGGTGTTTCACTGTTATATTCCATCACACTGGATGGTGTTTCACTGTTATATTCCATCACACTGGATGGTGTTTCACTGTTATATTCCATCACACTGGATGGTGTTTCACTGTTATATTCCATCACACTGGATGGTGTTTCACTGTTATATTCCATCACACTGGATGGTGTTTCACTGTTATATTCCATCACACTGGATGGTGTTTCACTGTTATATTCCATCACACTGGATGGTGTTTCACTGTTATATTCCATCACACTGGATGGTGTTTCACTGTTATATTCCATCACACTGGATGGTGTTTCACTGTTATATTCCATCACACTGGATGGTGTTTCACTGTTATATTCCATCACACTGGATGGTGTTTCACTGTTATATTCCATCACACTGGATGGTGTTTCACTGTTATATTCCATCACACTGGATGGTGTTTCACTGTTATATTCCATCACACTGGATGGTGTTTCACTGTTATATTCCATCACACTGGATGGTGTTTCACTGTTATATTCCATCACACTGGATGGTGTTTCACTGTTATATTCCATCACACTGGATGGTGTTTCACTGTTATATTCCATCACACTGGATGGTGTTTCACTGTTATATTCCATCACACTGGATGGTGTTTCACTGTTATATTCCATCACACTATGGTGTTTCATTATGGTGTTTATCACACTGGATGGTGTTTCACTGTTATATTCCATCACACTGGATGGTGTTTCACTGTTATATTCCATCACACTGGATGGTGTTTCACTGTTATATTCCATCACACTGGATGGTGTTTCACTGTTATATTCCATCACACTGGATGGTGTTTCACTGTTATATTCCATCACACTGGATGGTGTTTCACTGTTATATTCCATCACACTGGATGGTGTTTCACTGTTATATTCCATCACACTGCGTGGTGTTTCACTGTTATATTCCATCACACTGGATGGTGTTTCACTGTTATATTCCATCACACTGGATGGTGTTTCACTGTTATATTCCATCACACTGGATGTTTCACTGTATATTCCATCACACTGTTATATTCCATCACACTGTTTCACTGTTATATTCCATCACACTGGATGGTGTTTCACTGTTATATTCCATCACACTGGATGGTGTTTCACTGTTATATTCCATCACACTGGATGGTGTTTCACTGTTATATTCCATCACACTGGATGGTGTTTCACTGTTATATTCCATCACACTGGATGGTGTTTCACTGTTATATTCCATCACACTGGATGGTGTTTCACTGTTATATTCCATCACACTGGATGGTGTTTCACTGTTATATTCCATCACACTGGATGGTGTTTCACTGTTATATTCCATCACACTGGATGGTGTTTCACTGTTATATTCCATCACACTGGATGGTGTTTCACTGTTATATTCCATCACACTGGATGGTGTTTCACTGTTATATTCCATCACACTGGATGGTGTTTCACTGTTATATTCCATCACACTGGATGGTGTTTCACTGTTATATTCCATCACACTGGATGGTGTTTCACTGTTATATTCCATCACACTGGATGGTGTTTCACTGTTATATTCCATCACACTGGATGGTGTTTCACTGTTATATTCCATCACACTGGATGGTGTTTCACTGTTATATTCCATCACACTGGATGGTGTTTCACTGTTATATTCCATCACACTGGATGGTGTTTCACTGTTATATTCCATCACACTGGATGGTGTTTCACTGTTATATTCCATCACACTGGATGGTGTTTCACTGTTATATTCCATCACACTGGATGGTGTTTCACTGTTATATTATATCACACTGGATGGTGTTTCACTGTTATATTCCATCACACTGGATGGTGTTTCACTGTTATATTCCATCACACTGGATGGTGTTTCACTGTTATATTCCATCACACTGGATGGTGTTTCACTGTTATATTCCATCACACTGGATGGTGTTTCACTGTTATATTCCATCACACTGGATGGTGTTTCACTGTTATATTCCATCACACACTGGATGTTGTTTCTCTGTTATATTCCATCACACTGGATGGTGTTTCACTGTTATATTCCATCACACTGGATGGTGTTTCACTGTTATATTCCATCACACTGGATGGTGTTTCACTGTTATATTCCATCACACTGGATGGTGTTTCACTGTTATATTCCATCACACTGGATGGTGTTTCACTGTTATATTCCTGTTATATTCCATCACACTGGATGGTGTTTCACTGTTATATTCCATCACACTGGATGGTGTTTCACTGTTATATTCCATCACACTGGATGGTGTTTCACTGTTATATTCCATCACACTGGATGGTGTTTCACTGTTATATTCCATCACACTGCGTGGTGTTTCACTGTTATATTCCATCACACTGGATGGTGTTTCACTGTTATATTCCATCACACTGGATGGTGTTTCACTGTTATATTCCATCACACTGGATGGTGTTTCACTGTTATATTCCATCACACTGGATGGTGTTTCACTGTTATATTCCATCACACTGGATGGTGTTTCACTGTTATATTCCATCACACTGGATGGTGTTTCACTGTTATATTCCATCACACTGGATGGTGTTTCACTGTTATATTCCATCACACTGGATGGTGTTTCACTGTTATATTCCATCACACTGGATGGTGTTTCACTGTTATATTCCATCACACTGGATGGTGTTTCACTGTTATATTCCATCACACTGGATGGTGTTTCACTGTTATATTCCATCACACTGGATGGTGTTTCACTGTTATATTCCATCACACTGGATGGTGTTTCACTGTTATATTCCATCACACTGGATGGTGTTTCACTGTTATATTCCATCACACTGGATGGTGTTTCACTGTTATATTCCATCACACTGGATGGTGTTTCACTGTTATATTCCATCACACTGGATGGTGTTTCACTGTTATATTCCATCACACTGGATGGTGTTTCACTGTTATATTCCATCACACTGGATGGTGTTTCACTGTTATATTCCATCACACTGGATGGTGTTTCACTGTTATATTCCATCACACTGGATGGTGTTTCACTGTTATATTCCATCACACTGGATGGTGTTTCACTGTTATATTCCATCACACTGGATGGTGTTTCACTGTTATATTCCATCACACTGGATGGTGTTTCACTGTTATATTCCATCACACTGGATGGTGTTTCACTGTTATATTCCATCACACTGGATGGTGTTTCACTGTTATATTCCATCACACTGGATGGTGTTTCACTGTTATATTCCATCACACTGGATGGTGTTTCACTGTTATATTCCATCACACTGGATGGTGTTTCACTGTTATATTCCATCACACTGGATGGTGTTTCACTGTTATATTATATGGTGTTTCACTGTTATATCATCACTGGATGGTGTTTCACTGTTATATTCCATCACACTGGATGGTGTTTCACTGTTATATTCCATCACACTGGATGGTGTTTCACTGTTATATTCCATCACACTGGATGGTGTTTCACTGTTATATTCCATCACACTGGATGGTGTTTCACTGTTATATTCCATCACACTGGATGGTGTTTCACTGTTATATTCCATCACACTGGATGGTGTTTCACTGTTATATTCCATCACACTGGATGGTGTTTCACTGTTATATTCCATCACACTGGATGGTGTTTCACTGTTATATTCCATCACACTGGATGGTGTTTCACTGTTATATTATATCACACTGGATGGTGTTTCACTGTTATATTATATCACACTGGATGGTGTTTCACTGTTATATTATATCACACTGGATGGTGTTTCACTGTTATATTCCATCACACTGGATGGTGTTTCACTGTTATATTCCATCACACTGGATGGTGTTTCACTGTTATATTCCATCACACTGGATGGTGTTTCACTGTTATATTCCATCACACTGGATGGTGTTTCACTGTTATATTCCATCACACTGGTTATATTCCATCACACTGGATGGTGTTTCACTGTTATATTCCATCACACTGGATGGTGTTTCACTGTTATATTCCATCACACTGGATGGTGTTTCACTGTTATATTCCATCACACTGGATGGTGTTTCACTGTTATATTCCATCACACTGGATGGTGTTTCACTGTTATATTCCATCACACTGGATGGTGTTTCACTGTTATATTCCATCACACTGGATGGTGTTTCACTGTTATATTCCATCACACTGGATGGTGTTTCACTGTTATATTCCATCACACTGGATGGTGTTTCACTGTTATATTCCATCACACTGGATGGTGTTTCACTGTTATATTCCATCACACTGGATGGTGTTTCACTGTTATATTCCATCACACTGGATGGTGTTTCACTGTTATATTCCATCACACTGGATGGTGTTTCACTGTTATATTCCATCACACTGGATGGTGTTTCACTGTTATATTCCATCACACTGGATGGTGTTTCACTGTTATATTCCATCACACTGGATGGTGTTTCACTGTTATATTCCATCACACTGGATGGTGTTTCACTGTTATATTCCATCACACTGGATGGTGTTTCACTGTTATATTCCATCACACTGGATGGTGTTTCACTGTTATATTCCATCACACTGCGTGGTGTTTCACTGTTATATTCCATCACACTGGATGGTGTTTCACTGTTATATTCCATCACACTGGATGGTGTTTCACTGTTATATTCCATCACACTGGATGGTGTTTCACTGTTATATTCCATCACACTGGATGGTGTTTCACTGTTATATTCCATCACACTGGATGGTGTTTCACTGTTATATTCCATCACACTGGATGGTGTTTCACTGTTATATTCCATCACACTGGATGGTGTTTCACTGTTATATTCCATCACACTGGATGGTGTTTCACTGTTATATTCCATCACATACTGCGTGGTGTTTCACTGTTATATCATCACACTGGATGGTGTTTCACTGTTATATTCCATCACACTGCGTGGTGTTTCACTGTTATATTCCATCACACTGGATGGTGTTTCACTGTTATATTCCATCACACTGGATGGTGTTTCACTGTTATATTCCATCACACTGGATGGTGTTTCACTGTTATATTCCATCACACTGGATGGTGTTTCACTGTTATATTCCATCACACTGGATGGTGTTTCACTGTTATATTCCATCACACTGGATGGTGTTTCACTGTTATATTCCATCACACTGGATGGTGTTTCACTGTTATATTCCATCACACTGGATGGTGTTTCACTGTTATATTCCATCACACTGGATGGTGTTTCACTGTTATATTCCATCACACTGGATGGTGTTTCACTGTTATATTCCATCACACTGGATGGTGTTTCACTGTTATATTCCATCACACTGGATGGTGTTTCACTGTTATATTCCATCACACTGGATGGTGTTTCACTGTTATATTCCATCACACTGGATGGTGTTTCACTGTTATATTCCATCACACAGGATGGTGTTTCACTGTTATATTCCATCACACTGGATGGTGTTTCACTGTTATATTCCATCACACTGGATGGTGTTTCACTGTTATATTCCATCACACTGGATGGTGTTTCACTGTTATATTCCATCACACTGGATGGTGTTTCACTGTTATATTCCATCACACTGGATGGTGTTTCACTGTTATATTCCATCACACTGGATGGTGTTTCACTGTTATATTCCATCACACTGGATGGTGTTTCACTGTTATATTCCATCACACTGGATGGTGTTTCACTGTTATATTCCATCACACTGTTATATTCCATCACACGATGGTGTTTCACTGTTATATTCCATCACACTGGATGGTGTTTCACTGTTATATTCCATCACACTGGATGGTGTTTCACTGTTATATTCCATCACACTGGATGGTGTTTCACTGTTATATTCCATCACACTGGATGGTGTTTCACTGTTATATTCCATCACACTGGATGGTGTTTCACTGTTATATTCCATCACACTGGATGGTGTTTCACTGTTATATTCCATCACACTGGATGGTGTTTCACTGTTATATTCCATCACACTGGATGGTGTTTCACTGTTATATTCCATCACACTGGATGGTGTTTCACTGTTATATTCCATCACACTGCGTGGTGTTTCACTGTTATATTCCATCACACTGGATGGTGTTTCACTGTTATATTCCATCACACTGGATGGTGTTTCACTGTTATATTCCATCACACTGGATGGTGTTTCACTGTTATATTCCATCACACTGGATGGTGTTTCACTGTTATATTCCATCACATTGGATGGTGTTTCACTGTTATATTCCATCACACTGGATGGTGTTTCACTGTTATATTCCATCACACTGGATGGTGTTTCACTGTTGTATTCCATCACACTGGATGGTGTTTCACTGTTATATTCCATCACACTGGATGGTGTTTCACTGTTATATTCCATCACACTGGATGGTGTTTCACTGTTATATTCCATCACACTGGATGGTGTTTCACTGTTATATTCCATCACACTGGATGGTGTTTCACTGTTATATTCCAGCACACTGGATTGTGTTTCACTGTTATATTCCATCACACAGGATGGTGTTTCACTGTTATATTCCATCACACTGGATGGTGTTTCACGGTTATATTCCATCACACTGGATGGTGTTTCACTGTTATATTCCATCACACTGGATGGTGTTTCACTGTTATATTCCATCACACTGGATGGTGTTTCACTGTTATATTCCATCACACTGGATGGTGTTTCACTGTTATATTCCATCACACTGGATGGTGTTTCACTGTTATATTCCATCACACTGGATGGTGTTTCACTGTTGTATTCCATCACACTGGATGGTGTTTCACTGTTATATTCCAGCACACTGGATTGTGTTTCACTGTTATATTCCATCACACTGGATGGTGTTTCACTGTTATATTCCATCACACTGGATGGTGTTTCACTGTTGTGGAAAATACTGTATATATTTTTTCCAGAAATGCAGTAGGTATATGTGTATAGATGGCCATACTGTATTTAATAAAAATTATGTTATAAAAAGTGGGAAGATGCGCCTGCGCAGACGTGACTCGCCATTGTGTTTTGAATGAGCCAAGAAAACGTTAGTAAAAATGGGAAGGATTTTCGTGCTGTAGAGGTTAAAATTGGGCTGACACCTCTCAAATAGGAGCCGAAATTGTTGGATATGCATTCCTGCATAACTTGAGATATCAGGCGACTGGACAAGACAGCTCCAGGAACCTCAGATAAGTCTGTTTATGTTTAACTCTGGCCAGTGTTATTTTCATGGATAGACAGTGAGGTTTTCTGAGTATGATACACCATAATCTCCAGTCAAATTGGGGAGTGATATTAAGATATATTCTCCTTCTGTTATGTATATGTGTATATATATAATCCTTTATTAATTTAATATACAGTCCACAAATTTATATATTTACCAGAATTCTTGTTGATGCATCTTTCATTTATAATTAATAGGTCTAGAGCAACTTGTGGATAAGACAGTGGTAGGTATCGAAGGGGGACATTTTTCGACCTAGGTGTCCCAAATTCCTACTTGTCTATGTAACTGATAAATAATAATTATCTTTGTTATCATTTACTGTTATGTACATAATGAGTTACATTCAGATAAATGTAATTTTCCACATTTAATTTGCCCGTTGGTCCTTCTTGAACCGGAGGTAATTAGTGAAGTCATTAATTAGTTAATTACTTAATAATTATATGTGAAATGACAGGAGATGGATGTTAAGTTCACAAATTTACTTAATATGTAGTGGATTATAATTATTACAATATTAATTTGATAAGACAATTCTGGCCAAGATTTATATCAGTGTACATGTAATTGATAAGCCAAGTGTAGCTAATTATATTAATGTGTATAATATTAATTTTGCTATGCCAAATTCTGGGAAGGATTTATATTAATTTGTATAATATTAATTTTTGATAAGCCAAGTCTGGCTAAAGGTTTATATTAATGTACATTTAAAATTTATATTATAATTTTCTTACATGTGTAATTACTAAGCTCAAGTGTAGCTAACATTATTAATGTGTATTTAAAACTTATATTATAGTTTTCTTACATGTGTAATTACTAAGCTCAGGTGTAGCTAGGATTTATTCAAGGTAAGTTGTACTATTTACCTTTATAAAGTGCATAATTTAGTACATAATCAGTGTTATTAAGTTGAATTTAATACATTGCATCATGGCTGAAAATGAGGAAATTAATATAGATGACAAACATATGGAACATAGAGCAAAGAAAGCATCACTGCAAGCTAGAAAGGGTCATGTAACCAAGGCATATAATAAATGTTTGGAATTAATGAATCAAGAAACTGTGAATACTGATGATTTAAAATTGTATTTAGATGCTTTGGGGAATAGATATGATTCATACAAATTATATTACAACAAATATGAAGGCGATTTATTAGTAAACTGTGTAGATGAGACTGAAGTAGATCTTATGATTAATCAGTATTATGAATTAGAGGAAAAGATTCTTGTAAAAGTCAGGCCTTGAATAAATTAAAATGTGTAAACCAGGCAGTTGGTCAGTCTGCTCCAACAAATAAGATGTCTTTGCCAAAACTCCCAGAATTATGTTTACCTGTATTTAATCCTGGAGAAAATTGGGAGGAATTTTGGTCAATTTTTAAAGCAGCTGTGCATGATAGGAGTGATCTAGTCTGTGTAACTAAATTATTTTACCTCAAAGGACAGGTAAGAGGAGATGCTCACATACTCATACAAGCCTTTCCCAATGTAAATGACTCTTACAAGGAAGCAGTTGACTTGTTGAAGGTCACTTATGGTAATATAGAACAAAGTAGGTTGGATCTAGTGAATATCATTGTTAATTTAAAATCTCCAGATCACACTTACAAAGGTTTACAGCAGTTTAGAGTTAAACTGGAGAGCACTCTCAAAACTTTAAGTAATGAATATAATCTGAAGGAATCAGACTGGTTATTGAGTGCCATGGTACAGAATAAATTAAGCTGTAAAGTGCTTGAATGACTCTCGAACAAATATCACAATGGTTATTTTGGTCTGGAGGAAATAAGACTAGGTCTACAAGAATTAATTGTGCAGTTGCAGACCAGCCAACTAACTCATTTTAAAGATGCAACACATAATAACTCTGAGGTATCTGTCAAGTTTCACAAAGGGAAAAATTATCCCAATGGTAATAATCAAAATTCATTTACTAAAAAGAGTTGCATAGGTGCATATCAAGTAGCAGGAATCAGAAATAATGATTCTCCACAAGGTAAGAAGAATAAGTACCCTCCTAAGAGTAGCCCAGTTAATAAGAAACCAGTCAAAGAAAAGAGAGATTGTCTCTTCTGTAAGGGTACTCATTTTTCTAAGAATTGCAATGCATACAATTAATGGAATGATAAAGTTGAAAGATTGGAGGAACTTGACAGATGTATCAGTTGTTTAGGTAATCACAATGTGAAGGATTGTTATGCCAAATTAAACAACTGTTATCAATGTCACAAAGGAAGACACCATATAGTCATGTGTAAGGGTCTATATGATAATGTTGATAACAATGATAATGTTGACAATCCTGACACAACAGTAGCTAATGTAAAAATTGCTGCTAATGTTAATAATGATGGTTTTGCTGAAGTAGCCTTACCTGTGTTACAGGTAAAAATTGATGATAAAAGGCATAAATCAAAAAATGTAAATGCATTATTGGACCAGGGATCCCAGCGTACTTTCATAAAACGTAAATGTCTTGATGGTATGAAAGTACAGATGGGAGATCCCACAACTTTAAAATTATCTGGTTTTCTCTCAGATAAAAGGTCTCAATTGTATGACACTGTTTATGTAACTGTCAGGTTGGGCAATGAGAAAAAACGTGTTAATGCAGTAATTGTAGATAGACTTCCAGAGAAAATATCTACAGTAGGGCTTAGTAATGCTACAGAAAGACTTTCACATAATGTAAATTTAGCACCTTCTGGAGTAAGTGATGATTCTGTAGGCCCAATAAATATTTTGATAGGTAGTGACTATTATGCCTCCTTTGTAAAGGGTATGGTAAAGAAATGTGGTGTCACCCTTTTGAAGACTGCTGGAGGCCATGTAATGTATGGTAGGATTCCTCGTAATAATAATTCATGACTAGAGGAAACTGCAAATACCATAACTGTGTGTCTTACTCATGAAATCGTACCCCAGTATAATTCTTCCATAGAGGATGGTGTTGAGCCAGTGCATAAATTGTGAGAATTAGACAGCATTGGAATAAATGTAAATGAAGAAAGTCCAGACGATTCTTTTACTCTGGAACAATACCTGAGAGATGTAAAATTTGAATCTGGACAATACTGGGTACGACTTCCGTGGAGACTGAACCATCCAGAATTGCCCACTAATTACAGAATGGCATATGGACAATTAAAGGCTCAGCTCCGCGAACTGAGTAAGACACCAGAATTGTTAACTGCCTATAATGATATAAATGCTGAGCAGTTAATTAATAAATTTATAGAAGAGGTACCTCCTGAGCAAGCCACAATTTATGGTCACTATTTGCCACATCACGGAGTGAAGAAGGATTCTAAGACCACTCCTTTGAGGATTGTGTTTTATTGTAGTGCCAGGAGTAACAAAAATGTACCTAGTTTAAATGACTGTTTGATGACAGGTCCGTCGTTGACTGAAAAAATAGGAGATATCTTATTAAATTTTAGGATGAAGAATTATGCCTTTACTGCTGACATAAGTAAAGCTTTCCTAAGAGTGTGTTTACAAGAGGCTGACCGGGATTATATTCCATCACACTGGATGGTGTTTCACTGTTATATTATATCACACTGGATGGTGTTTCACTGTTATATTCCATCACACTGGATGGTGTTTCACTGTTATATTCCATCACACTGGATGGTGTTTCACTGTTATATTCCATCACACTGGATGGTGTTTCACTGTTATATTCCATCACACTGGATGGTGTTTCACTGTTATATTCCATCACACTGGATGGTGTTTCACTGTTATATTCCATCACACTGGATGGTGTTTCACTGTTATATTCCATCACACTGGATGGTGTTTCACTGTTATATTCCATCACACTGGATGGTGTTTCACTGTTGTATTCGATCACACTGGATGGTGTTTCACTGTTATATTCCATCACACTGGATGGGTTTCATTGATTAATATAAGAAGTCTGTCAGACTGAGCTGGGAGATTTCTGAAAGGCAATGAAGATATCACTGGCAGTGGGAAAGGGGATGCTGGCGAAGGGCTTTTGTTCCAAGGAAGTTAAGCTTTTCCCTCCCCAGGATCAAAGCTGGTTACCTTCCATTCTCAAGACGCTGCTCTTACGGATTTGGCGCTTACCTGGGCACGCGCTGGGAGAAAGAGGGGAGAGAGAAAGTGGAGTGAAAGGAGAGAGAGAGAGAGAGAGAGAGAGAGAGAGAGAGAGAGAGAGAGAGAGAGAGAGAGAGAGAGAGAGAGAGAGAGAGAGAGAGAGAGAGAAGAGCTCCACTTCGAGGACAGCGTGAAACAAGTTTCTATACCACAAGACGGGCAGAAAGCAGCAACTTCACTGTGGCTGTACCCTTCTCCAGAACATCACTCCATCTGAGATCATACATACCCAGGATGACTCGAGTATGGAACACATTCGTACACCATAATGATGTCAACGAGATAACGTCAGTTGATCAAATGAAAATGCTGGCCCACAGATGGCTCCAACTTCATCCTGTTCCCTACTTGTATGTCTCATAACAATAAAAATGTTTTCAAATGAGCTGATGTAGGTAACAACTCTTAGCTTGCCAATAAAGTTAGGAATCCTTAACCTGTAAATAGCTCGTCAATAAAGTTAGGAATCCTTAAATTGTAAATAACTTGTCAATAAAGTTAGGGATTCTTAACCTAACCTTGTCAAAACCTGTGTAAAAAAGAGAGAGAGAGAGTTACAATGAAGTTGTTAAAACTGGGTTGGCAAATTTCTCTTACTAACGCCAGTTTGGCTTTCCTTTGAAGTAACATTGTTAATTAACACTTCAACTGTAATTAAGGTGAGGCATCACCTGTGTTGACTAGTCTCACCTGATACATTACCCGAGTATTATTATCACCATTAACAGCCAGAAGTTGTTGTCAGGAGGGTCGTCACTACCACTCTGATGCTTAGTTGTTGTCAGGAGGGTCGTCACTACCACTCTGATGCTTAGTTGTTGTCAGGAGGGTCATCACTACCACTCTGATGCTTAGCTGTTGTCAGGAGGGTCGTCACTACCACTCTGATGCTTAGTTGTTGTCAGGAGGGTCGTCACTACCACTCTGATGCTTACTTGTTGTCAGGAGGGTCGTCACTACCACTCTGATGCTTAGCTGTTGTCAGGAGGGTCGTCACTACCACTCTGATGCTTAGTTGTTGTCAGGAGGGTCGTCACTACCACTCTGATGCTTAGTTGTTGTCAGGAGGGTCATCACTACCACTCTGATGCTTAGTTGTTGTCAGGAGGGTCGTCACTACCACTCTGATGCTTAGTTGTTGTCAGGAGGGTCGTCACTACCACTCTGATGCTTAGTTGTTGTCAGGAGGGTCGTCACTACCACTCTGATGCTTAGTTGTTGTCAGGAGGGTCGTCACTACCACTCTGATGCTTAGTTATTGTCAGGAGGGTCATCACTACCACTCTGATGCTTAGTTATTGTCAGGAGGGTCGTCACTACCACTCTGATGCTTAGTTGTTGTCAGGAGGGTCATCACTACCACTCTGATGCTTAGTTGTTGTCAGGAGGGTCGTCACTACCACTCTGATGCTTAGTTATTGTCAGGAGGGTCGTCACTACCACTCTGATGCTTAGTTATTGTCAGGAGGGTCGTCACTACCACTCTGATGCTTAGTTATTGTCAGGAGGGTCGTCACTACCACTCTGATGCTTAGTTGTTGTCAGGAGGGTCGTCACTACCACTCTGATGCTTAGTTATTGTCAGGAGGGTCGTCACTACCACTCTGATGCTTAGTTATTGTCAGGAGGGTCGTCACTACCACTCTGATGCTTAGTTGTTGTCAGGAGGGTCGTCACTACCACTCTGATGCTTAGTTATTGTCAGGAGGGTCGTCACTACCACTCTGATGCTTAGTTGTTGTCAGGAGGGTCATCACTACCACTCTGATGACGGGTGGGAGCACTGGCCAACGCAGTGGAGGGAGCTGTTAGGTCTTTAAACTAGGAATAGTTAGTGGTATGGGTTTTTGCAGGAAAACTGTGAAGTCGCAGGGTAGTAACATGAGTACTAGGAGAACTAGTAATAGGCAAAATGAGGTGGATATTGGAAAGCCAGTGGCACTAATTGACAAGGACAGTAATAGGTTTAGTGGAATAACAGAAAGGAGCAGGAAGGGTAAAGAGAGAGGAGGGTCTTTAAATATTTATTACACAAATAGTCGCAGTGCTAGGAATAAGATAGACGAGTTGAGACTAGTTGCTAGTGCAGGTAACATAGATGTATTTGCCATTACTGAGACGTGGTTTAATTAAAAAAGTCGGGACATGCCTGCAGAATGTCACATCCAGGGTTTTAAATTGTTCCAAGTAGATAGAAGTGTCGGAAAGGGGGGTGGGGTGGCATTGTATGTCCGAGATCGCTTTAACTGTTGCATAAAAACGGGTATTAAGTCTGAAGTAACACATACAGAGTCTGTTTGGATAGAATTTTCAGAGGGGCATGAAAAATTAATTTTAGGTGTGATATACCGTCCCCCAAATTTAGATAGGGACCAAGGGAGACTACTATGGGAGGAAATTGTTAGGGCCACAAGGCACGATAATGTAGTAATTCTAGGAGACTTTAACTTTAGTCATATTGATTGGAATTTCTTGACTGGGAATTTAGAATCATACGATTTCTTAGAAGTAGTTCAGGATTGTTTTTTGAAGCAGTTTGTGACAGAACCTACAAGGGGTAATAACCTGCTTGACTTAGTTCTGGCAAACAATGAATCCCTTGTTAATAATTTAGAAGTTTCAGAGGAACTGGGTGCTAGCGACCACAAATCAATTACATTTAGAATTGAATGGAAGTATGATAGTAAGGATAACTCAGTAACAGTCCCAGATTTTCGCTTAGCAGATTACGATGGGCTTAGAGAACACTTATCATCTGCTGACTGGGGTAACGAAGAGAGCTATCAATATGACAGTTTTCTGAACACAATACATGCTGCTCAAAGAACGTTTATCCCTTATAAGGAAATTAGATCAAATAGAAATGACCCAAAATGGATGAATAATAGGCTGAAATATCTACTATGGCATAAGAAAGGAATTTATAGGCGTATCAAAAGAGGCGAGGGTCATCTTATGAATCAGTATATTGACATTAAGAGGGACATTAAAAAGGGGATAAGAAGAGCCAAAAGGGACTATGAAATTAAAGTTGCTAGGGATTCTAAAACTAACCCAAAAAGTTTTTTCCAGGTCTATAGAACAAAAGTCAGAGATAAGATAGGTCCCCTTAAAAATAACTATGGGCATCTTACTGACAAAGAGAATGAAATGTGCTCGATTTCAAATAATTATTTTCTCTCGGTTTTTACACAGGAAGACACTAATAATATTCCGGTAATTAATTTTTATAGTGGATCAGAAGAAGATAAATTATGTAACATCACAGTCACTAGTGAAATGGTTGTGAAGCAGATAGACAGACTGAAGCAAAATAAGTCACCGGGTCCTGATGAGGTTTTTTCAAGGGTTCTTAAGGAATGCAAAATGGAACTCTGTGAACCATTAACTAATATTTTTAATTTATCTCTTCAAACAGGTGTAGTGTCTGATATGTGGAAGATGGCTAATGTAATTCCTATTTTTAAAACAGGGGACAAGTCGTTACCGTCAAATTACCGCCCAATAAGCCTGACCTCAATTGTAGGCAAATTACTAGAGTCAATTATAGCTGAGATTATAAGAAGCCATCTCGATAAGCATAGCTTGATTAAGGATACTCAGCATGGATTCACAAGAGGCCGGTCTTGTCTAACTAATTTATTAACTTTCTTCAGTAAAGCTTTTGAGGCTGTTGACCACAATAAAGAATTTGATATTATTTACTTAGATTTTAGTAAGGCTTTTGATAGAGTTCCGCACCATAGACTGTTAAAGAAAGTGGCAGCTCATGGCATTGGGGGAAAAGTGCTCTCGTGGATCGAGTCATGGCTCACTGACAGGAAGCAAAGAGTGTCCATAAATGGGGTTAAATCCGAGTGGGGATCAGTAACAAGTGGCGTTCCACAGGGATCAGTCTTGGGCCCGTTGTTGTTTATAATATATATCAATGATCTTGATGAAGGAATTACTAGTGATATGAGCAAATTCGCCGATGACACGAAGATAGGTAGGATAATTGATTCAAACGTAGATGTTAGGGAACTTCAGGAGGATTTAGACAAACTCTACTCTTGGTCAGAAAAGTGGCAGATGCAGTTCAATGTAGATAAATGCAAGGTTCTGAAGCTCGGGAGTGTCCATAACCCTAGCACTTATAAGTTAAATAATGTAGAACTTAGCCATACAGATTGCGAAAAGGACTTGGGGGTTATGGTAAGCAGCAACCTTAAACCAAGACAGCAATGCCTAAGCGTACGTAATAAGGCAAATAGATTACTGGGATTTATATCAAGAAGTGTAAGCAACAGAAGTCCAGAGGTCATACTGCAGCTTTATACATCATTAGTAAGGCCTCACCTAGATTATGCAGCTCAATTCTGGTCTCCATATTACAGAATGGACATAAATTCGTTAGAAAACATTCAGCGTAGGATGACTAAATTAATACATAGCATTAGAAATCTTCCTTATGAAGAAAGATTGAAGACTCTTAAGTTACATTCACTTGTTAGACGAAGAATGAGGGGAGACCTGATCGAAGTGTATAAGTGGAAGATAGGTATTAATAAAGGGGATATTAACAAGGTCTTGAGGATATCTATCCAAGAGAGAACCCGCAGTAATGGATTTAAATTAGATAAGTTTAGATTTAGAAAGGACATAGGAAAGTATTGGTTTGGAAATAGGGTAGTTGATGAGTGGAACAGTCTACCTAGTTGGGTTATTGAGGCTAGGACTTTGGGTAGTTTCAAATTTAGGTTGGATAAGTATATGAGTGGGAGGGGTTGGATTTGAGTGGGACTTGCACATCGGAGCTTGTTTCTTGGGTGGCATTGAAAATTGGGTTGGGCAAAAGTTTGTTAGTGGGATGAATTGTAAAGGACCTGCGGCGTCATGTCATGTCACCTCACCAGTACTTCCTCTCTCCTCTCTACAGTTCTGCGGCGTCATGTCATGTCACCTCACCAGTACTTCCTCTCTCCTCTCTACAGTTCTGCGGCGTCATGTCATATCACCTCACCAGTACTTCCTCTCTCCTCTCTACAGTTCTGCGGCGTCATGTCATGTCACTTCACCAGTACTTCCTCTCTCCTCTCTACAGTTCTGCGGCGTCATGTCATGTCACTTCACCAGTACTTCCTCTCTCCTCTCTACAGTTCTGCGGCGTCATGTCATGTCACTTCACCAGTACTTCCTCTCTCCTCTCTACAGTTCTGCGGCGTCATGTCATGTCACCTCACCAGTACTTCCTCTCTCCTCTCTACAGTTCTGCGGCGTCATGTCATGTCACTTCACCAGTACTTCCTCTCTCCTCTCTACAGTTCTGCGGCGTCATGTCATGTCACTTCACCAGTACTTCCTCTCTCCTCTCTACAGTTCTGCGGCGTCATGTCATGTCACTTCACCAGTACTTCCTCTCTCCTCTCTACAGTTCTGCGGCGTCATGTCATGTCACCTCACCAGTACTTCCTCTCTCCTCTCTACAGTTCTGCGGCGTCATGTCATGTCACTTCACCAGTACTTCCTCTCTCCACTCTACAGTTCTGCGGCGTCATGTCATGTCACTTCACCAGTACTTCCTCTCTCCTCTCTACAGTTCTGCGGCGTCATGTCATGTCACTTCACCAGTACTTCCTCTCTCCTCTCTACAGTTCTGCGGCGTCATGTCATGTCACCTCACCAGTACTTCCTCTCTCCTCTCTACAGTTCTGCGGCGTCATGTCATGTCACTTCACCAGTACTTCCTCTCTCCTCTCTACAGTTCTGCGGCGTCATGTCATGTCACTTCACCAGTACTTCCTCTCTCCTCTCTACAGTTCTGCGGCATCATGTCATGTCACTTCACCAGTACTTCCTCTCTCTTCTCTACAGTTCTGCGGCGTCATGTCATGTCACTTCACCAGTACTTCCTCTCTCCTCTCTACAGTTCTGCGGCGTCATGTCATGTCACTTCACCAGTACTTCCTCTCTCCTCTCTACAGTTCTGCGGCGTCATGTCATGTCACTTCACCAGTACTTCCTCTCTCCTCTCTACAGTTCTGCGGCGTCATGTCATGTCACTTCACCAGTACTTCCTCTCTCCTCTCTACAGTTCTGCGGCGTCATGTCATGTCACCTCACCAGTACTTCCTCTCTCCTCTCTACAGTTCTGCGGCGTCATGTCATGTCACTTCACCAGTACTTCCTCTCTCCTCTCTACAGTTCTGCGGCGTCATGTCATGTCACTTCACCAGTACTTCCTCTCTCCTCTCTACAGTTCTGCGGCGTCATGTCATGTCACCTCACCAGTACTTCCTCTCTCCTCTCTACAGTTCTGCGGCGTCATGTCACGTCACCTCACCAGTACTTCCTCTCTCCTCTCTACAGTTCTGTGGCGTCATGTCATGTCACCTCACCAGTACTTCCTCTCTCCTCTCTACAGTTCTGTGGTGTCATGTCATGTCACCTCACCAGTACTTCCTCTCTCCTCTCTACAGTTCTGTGGCGTCATGTCATGTCACCTCACCAGTACTTCCTCTCTCCTCTCTACAGTTCTGTGGCGTCATGTCATGTCACCTCACCAGTACTTCCTCTCTCCTCTCTACAGTTCTACGGCGTCATGTCATGTCACCTCACCAGTCTTTGGTCTCTGGCTGGTCTACCTTGAGACCTGAGGAGGTCACAGACCCCTAGACTACATATTCTTACAGTTTCACCTTAATTAGTCCTTCCTTTGGAGCAGGACAAGGGAGGGAGTGGGTACTGGGGCAGTGGTGGTGAGACAGTAGGTACTGGGGCAGTGGTGGTGAGACAGTAGGTACTGGGGCAGTGGTGGTGAGACAGTAGGTACTGGGGCAGTGGTGGTGAGACAGTAGGTACTGGGGCAGTGGTGGTGAGACAGTAGGTACAGGGGCAGTGGTGGTGAGACAGTAGGTACTGGGGCAGTGGTGGTGAGACAGTAGGTACAGGGGCAGTGGTGGTGAGACAGTAGGTACTGGGGCAGTGGTGGTGAGACAGTAGGTACTGGGGCAGTGGTGGTGAGACAGTAGGTACAGGGGCAGTGGTGGTGAGACAGTAGGTACTGGGGCAGTGGTGGTGAGACAGTAGGTACTGGGGCAGTGGTGGTGAGACAGTAGGTACTGGGGCAGTGGTGGTGAGACAGTAGGTACTGGGGCAGTGGTGGAGAGACAGTAGGTACTGGGGCAGTGGTGGTGAGACAGTAGGTACTGGGGCAGTGGTGGTGAGACAGTAGGTACTGGTGCAGTGGTGGTGAGACAGTAGGTACTGGGGCAGTGGTGGTGAGACAGTAGGTACTGGTGCAGTGGTGGTGAGACAGTAGGTACTGGGGCAGTGGTGGTGAGACAGTAGGTACTGGTGCAGTGGTGGTGAGACAGTAGGTACTGGGGCAGTGGTGGTGAGACAGTAGGTACGGGGGCAGTGGTGGTGAGACAGTAGGTACTGGGGCAGTGGTGGTGAGACAGTAGGTACTGGGGCAGTGGTGGTGAGACAGTAGGTACTGGGGCAGTGGTGGTGAGACAGTAGGTACTGGGGCAGTGGTGGTGAGACAGTAGGTACTGGGGCAGTGGTGGTGAGACAGTAGGTACTGGGGCAGTGGTGGTGAGACAGTAGGTACTGGGGCAGTGGTGGTGAGACAGTAGGTACTGGGGCAGTGGTGGTGAGACAGTAGGTACTGGGGCAGTGGTGGTGAGACAGTAGGTACTGGTGCAGTGGTGGTGAGACAGTAGGTACTGGGGCAGTGGTGGTGAGACAGTAGGTACTGGTGCAGTGGTGGTGAGACAGTAGGTACTGGGGCAGTGGTGGTGAGACAGTAGGTACTGGTGCAGTGGTGGTGAGACAGTAGGTACTGGGGCAGTGGTGGTGAGACAGTAGGTAATGGGGCAGTGGTGGTGAGACAGTAGGTACTGGGGCAGTGGTGGTGAGACAGTAGGTACTGGGGCAGTGGTGGTGAGACAGTAGGTACTGGGGCAGTGGAGGTGAGACAGTAGGTACTGGTGCAGTGGTGATGAGACAGTAGGTACTGAGGCAGTGGTGGTGAGACAGTAGGTACTGGGGCAGTGGTGGTGAGACAGTAGGTACTGGGGCAGTGGTGGTGAGACAGTAGGTACAGGGGCAGTGGTGGTGAGACAGTAGGTACTGGGGCAGTGGTGGTGAGACAGTAGGTACTGGGGCAGTGGTGGTGAGACAGTAGGTACTGGGGCAGTGGTGGTGAGACAGTAGGTACTGGGGCAGTGGTGATGAGACAGTAGGTACTGGGGCAGTATTGGTGAGACAGTAGGTACTGGTGCAGTGGTGATGAGACAGTAGGTACTGAGGCAGTGGTGGTGAGACAGTAGGTACTGGGGCAGTGGTGGTGAGACAGTAGGTACTGGTGCAGTGGTGGTGAGACAGTAGGTACTGGGGCAGTGGTGGTGAGACAGTAGGTACTGGTGCAGTGGTGGTGAGACAGTAGGTACTGGGGCAGTGGTGGTGAGACAGTAGGTACTGGGGCAGTGGTGGTGAGACAGTAGGTACTGGGGCAGTGGTGGTGAGACAGTAGGTACTGGGGCAGTGGTGGTGAGACAGTAGGTACTGGGGCAGTGGTGGTGAGACAGTAGGTACTGGTGCAGTGGTGATGAGACAGTAGGTACTGAGGCAGTGGTGGTGAGACAGTAGGTACTGGGGCAGTGGTGGTGAGACAGTAGGTACTGGGGCAGTGGTGGTGAGACAGTAGGTACAGGGGCAGTGGTGGTGAGACAGTAGGTACTGGGGCAGTGGTGGTGAGACAGTAGGTACTGGGGCAGTGGTGGTGAGACAGTAGGTACTGGGGCAGTGGTGGTGAGACAGTAGGTACTGGGGCAGTGGTGATGAGACAGTAGGTACTGGGGCAGTATTGGTGAGACAGTAGGTACTGGTGCAGTGGTGATGAGACAGTAGGTACTGAGGCAGTGGTGGTGAGACAGTAGGTACTGGGGCAGTGGTGGTGAGACAGTAGGTACTGGGGCAGTGGTGGTGAGACAGTAGGTACTGGGGCAGTGGTGGTGAGACAGTAGGTACTGGGGCAGTGGTGGTGAGACAGTAGGTACTGGGGCAGTGGTGGTGAGACAGTAGGTACTGGGGCAGTGGTGGTGGACAGTAGGTACTGGGGCAGTATGGTGGTGAGACAGTAGGTACTGGGGCAGTGGTGGTGAGACAGTAGGTACTGGGGACAGTGGTGGTGAGACAGTAGGTACTGGTGCAGTGGTGATGAGACAGTAGGTACTGGGGCAGTGGTGATGAGACAGTAGGTACTGGGGCAGTGGTGGTGAGACAGTAGGTACTGGGGCAGTGGTGGTGAGACAGTAGGTACTGGGGCAGTGGTGGTGAGACAGTAGGTACTGGGGCAGTGGTGGTGAGACAGTAGGTACAGGGGCAGTGGTGGTGAGACAGTAGGTACTGGGGCAGTGGTGGTGAGACAGTAGGTACTGGGGCAGTGGTGGTGAGACAGTAGGTACTGGGGCAGTGGTGGTGAGACAGTAGGTACTGGGGCAGTGGTGATGAGACAGTAGGTACTGGGGCAGTATTGGTGAGACAGTAGGTACTGGTGCAGTGGCGATGAGACAGTAGGTACTGAGGCAGTGGTGGTGAGACAGTAGGTACTGGGGCAGTGGTGGTGAGACAGTAGGTACTGGGGCAGTGGTGGTGAGACAGTAGGTACAGGGGCAGTGGTGGTGAGACAGTAGGTACTGGGGCAGTGGTGGTGAGACAGTAGGTACTGGGGCAGTGGTGGTGAGACAGTAGGTACTGGGGCAGTGGTGGTGAGACAGTAGGTACTGGGGCAGTATTGGTGAGACAGCAGGTACTGGTGCAGTGGTGATGAGACAGTAGGTACTGAGGCAGTGGTGGTGAGACAGTAGGTACTGGGGAAGTGGTGGTGAGACAGTAGGTACTGGGGCAGTGGTGGTGAGACAGTAGGTACAGGGGCAGTGGTGGTGAGACAGTAGGTACTGGGGCAGTGGTGGTGAGACAGTAGGTACTGGGGCAGTGGTGGTGAGACAGTAGGTACTGGGGCAGTGGTGGTGAGACAGTAGGTACTGGGGCAGTGGTGATGAGACAGTAGGTACTGGGGCAGTGGTGGTGAGACAGTAGGTACTGGGGCAGTATTGGTGAGACAGTAGGTACTTGGGCAGTGGTGGTGAGACAGTAGGTACAGGGGCAGTGGTGGTGAGACAGTAGGTACTGGGGCAGTGGTGGTGAGACAGTAGGTACTGGGGCAGTATTGGTGAGACAGTAGGTACTGGTGCAGTGGTGGTGAGACAGTAGGTACTGGGGCAGTGGTGGTGAGACAGTAGGTACTGGGGCAGTGGTGGTGAGACAGTAGGTACTGGGGCAGTGGTGGTGAGACAGTAGGTACTGGGGCAGTATTGGTGAGACAGTAGGTACTGGGGCAGTGGTGGTGAGACAGTAGGTACTGAGGCAGTGGTGGTGAGACAGTAGGTACTGGGGCAGTGGTGGTGAGACAGTAGGTACTGGGGCAGTGGTGGTGAGACAGTAGGTACAGGGGCAGTGGTGGTGAGACAGTAGGTACTGGGGCAGTGGTGGTGAGACAGTAGGTACTGGGGCAGTGGTGGTGAGACAGTAGGTACTGGGGCAGTGGTGGTGAGACAGTAGGTACTGGGGCAGTATTGGTGAGACAGTAGGTACTGGTGCAGTGGTGGTGAGACAGTAGGTACTGAGGCAGTGGTGGTGAGAGAGTAGGTACTGGGGCAGTGGTGGTGAGACAGTAGGTACTGGGGCAGTGGTGGTGAGACAGTAGGTACTGGGGCAGTGGTGGTGAGACAGTAGGTACTGGGGCAGTGGTGGTGAGACAGTAGGTACTGGGGCAGTATTGGTGAGACAGTAGGTACTGGGGCAGTGGTGGTGAGACAGTAGGTACAGGGGCAGTGGTGGTGAGACAGTAGGTACTGGGGCAGTGGTGGTGAGACAGTAGGTACTAAGGCAGTGGTGGTGAGACAGTAGGTACAGGGGCAGTGGTGGTGAGACAGTAGGTACTGGGGCAGTGGTGGTGAGACAGTAGGTACTGGGGCAGTATTGGTGAGACAGTAGGTACTGGGGCAGTGGTGTTGAGACAGTAGGTTCTGGGGCAGTGGTGGTGAGATAGTAGGTACTGGGGCAGTGGTGGTGAGACAGTAGGTACTGGGGCAGTATTGGTGAGACAGTAGGTACTAGGGCAGTGGTGGTGAGACAGTAGGTACTGGGGCAGTGGTGGTGAGACAGTAGGTACTGGGGCAGTGGTGGTGAGACAGTACGTACTGGGGCAGTGGTAGTGAGACAGTAGGTACTGGGGCAGTATTGGTGAGACAGTAGGTACTGGGGCATTGGTGGTGAGACAGTAGGTACTGGGGCAGTGGTGGTGAGACAGTAGGTACTGGGGCAGCGGTGGTGAGACAGTAGGTACTGGGGCAGTGGTGGTGAGACAGTAGGTACTGGGGCAGTGGTGGTGAGACAGTAGTTACTGGGGCAGTGGGAGGGAGGGAGTAGGTACTGGGGCAGTGGGAGGGAGGGAGTAGGTACTGGGGCAGTGGGAGGGAGGGAGTAGGTACTGGGGCAGTGGTGGTGAGACAGTAGGTACTGGGGCAGTGGGAGTGAGACAGTAGGTACTGGGGCAGTCGGAGGGAGGGAGAAGGTACTGGGGCAGTGGGAGGGAGGGAGTAGGTACTGGGGCAGTGGTGGTGAGACAGTAGGTACTGGGGCAGTGGGAGGGAAGGAGTAGGTACAGGGGCAGTGGGAGTGAGACAGTAGGTACTGGGGCAGTGGTTGTGAGACAGTAGGTACTTGGGCAGTGGGAGAGAGACAGTAGGTACTGGGGCAGTGGTGGTGAGACAGTAGGTACTGGTGCAGTGGGGGTGAGACAGTAGGTACTGGGGCAGTGGGAGTGAGACAGTAGATACTAGGGCAGTGGGAGTGAGACAGTAGGTACTGGGACAGTGGGAGTGAGACAGTAGGTACTGGGGCAGTGGGAGTGAGACAGTAGGTACTGGGGCAGTGGGAGTGAGACAGTAGGTACTGGTGCAGTGGGAGAGAGACAGTAGGTAATGGGGCAGTGGGAGTGAGACAGTTGGTACTTGGGCAGTGGGAATGAGACAGTTGGTACTGGGGCAGTGGGAGTGAGACAGTTGGTACTGGGGCAGTGGGAGTGAGACAGTAGGTACTGGGGCAGTGGGAGAGAGACAGTAGGTACCGGGGCAGTGGGAGTGAGACAGTAGGTACTGGGGCAGTGGGAGAGAGACAGTAGGTACTGGGGCAGTGGGAGTGAGACAGTAGGTACTGGGGCAGTGGGAGAGAGACAGTAGGTACCTGGACAGTGAGAGTGAGACAGTAGGTACTGGGGCAGTGGGAGTGAGACTGTTGGCACTGGGGCAGTGGGAGTGAGACAGTAGGTACTGAGGCAGTGGGAGTGAGACAGTAGGTACAGGGGCAGTGAGACAGTTGGTACTGGGGCATTGGGAGAGAGACAGTAGGTACTGGGGCAGTGGTAGTGAGACAGTTGGTACATTGGGAGTGAGACAGTAGGTACAGGGGCAGTAGGAGTGAGACAGTTGGTACTGGGGCATTGGGAGAGAGACAGTAGGTACTGGGGCAGTGGTAGTGAGACAGTTGGTACTGGGGCATTGGGAGAGAGACAGAAGGTACTGGGGCAGTGGGAGTGAGACAGTTGGTACTGGGGCAGTGGCAGTGAGACAGTAGGTACTGGGGCAGTGGGAGTGAGACAGTTGATACTGGGGCAGTGGGAGTGAGACAGTAGGTACTGGGGCAGTGGGAGTGAGACAGTAGGTACTGGGGCAGTGGGAGTGAGACAGTAGGTACTGGGGGAGTGGGAGTGGGACAGTTGGTACTGGGGCAGTGGGAGTGAGACAGTAGGTACTGGGGCAGTGGGAGTGAGACAGTTGGTAATGGGGCAGTGGGAGTATGACAGTAGGTACTGGGGCAGTGGGAGTGAGACAGTAGGTACTGGGGCAGTGGTAGTGAGACAGTAGGTACTGGGGCAGTGGGAGTGAGACAGTAGGTACTGGGGGAGTGGGAGTGAGACAGTAGGTACTGGGGCGGTGGGAGTGAGACAGTAGGTACTGGGGGAGTGGGAGTGAGACAGTTGGTACTGGGGCAGTGGGGGTGAGACAGTAGGTATTGGGGCAGTGGGAGTGAGACAGTTGGTAATGGGGCAGTGGGAGTGAGACAGTAGGTACTGGGGCAGTGGGAGTGATACAGTAGGTACTGGGGCAGTGGTAGTGAGACAGTAGGTACTGGGGCAGTGGGAGTGAGACAGTAGGTACTGGGGCAGTGGGAGAGAGACAGTACTGGGCACTGGGGCAGTGTGAGTGAGACAGTAGGTACTGGGGCAGTGGGAGTGAGACAGTAGGTACTGGGGAAGTGGGGGAGAGACAGTAGGTACTGGGGCAGTGGGAGTGAGACAGTTGGTACTGGGGCAGTGGGAGTGAGACAGTAGGTTCTGGGGGAGTGGGAGTGAGACAGTTGGTACTGGGGCAGTGGAAGTGAGACAGTAGGTACTGGGGCAGTGGGAGAGAGACAGTAGGTACTGGGGCAGTGGGAGTGAGACAGTAGGTACTTTGGCAGTGGGAGTGAGACAGTTGACACTGGGGCAGTGGGAGAGAGACAGTAGGTACTGGGTCAGTGGGAGTGAGACAGTAGGTACTGGGGGAGTGGGAGTGAGACAGTTGGTACTGGGGCAGTGAGAGTGAGACAGTAGGTACTGGGGCAGTGGGAGTGAGACAGTTGGTAATGGGGCAGTGGGAGTGAGACAGTAGGTACTGGGGCAGTGGGAGTGAGACAGTAGGTACTGGGGCAGTGGTAGTGAGACAGTAGGTACTGGGGCAGTGGGAGTGAGACAGTAGGTACTGGGGCAGTGGGAGAGAGACAGTACTGGGCACTGGGGCAGTGTGAGTGAGACAGTAGGTACTGGGGCAGTGGGAGTGAGACAGTAGGTACTGGGGCAGTGGGAGAGAGACAGTAGGTACTGGGGCAGTGGGAGTGAGACAGTTGGTACTGGGGCAGTGGGAGTGAGACAGTAGGTTCTGGGGGAGTGGGAGTGAGACAGTAGGTACTGGGGCAGTGGGAGTGAGACAGTAGGTACTGGGGCAGTGGGAGTGAGACAGTAGGTACTGGGGCAGTGGGAGTGAGACAGTTGATACTGGGGCAGTGGGAGAGAGAAAGTAGGTACTGGGGCAGTGGGAGAGAGACAGTAGGTACTGGGGTAGTGGTGGTGAGACAGTAGGTACTGGGGCAGTGGTGGTGAGACAGTAGGTACTGGGGCAGTGGTGGTGAGACAGTAGGTACTGGGGCAGTGGTGGTGAGACAGTAGGTACTGGGGCAGTATTGGTGAGACAGTAGGTACTGGGGCAGTGGTGGTGAGACAGTAGGTACAGGGGCAGTGGTGGTGAGACAGTAGGTAATGGGGCAGTGGTGGTGAGACAGTAGGTACTAAGGCAGTGGTGGTGAGACAGTAGGTACAGGGGCAGTGGTGGTGAGACAGTAGGTACTGGGGCAGTTGTGGTGAGACAGTAGGTACTGGGGCAGTATTGGTGAGACAGTAGGTACTGGGGCAGTGGTGTTGAGACAGTAGGTTCTGGGGCAGTGGTGGTGAGATAGTAGGTACTGGGGCAGTGGTGGTGAGACAGTAGGTACTGGGGCAGTATTGGTGAGACAGTAGGTACTAGGGCAGTGGTGGTGAGACAGTAGGTACTGGGGCAGTGGTGGTGAGACAGTAGGTACTGGGGCAGTGGTGGTGAGACAGTACGTACTGGGGCAGTGGTAGTGAGACAGTAGGTACTGGGGCAGTATTGGTGAGACAGTAGGTACTGGGGCATTGGTGGTGAGACAGTAGGTACTGGGGCAGTGGTGGTGAGACAGTAGGTACTGGGGCAGCGGTGGTGAGACAGTAGGTACTGGGGCAGTGGTGGTGAGACAGTAGGTACTGGGGCAGTGGTGGTGAGACAGTAGTTACTGGGGCAGTGGGAGGGAGGGAGTAGGTACTGGGGCAGTGGGAGGGAGGGAGTAGGTACTGGGGCAGTGGGAGGGAGGGAGTAGGTACTGGGGCAGTGGTGGTGAGACAGTAGGTACTGGGGCAGTGGGAGTGAGACAGTAGGTACTGGGGCAGTCGGAGGGAGGGAGAAGGTACTGGGGCAGTGGGAGGGAGGGAGTAGGTACTGGGGCAGTGGTGGTGAGACAGTAGGTACTGGGGCAGTGGGAGGGAAGGAGTAGGTACTGGGGCAGTGGGAGTGAGACAGTAGGTACTGGGGCAGTGGTTGTGAGACAGTAGGTACTTGGGCAGTGGGAGAGAGACAGTAGGTACTGGGGCAGTGGTGGTGAGACAGTAGGTACTGGTGCAGTGGGGGTGAGACAGTAGGTACTGGGGCAGTGGGAGTGAGACAGTAGATACTAGGGCAGTGGGAGTGAGACAGTAGGTACTGGGACAGTGGGAGTGAGACAGTAGGTACTGGGGCAGTGGGAGTGAGACAGTAGGTACTGGGGCAGTGGGAGTGAGACAGTAGGTACTGGTGCAGTGGGAGAGAGACAGTAGGTAATGGGGCAGTGGGAGTGAGACTGTTGGTACTTGGGCAGTGGGAATGAGACAGTTGGTACTGGGGCAGTGGGAGTGAGACAGTTGGTACTGGGGCAGTGGGAGTGAGACAGTAGGTACTGGGGCAGTGGGAGAGAGACAGTAGGTACTGGGGCAGTGGGAGTGAGACAGTAGGTACTGGGGCAGTGGGAGAGAGACAGTAGGTACTGGGGCAGTGGGAGTGAGACAGTAGGTACTGGGGCAGTGGGAGAGAGACAGTAGGTACCGGGACAGTGAGAGTGAGACAGTAGGTACTGGGGCAGTGGGAGTGAGACTGTTGGCACTGGGGCAGTGGGAGTGAGACAGTAGGTACTGAGGCAGTGGGAGTGAGACAGTAGGTACTGGGGCAGTGGGAGTGAGACAGTTGGTACTGGGGCATTGGGAGAGAGACAGTAGGTACTGGGGCAGTGGTAGTGAGACAGTTGGTACTGGGGCATTGGGAGAGAGACAGAAGGTACTGGGGCAGTGGTAGTGAGACAGTTGGTACTGGGGCATTGGGAGAGAGACAGTAGGTACTGGGGCAGTGGTAGTGAGACAGTTGGTACTGGGGCATTGGGAGAGAGACAGTAGGTACTGGGGCAGTGGGAGTGAGACAGTTGGTACTGGGGCAGTGGCAGTGAGACAGTAGGTACTGGGGCAGTGGGAGTGAGACAGTTGATACTGGGGCAGTGGGAGTGAGACAGTAGGTACTGGGGCAGTGGGAGTGAGACAGTAGGTACTGGGGCAGTGGGAGTGAGACAGTAGGTACTGGGGGAGTGGGAGTGGGACAGTTGGTACTGGGGCAGTGGGAGTGAGACAGTAGGTACTGGGGCAGTGGGAGTGAGACAGTTGGTAATGGGGCAGTGGGAGTGAGACAGTTGGTACTGGGGCAGTGGGAGTGAGACAGTAGGTACTGGGGCAGTGGGAGTGAGACAGTTGGTAATGGGGCAGTGGGAGAGAGACAGTAGGTACCGGGACAGTGAGAGTGAGACAGTAGGTACTGGGGCAGTGGGAGTGAGACTGTTGGCACTGGGGCAGTGGGAGTGAGACAGTAGGTACTGAGGCAGTGGGAGTGAGACAGTAGGTACTGGGGCAGTGGGAGTGAGACAGTTGGTACTGGGGCATTGGGAGAGAGACAGTAGGTACTGGGGCAGTGGTAGTGAGACAGTTGGTACTGGGGCATTGGGAGAGAGACAGAAGGTACTGGGGCAGTGGTAGTGAGACAGTTGGTACTGGGGCATTGGGAGAGAGACAGTAGGTACTGGGGCAGTGGTAGTGAGACAGTTGGTACTGGGGCATTGGGAGAGAGACAGTAGGTACTGGGGCAGTGGGAGTGAGACAGTTGGTACTGGGGCAGTGGCAGTGAGACAGTAGGTACTGGGGCAGTGGGAGTGAGACAGTTGATACTGGGGCAGTGGGAGTGAGACAGTAGGTACTGGGGCAGTGGGAGTGAGACAGTAGGTACTGGGGCAGTGGGAGTGAGACAGTAGGTACTGGGGGAGTGGGAGTGGGACAGTTGGTACTGGGGCAGTGGGAGTGAGACAGTAGGTACTGGGGCAGTGGGAGTGAGACAGTTGGTAATGGGGCAGTGGGAGTGAGACAGTAGGTACTGGGGCAGTGGGAGTGAGACAGTAGGTACTGGGGCAGTGGTAGTGAGACAGTAGGTACTGGGGCAGTGGGAGTGAGACAGTAGGTACTGGGGGAGTGGGAGTGAGACAGTAGGTACTGGGGCAGTGGGAGTGAGACAGTAGGTACTGGGGGAGTGGGAGTGAGACAGTTGGTACTGGGGCAGTGGGGGTGAGACAGTAGGTATTGGGGCAGTGGGAGTGAGACAGTTGGTAATGGGGCAGTGGGAGTGAGACAGTAGGTACTGGGGCAGTGGGAGTGATACAGTAGGTACTGGGGCAGTGGTAGTGAGACAGTAGGTACTGGGGCAGTGGGAGTGAGACAGTAGGTACTGGGGCAGTGGGAGAGAGACAGTACTGGGCACTGGGGCAGTGTGAGTGAGACAGTAGGTACTGGGGCAGTGGGAGTGAGACAGTAGGTACTGGGGAAGTGGGGGAGAGACAGTAGGTACTGGGGCAGTGGGAGTGAGACAGTTGGTACTGGGGCAGTGGGAGTGAGACAGTAGGTTCTGGGGGAGTGGGAGTGAGACAGTTGGTACTGGGGCAGTGGAAGTGAGACAGTAGGTACTGGGGCAGTGGGAGAGAGACAGTAGGTACTGGGGCAGTGGGAGTGAGACAGTAGGTACTTGGGCAGTGGGAGTGAGACAGTTGACACTGGGGCAGTGGGAGAGAGACAGTAGGTACTGGGTCAGTGGGAGTGAGACAGTAGGTACTGGGGGAGTGGGAGTGAGACAGTTGGTACTGGGGCAGTGAGAGTGAGACAGTAGGTACTGGGGCAGTGGGAGTGAGACAGTTGGTAATGGGGCAGTGGGAGTGAGACAGTAGGTACTGGGGCAGTGGGAGTGAGACAGTAGGTACTGGGGCAGTGGTAGTGAGACAGTAGGTACTGGGGCAGTGGGAGTGAGACAGTAGGTACTGGGGCAGTGGGAGAGAGACAGTACTGGGCACTGGGGCAGTGTGAGTGAGACAGTAGGTACTGGGGCAGTGGGAGTGAGACAGTAGGTACTGGGGCAGTGGGAGAGAGACAGTAGGTACTGGGGCAGTGGGAGTGAGACAGTTGGTACTGGGGCAGTGGGAGTGAGACAGTAGGTTCTGGGGGAGTGGGAGTGAGACAGTAGGTACTGGGGCAGTGGGAGTGAGACAGTAGGTACTGGGGCAGTGGGAGTGAGACAGTAGGTACTGGGGCAGTGGGAGTGAGACAGTTGATACTGGGGCAGTGGGAGAGAGAAAGTAGGTACTGGGGCAGTGGGAGAGAGACAGTAGGTACTGGGGCAGTGGGAGTGAGACAGTAGGTACTAGGGCAGTGGAAGTGAGACAGTAGGTACTGGGGCAGTGGGAGAGAGACAGTAGGTTCTGGGGCAGTGGGAGTGAGACAGTAGGTACTGGGGCAGTGGGAGTGAGACAGTTGATAATGGGGCAGTGGGAGAGAGACAGTAGGTACTGGGGCAGAGGGAGTGAGACAGTAGGTTCTGGGGGAGTTGGAGTGAGACAGTTGGTACTGGGGCAGTGGGAGTGAGACAGTAGGTACTGGGGCAGTGGGAGTGAGACAGTAGGTACTGGGGCAGTGGGAGTGAGACAGTAGGTACTGGGGCTGTGGGAGTGAGACAGTAGGTACTGGGGCAGTGGGAGTGAGACAGTAGGTACTGGGGCAGTGGGATTGAGACAGTTGGTACTGGGGCAGTGGGAGAGAGACAGTAGGTACTGGAGCAGTGGGAGTGAGACAGTAGGTACTAGGGCAGTGGGAGAGAGACAGTAGGTACTGGGGCATTGGGAGTGAGACAGTAGGTACTGGGTCAGTGGGAGAGAGACAGTAATTACTGGTGCAGTGGGAGTGAGACAGTAGGTAATGGGGCAGTGGGAGTGAGACAGTTGGTACTGGGGCTTTAGGAGAGAGACAGTAGGTACCGGTGCAGTGGGAGTGAGACAGTAGGTACTGGGGCAGTGGGAGTGAGACAGTTGATAATGGAGCAGTGGGAGAGAGACAGTAGGTACTGGGGCAGAGGGAGTGAGACAGTAGGTTCTGGGGGAGTGGGAGTGAGACAGTTGGTACTGGGGCAGTGGGAGTGAGACAGTAGGTACTGGTGCAGTGGGAGTGAGACAGTTGGTAATGGGGCAGTGGGAGTGAGACAATAGGTACTGGGGCAGTGGGAGTGAGTCAGTAGGTACTGGGGCAATGGTAGTGAGACAGTAGGTACTGGAGCAGTAGGAGTGAGACAGTAGGTACTGGGGCAGTGGGAGTGAGACAGTTGGTACAGGGGCAGTAGGAGTGAGACAGTAGGTACTGGGGCAGTGGGAGTGAGACAGTAGGTACTGGGGCAGTGGTAGTGAGACAGTAGGTACTGGGGAAGTGGGAGTGAGACAGTTGGTACTGGGGAAGTGGGAGTGAGACAGTAGGTACTGGTGCAGTGGGAGTGAGACAGTTGGTACTGGGGCAGTGGGAGTGAGACAGTTGGTACTGGGGAAGTGGGAGAGAGACAGTAGGTACTGGTGGAGTGGGAGTGAGACAGTAGGTAATGGGGCAGTGGGAGTGAGACAGTTGTTACTGGGGCAGTGGGAGTGAGACAGTAGGTACTGGGGCAGTGGGAGTGAGACAGTTGGTACTGGGGAAGTGTGAGAGAGACAGTAGGTACTGGTGCAGTGGGAGTGAGACAGTAGGTACTGGGGCAGTGGGAGTGAGACAGTTGTTACTGGAGCAGTGGGAGAGAGACAGTAGGTACAGGGGCAGTGGGAGTGAGACAGTAGGTACTGGGGCAGTGGGAGAGAGACAGTTGCTACTGGGGCAATGGGAGTGAGACAGTTGGTACAGGGGCAGTGGGAGTGAGACAGTAGGTACTGGGGCAGTGGGAGTGAGACAGTAGGTACTGGGGCAGTGGTAGTGAGACAGTAGGTACTGGGGCAGTGGGAGAGAGACAGTTGGTACTGGGGGAGTGGGAGTGAGACAGTTGGTACTGGGGCAGTGGGAGAGAGACAGTAGGTACTGGTGCAGTGGAAGTGAGACAGTTGGTACTGGGGCAGTGGGAGAGAGACAGTAGGTACTGGTGCAGTGGGAGTGAGACAGTTGGTACTGGGGCAGTGGGAGAGAGACAGTAGGTACTGGTGCAGTGGGAGTGAGACAGTAGGTAATGGGGCAGTGGGGGTGAGACAGTTGGTACTGGGGCAGTAGGAGAGAGACAGTAGGCACCGGTGCAGTGGGAGTGAGACAGTAGGTACTGGGGCAGTGGGAGTGAGACAGTTGGTACTGGGGCAGTGGAAGAGAGACAGTAGGTACTGGGGCAGTGGGAGTGAGACAGTAGGTACTGGGGCAGTGGGAGAGAGACAGTAGGTACTGGGGCTGTGGGAGTGAGACAGTAGGTACTGGGGCAGTGGGAGTAAGACAGTAGGTACTGGGGCAGTGGGATTGAGACAGTTGGTACTGGGGCAGTGGGAGAGAGACAGTAGGTACTGGGGCAGTGGGAGTGAGACAGTAGGTACTAGGGCAGTGGGAGAGAGACAGTAGGTACTGGGGCATTGGGAGTGAGACAGTAGGTACTGGGGCAGTGGGAGAGAGACAGTAGGTACTGGTGCAGTGGGAGTGAGACAGTAGGTAATGGGGCAGTGGGAGTGAGACAGTTGGTACTGGGGCTTTAGGAGAGAGACAGTAGGTACCGGTGCAGTGGGAGTGAGACAGTAGGTACTGGGGCAGTGGGAGTGAGACAGTTGGTACTGGGGCAGTGGGAGAGAGACAGTAGGTACTGGGGCACTGGGAGTGAGACAGTATGTACTGGGGTAGTGGGAGAGAGACAGTAGGTACTGGGGCAGTGGGAGTGAGACAGTAGGTACTGGGGCAGTGGGAGAGAGACAGTAGGTACCGGGGAAGTGGGAGTGAGACAGTAGGTACTGGGGCAGTGGGAGAGAGACAGTAGGTACCGGGGCAGTGGGAGTGAGACAGTAGGTACTGGGGCAGTGGGAGTGAGACAGTAGGTGCTTGGGCAGTGGGAGTGAGACAGTAGGTACTGGGCCAGTGGCAGTGAGATTTTAGGTACTGGGGCAGTGGGAGTGAGACAGTAGGTACTTGAGCAGTGGGGGTGATACAGTAGGTACTGGGGCAGTGTGAGTGAGACACTAGGTACTTGGGCAGTAGGAGTGAGACAGTAGGTACTGGGGCAGTGAGAGTGAGACAGTAGGTACTGGTGCAGTGGGAGTGAGAGAGTAGGTACTGGGGCAGTGGGGAGAGACAGTACGCACTGTGGCAGTGGGAGTGAGACAGTAGGTACTATGGCAGATCGAATGAGACAGTAGGTACTGGGGCAGTGAGAGCGAGACAGTAGGTACTGGGGCAGTGGGAGTGAGACAGTAGGTACTGGGGCAGATGGAGTGAGACAGTTGGTACTTGGGCAGTGGGAGTGAGACAGTAGGTACTGATGCAGTGGTAGTGAGACTGTAGGTACTGGGACAGTGGAAGTGAGACAGTAGGTACTGGGGCAGTGGGAGTTAGACAGTAGGTACTGGAGCAGTGGGGGTGAGACAGTAGGTACTGGGGCAGTGGGAGTGAGACACTAGGTACTTGGGCAGTGGGAGTGAGACAGTAGGTACTGGGGCAGTGAGAGTGAGACAGTACGTACTGGGGCAGTGGGAGTGAGAGAGTAGGTACTGGGGCAGTGGGGGAGAGACAGTATGTACTGGGGCAGTGGGAGTGAGACAGTAGGTACTGGGGCAGTGGGAGTGAGACAGTAGGTACTGGGGCAGTGAGAGTGAGACAGTAGGTAGTGGGACAGTGGAAGTGACACAGTAGGTACTGGGGCAGTGGGAGTGAGACAGTAGGTACTGGGGCAGTGGGAGTGAGACAGTAGGTAAAGGTGCAGTGAGGGTGAGACAGAAGGTACTGGGGCAGTGGGAGTGAGACAGTAGGTACTGGGACAGTGGGGGAGAGACAGTAGGCACTGGATCAGTGGGAGTGAGACAATAGATACCGGGGTAGTGGGAATTAGACAGTAGGTACTGGGGGAGTTGAGTGAGACAGTAGGTACTGGGGCGGTGGGAGTGAGACAGTAGGTACTGGGGCAGTCGGGGTGAGACACTAGGTACTGCAGAAGTGGGATTGAGACAGTAGGTACTGGGGCAGTGGAGTGAGACAGTAGGTACTCGGACAGAGGGAGTTAGACAGTAGGTAATGCGGCAGTGGGAGTGAGACAGTAGGTACTGGGGCAGTAGGGGTGGGACAGTAAGTACTGGGGCAGTAGGGTGAGACAGTAGGTACTGGGGAAGTGGAAGTGAGACAGTAGGTACTGGTGCAGTGGGAGTGAGACAGTATGTACTGGGGCAGTGGGGGTGAGACAGTAGGTACTGGGGAAGTGGGGGTGAGACAGTAAGTACTGCTGCAGTGGGAGTGAGACAGTAGGTACAGGGGCAGTGAGAGTGAGACAGTAGGTACTGGGACAGTGGTGGTGAGACAGTAGGTACTGGGGCAGTGGGGGAGAGACAGTAGGTACTGGGGCAGTCGGAGTGAGAGAGTAGGTACTGGGGCAGTGGGAGTGAGGCAGTAGGTACTGGGGCAGTGGGAGTGAGACAGTAGGTACTGGGGCACTGAGAGTGAGACAGTAGGTACTGGGGCAATGGGGGTGAGACAGTTGGCACTGGGGGAGTTGAGTGAGACAGTAGGTACTTGGGCGGTGGGAGTGAGACAGTAGGTACTGGGGCAGTCGGGGTGAGACACTAAGTACAGGGGCAGTGGGATTGAGTCAGTAGGTTCTGGGGCAGTAGGGTTGAGACAGTAAGTACTGGGGCAATGGGGGTGAGACAGTACGTACTGGGGCAGTGGAAGTGAGACAGTAGGTACTGGGGCAGTGGGAGTGAGACAGTAGGTACTGGGGCAGAGGGGGTGAGACAGTAGGTGCTCGGGCAGTGGGAGTGAGACAGTAGGTACTGGGACAGTGGGAGTGAGACAGTAGGTACTGGGGCACTGGGGGTTGAGGCAGTAGGTACTAGGGGAGTGGTGGTGAGACAGTAGGTACTGGTTAATTGGGAGTAAGACAGGTGGTACTGGGGCAGTGGGAGTGAGACAGTAGGTACTGGGGCATTGGGGTGAGACAGTAGGTACTGGGCCAGTGGGAGTGAGACAGTGGGTACTGGAGAAGGGGGGGTGAGACAGTAGGTACTGAGGCAGTTGGGGTGAGACAGTATGTACTGGGGCAGTTGAGGTGAGACAGTAGGTACTGGGGCAGTGGGGGTGAGACAGTAGGTAATGGGGCATTTGGAGTGAGACAGTAGGTACTGGTTCAGTGGAAGTAAGTAAGACAGTAGGTACTGGGTGAGTGGGAGTGAGACAGTAGGTACTAGGGCAGTGGGGGTGAGACAGTAGGTACTGGTTCCGTGGGAATAAGGCAGTAGGTGCTGGGGTAGTGGGAGTGAGACAGTAGGTACTGGGGCAGTGGGGGTGAGAGAATTGGTACTGGGGCAGTGGGAGTGAGACATTAGGTACTGGGGCAGTGGGGGTAAGACAATAGGTACTGGGGCAGTGGGGGTTAGACAGTAGCTACTAGGGCAGTGGGATTTAGACAGTAGGTACTGGGGCAGTGAGAGTGAGACAGTAGATACTGGGGCAGTGGTGGTGAGACAGTAGGTACTGGGGTAGTTGGAATGAGATAGTAGGTACTGGAGCAGTGAGAGTGAGACAGTAGGTCCTTGGGCAGTAGGAGTCAGACAGTAGGTACTGGGGAAGTGGGGGTGAGACAGTAGGTACTGGAGAAGTGGGGGTGAGACAGCAGGTACTGGGGCAGTGGGAGTGAGACAGTAGGTACTGGGGAAGTGGGGTGAGACAGTAGGTACTGGTTCCGTGGGAGTAAGACAGTAGGTACTGGGGTAGTGGGAGTAAGATGGTAGGTACTGGGGCTGTGGTGGTGAGAGAGTTGGTACTGGGGCAGTGGGAGTGAGACAGTAGGTACTGCGGCAGTGGGGGTGAGAGAATAGGTACTGGGGCAGTGGGGGTTAGACAGTAGCTACTACGGCAGTGGGATTGAGACAGTAGGTACTGGGGCAGTGAGAGTGAGACAGTAGATACTTTGGCAGTTGGGGTGAGACAGTAGGTACTGGGGCAGTGGGGGTGAGACAGTAGGTAATGGGGCATTGGGAGTGAGACAGTAGGTACTGGTTCAGTGGGAGTAAGTAAGACAGTAGGTACTGGGGCAGTGGGAGTGAGACAGTAGGTACTGGGGCAGTTGGAATGAGATAGTATGTATTGGAACAGCGGGAGTGAGACAGTAGGTACTGGGGCAGTAGGAGTGAGACAGTAGGTACTGGGGAAGTGAGGGTGAGACAGTAGGTACTGGAGAAGTGTGGGTGAGACAGCAGGTACTGGGGAAGTGGGGATGAGAAAGTAGGTTCTGGGGCAGTGGGAGTGAGACAGTAGGTACTGGGGCAGTGGGGGTGAGGCAGTAGGTACTGGTTCCGTGGGAGTAAGACAGTAGGTACTGGGGTAGTGGGAGTAAGATAGTAGGTACTGGGGCAGTGGGGGTGAGAGAGTTGGTACTGGGGAAGTGGAAGTGAGACAGTAGGTACTGGGGCAGTGAGAGGGAGACAGTAGATACTGGGGCAGTTGGGGTGAGACAGTAGGTACTGGGGCAGTGGGGGTGAGTCAGTAGGTAATGGGGCATTGGGAGTGAGACAGTAGGTACTGGCTCAGTGGGAGTAAGTAAGACAGTAGGTACTAGGGCAGTGGGAGTGAGACAGTAGGTACTGGGGCAGTGGGTTTGAGACAGTAGGTACTGGGGCTGTGGGGGTGAGAGAGTTGGTACTGGGGCAGTGGGAGTGAGACATTAGGTACTGGGGCAGTGGGGGTGAGACAATAGGTACTGGGGGAGTGGGGGTTAGACAGTAGCTACTTGGGCAGTGGGATTTAGACAGTAGGTACTGGGGCAGTGAGAGTGAGACTGTAGATACTGGGGCAGTGGTTGTGAGACAGTAGGTACTGGGGCAGTTGGAATGAGATAGTAGGTACTGGAGCAGTGGGAGTGAGACAGTAGGTACTGGAGCAGTAGGAGTCAGACAGTAGGTACTGGGGTAGTGGGAGTAAGATGGTAGGTACTGGGGCAGTGGGGGTGAGATAGTTGGTACTGGGGCAGTGGGAGTGAGACAGTAGGTACTGCGGCAGTGGGGGTGAGAGAATAGGTCCTGGGGCAGTGGGGGTTAGACAGTAGCTACTACGGCAGTGGGATTGAGACAGTAGGTACTGGGGCAGTGAGAGTGAGACAGTAGATACTGGGGCAGTGGTGGTGAGACAGTAGGTACAGGGGCATTGGGGGTGAGACAGTAGGTACTGGGTCAGTGGGAGAGAGATAGTAGGTACTGGCCAGGGGGGGTGAGGGAGTAGGTACTGGGGCAGTGGGGGTGAGACATTAGGTACTGGTTCCGTGGGAGTAAGGCAGTAGGTACTGGAGTAGTGGGAGTGAGAGAGTTGGTACTTTGGCAGTGGGGGTGAGAGAGTTGGTACTGGGGCAGTGGGAGTGAGACAGTAGGTACTGGGGCAGTGGGGGTGAGACAATAGGTACTGGGGCAGTGGGGGGTTAGACAGTAGCTACTATGGCAGTGGGATTGAGACAGTAGGTACTGGGGCAGTGAGAGTGAGACAGTAGATACTGGGGCAGTGGTGGTGAGACAGTAGGTACTGGGGCATTGGGGGTGAGACAGTAGGTACTGGGTCAGTGGGAGTGAGATAGTAGGTACTGGGGCAGTGGGGTTGAGACAGTAGGTACTGGGGCAGTGGTGCTGATACAGTAGGTGCTGGTGCAGTGGGAGTGAGACAGTAGGTACTGGGGCAGTGGGAGTGAGACAGTAGGTACTGGGGCAGTGGGGGTGAGACAGTAGGTACTGGAGAGGTGGGGGTGAGACAGTAGGTACAGGGGCAGTGGGGGTGAGACAGTAGGTACTGGGGCAGTGGGAGTGAGACAATAGGTACTGGGGCAGTGGGAGTAAGACAGTAGGTACTGGGGCAGTGGGGGTGAGACAGTAGGTACTAGTTCCGTGGGAGTAAGACAGTAGGTACTAGCGTAGTGGGAGTGAGACGGTAGGTACTGGGGCAGTGGGGGTGAGAAAGTTGGTATTGGGGCAGTGGGAGTGAGACAGTAGCTACTACGGCAGTGGGATTGAGACAGTAGGTACTGGGGCAGTGAGAGTGAGACAGTAGATACTGGGGCAATGGTGGTGAGACAGTAGGTACTGGGACATTGGGGGTGAGACAGTAGGTACTGGGTCAGTGGGTGGGAGATAGTAGGTGCTGGGCAGGGGGCTGAGGCAGTAGGTACTGGGGCAGTAGGAATGAGATAGTAGGTACTGGAGCAGTGGAAGTGAGGCAGTAGATACTGGGGCAGTGGGGGTGGTACAGTAGGTACTGAGGTAGTGGGGGTGAGACAGTAGGTACTGGGGCAGTGGGAGTGAGACAGAAGGTACTGGGGCAGTGGGGGTGAGACAGTAGGTACTGGGGCAGTGGGAGTGAGACAGTAGGTACTGGGGCAGTGGGGGTGAGAGAGTTGGTACTGTGACAGTGGGAGTGAGACAGTAGGTACTGGGGCAGTGGGAGTGAGACAATAGGTACTGAGGCAGTTGGAGTGAGACAGTAGGTACTGGGGCAGTGGGAGTGAGACAGTAGGTGCTGGGGCAGTGGGGGTTTGACAGTAGGTACTGGGGCAGTGGGAGTGAGACAGTAGGTACTGGGGCAGTGGGGGTGAGACAGTAGCTACTGAGGTAGTGGGGGTGAGACAGTAGGTACTGGAGCAGTGGGAGTGAGACTGTGGGAACTGGGCAGTGGGGGTGAGACAGTAGGTACTGGGGCAGTGGGGGTGAGGCAATAGGTACTGGGGCAGTGGGGGTGAGACAGTAGGTACTGGGGCAGTTGGAGTGAGACAGTAGGTACTGATGCAGTGGGAGTGAGACAGTAGGTACTGGGGCAGTGGGGGTAAGACAGTAGGTACTGGGGCAGTGGGAGTGAGACAGTAGGTACTGGGGCAGTGGGAGTGAGACAGCAGGTACTGGGGCAGTGGGGGTGAGACAGTAGGTACTGGGGCAGTGGGAGTGAGACAGTAGGTACTGGGGCAGTGGGAGTGAGACAGTAGGTACTGGGGCAGTGGGGGTGAGACAGTAGGTACTGGGGCAGTGGGGGTGAGACAGTAGGTACTGGGGCAGTGGGAGTTAGACAGTAGGTACTGGGGCAGTGGGAGTGAGACAGTAGGTACTGGGGCAGTGGGGGTGAGACAGTAGGTACTGGGGCAGTGGGAGTGAGACAGAAGGTACTGGGGCAGTGGGGGTGAGACAGCAGGTACTGGGGCAGTGGGAGTGAGACAGTAGGTACTGGTGCAGTGGGGGTGAGACAGTAGGTACTGGGGCAGTGGGAGTGAGACAGTAGGTACTGGGGCAGTGGGGGTAAGACAGTAGGTACTGGGGCAGTGGGAGTGAGACAGTAGGTACTGGGGCAGTGTGAGTCAGACAGTAGGTACTGGGGCAGTGGGGGTGAGACAGTAGGTACTGGGGCAGTGGGAGTGAGGCAGAAGGTACTGGGGCAGTGGGGGTGAGACAGTAGGTACTGGGGCAGTGGGGGTGAGACAGCAGGTACTGGGGCAGTGGGAGTGAGACAGTAGGTACTGGTGCAGTGGGGGTGAGACAATAGGTACTGGTGCAGTGGGAGTGAGACAGTAGGTACTGGTGCAGTGGGAGTGAGACAGTAGATACTGGTGCAGTGGGGGTGAGACAGTAGGTACTGGTGCAGTGGGAGTGAGACAGTAGATACTGGTGCAGTGGGGGTGAGACAGTAGGTACTGGTGCAGTGGGAGTGAGACAGTAGGTACTGGTGCAGTGGGAGTGAGACAGTAGATACTGGTGCAGTGGGGGTGAGACAGTAGGTACTGGTGCAGTGGGAGTGAGACAGTAGATACTGGTGCAGTGGGGGTGAGACAGTAGGTACTGGTGCAGTGGGAGTGAGACAGTAGGTACTGGTACAGTGGGAGTGAGACAGTAGGTACTGGTGCAGTGGGAGTGAGACAGTAGGTACTGGTGCAGTGGGAGTGAGACAGTAGATACTGGTGCAGTGGGAGTGAGACAGTAGGTACTGGTGCAGTGGGGGTGAGACAGTAGGTACTGGTGCAGTGGGAGTGAGACAGTAGGTACTGGTGCAGTGGGAGTGAGACAGTAGATACTGGTGCAGTGGGGGTGAGACAGTAGGTACTGGTGCAGTGGGAGTGAGACAGTAGATACTGGTGCAGTGGGGGTGAGACAGTAGGTACTGGTGCAGTGGGAGTGAGACAGTAGGTACTGGTGCAGTGGGAGTGAGACAGTAGGTACTGGTGCAGTGGGGGTGAGACAGTAGGTACTGGTGCAGTGGGAGTGAGACAGTAGGTACTGGTGCAGTGGGAGTGAGACAGTAGGTGCTGGTGCAGTGGGAGTGAGACAGTAGGTACTGGTGCAGTGGGGGTGAGACAGTAGGTACTGGTGCAGTGGGAGTGAGACAGTAGGTACTGGTGCAGTGGGAGTGAGACAGTAGGTACTGGTGCAGTGGGAGTGAGACAGTAGATACTGGTGCAGTGGGGGTGAGACAGTAGGTACTGGTGCAGTGGGAGTGAGACAGTAGGTGAACATTAAAATGGTATAAAATACCGACAGATTGTTAGGTAAGACACATATGCAACAGTTAGGTATCTTTATTTTGAAACGTTTCGCCTACACAGTAGGCTTCTTCAGTCGAGTACAGAAAAGTTGATAGAAGCAGATGATATTTGAAGACGATGTAATCAGTCCATCACCCTTAAAGTTTTGAGGTGGTCAGTCCCTCAGTCTGGAGAAGAGCATTGTTCCATTGTCTGAAACAATATGAAGTTGAAGTGACAGAATCGGGCCTTATATAGTGCCAGGAGGTGAGACGTAGGTTGATTTGGGAGGGCAGGTCCTTCTCAAACCCAGCCGTTCTCACTAGTAGAGGTTGTCGAAGTAGATGGTCTGTACCAAGATACCCTTGTGTTGCAGTGTCTGACAGAATGAACATTAAAATGGTATAAAATACCGACAGATTGTTAGGTAAGACACATATGCAACAGTTAGGTATCTTTATTTTGAAACGTTTCGCCTACACAGTAGGCTTCTTCAGTCGAGTACAGAAAAGTTGATAGAAGCAGAAGATACTTGAAGACGATGTAATCAGTCCATCACCCTTAAAGTTTTGAGGTGGTCAGTCCCTCAGTCTGGAGAAGAGCATTGTTCCATTGTCTGAAACAATATGAAGTTGAAGTGACAGAATCGGGCCTTATATAGTGCCAGGAGGTGAGACGTAGGTTGATTTGGGAGGGCAGGTCCTTCTCAAACCCAGCCGTTCTCACTAGTAGAGGTTGTCGAAGTAGATGGTCTGTACCAAGATACCCTTGTGTTGCAGTGTCTGACAGAATGAACATTAAAATGGTATAAAATACCGACAGATTGTTAGGTAAGACACATATGCAACAGTTAGGTATCTTCTGCTTCTATCAACCTTTCTGTACTCGACTGAAGAAGCCTACTGTGTAGGCGAAACGTTTCAAAATAAAGATACCTAACTGTTGCATATGTGTCTTACCTAACAACGAGACAGTAGGTACTGGTGCAGTGGGAGTGAGACAGTAGGTACTGGTGCAGTGGGAGTGAGACAGTAGGTACTGGTGCAGTGGGAGTGAGACAGTAGGTACTGGGGCAGTGGGAGTGAGACAGTAGGTACTGGTGCAGTGGGAGTGAGACAGTAGGTACTGGTGCAGTGGTAGTAATACATTATATAGTAGTAATGGCGGTGGAGGTGAGTGGCACTCTTGTACAGTGGTTGAATACATGTAGTGCCAGTACATGACACCAGTGCCACCAAGTCTTCTCTAATGGTCAACATTAATCACACTTGTGTGTTAAGTTGCCACAGACCTTCACAATGTAACGTGAACCTCACTGTGTTTTGTCTGAAGTGTTTTATTCACGATGCTATGACTTTCGTTTTTCAGAATTAGGTTTTTTTTTGCCACCGAAGCTGCTGGTTTATTGTGCACCTAATATCCATCCTGTGGAAGGTAGTGCATGAGGATGTGGATACACAATAGGCCTAGGAACTAGGCCCCAAAATGGTTATCAGGTGTACATTTGGATTTATATGACCAATTGATTTTCAAGTAAGCTTGTTTTGACAACAGTTTACAAGCGGTATCACAAAGAAATCCAAATGGGAATTTGTAAATGGTCCAAGTTCGACCGAAACGTTGTCATAAGCGTCTGTATCCTGTGTGCGGGTTGTGTATTGTTCCAGTCACGGTATTGTGCCTATGTGTTCTCAAATGTTTTCCTTCTTATCCGAAGTTGTGGGTATACCTCTGGTATACCTGGGGTATACTTGGATTTCAGGTTGTAGCGCCCCCTCGTCTCGGCCTAAGACCAGGCCTCACAGGCCCACAATTTGCCGTGGAAGTGAACTCCCAACTTTGTATCCACAAATACTTTCACAGACATATAACCTTATATTTTTTTTCAGTGTTTTGATAGCAGGTAAATGTTATGGACATGTGTGTTAGCACGATTTTCTTTTCAATGTTCAATTTCTTGTACCATGTAATCAGGTGATGCTGCGAGTTATCTCAGCAGCCATGAACTGCTACACTAACATGATGTCGGTGCCGCCGGACACAACACTCACCGCTGCAACATTGACCAAACGTCATCTCGCACAACTTAAAAAATTTTAAAATGTTGGAACATGACTCGGTGCTTTCCGCTTGTGGGTTCAAGTATTTAACTTGAACAAAACATTATGAAAACCGTGGAGAAATGTTCATTGATTTATAATTGATGTCAATAAATTTAAATACACAAATAACCCCCCGCACATATGAGATAGAGGCTTAGGACGACGTTTCGGACCGACTTGGACCATTTATATTCAATCGATATTATATATTTATATGTACATATATATATATATATATATATATATATATATATATATATATATATATATATATATATATATATATATATATATATATATATATATATATATATATATATATATGTATAATTTCAATTTGCGGTGAGTGAGGTGTTCCCGGTGGGCGAGGTTCGGTTTACTCAGACACGTGAAGATGTTTGCCATTTACGCCATACAATGATTTAATGTCTGGGATAATGGTTATAAACTGTTGATATTATGAATTCATGCGTGCATATTATGCGCATAATTCAAGACGAGTGTAGCGCACTGTGGTGTGTGTGTGTGTGTGTGTGTGTGTGTGTGTGTGTGTGTGTGTGTGTGTGTGTGTGTGTGAGTGTGTGCGTGTGTGGGTGTGTGGGTGTGTGGGTGTGGGTGTGGGTGTGGGTGTGGGTGTGTGTGTGTGTGTGTGGGTGTGTGTGTGTGTGTGTGTGTGTGTGTGGGTGTGGGTGTGGGTGTGTGAGTGTGTGAGTGTGTGTGTGTGTGTGTGTGTGTGTGTGAGTGTGTACGCCTACCTTCCTATACAGCTATTTGCATACTTGAGTATTTCCGATTTTTTGTAGGTGTGTCCTCTGTGCAGGAGATAAAGGTTTCTGGTATTTTTAAGTGTATAATTGCATAAATCTCCATAGATATTAGGACAGATTATATGGGTGGTAGCCAGCCGCATAGCGCAGTATTTGAGCGCTGAGGCGCAGGCTAGATATATCGCTTTCTCAACATCAAAGGTGCAGAAATGGGAGGAGGGTATCTCCTTAATGGGTTGTAATGGGGATAACTGGTCAACAATGGTGTGCATCTCTGAGGCGGAGGAATAGTTAATAGGTAGGTGGGTGTCGGTGGCTGGGTGGGCAGCAACACTGGCTAGTGGCTGGGTGGGCAGCAACACTGGCTGGTGGCTTGGTGGGCAGCAACACGGGCTTGTGGCTTGGTGGGCAGCAACACTGACTGGTGGCTGGGTGGGCAGCAACACTGGCTGGTGGCTGAGTGGACAGCAACACTGGCTGGTGACTGAGTGGACAGCAACACTGGCTGGTGGCTGAGTGGACAGCAACACTGGCTGGTGGCTGAGTGGACAGCAACACTGGCTGGAGGCTTGGTGGACAGCAACACTGACTGGTGGCAGGGTGGGCAGCAACACTGGCTGGTGGCTGGGTCTACCTACCTGGAGTCTACCTGGAGGTCGTTCCGGGGATCAACGCCCCGGCGGCCCGGTCCACGAACAGACCTCCCGGTGGATCAGGGCCTGATCAACGAGGCTGTTACTACTTGCCGCACGCAGCCCAACGTACGAACCACAGCCCGGCTGCTCTCTAGTGAGCACAAGTCAAGTGCCTCCACGCGCTCCCAGTAGTTAAGGTGTTTGATGGAACTTATACGTGCAGTAAAGGTTCTCTGTACATTCTCTAGTTCTGCAATTTCACCTGCCTTGAATGGGGATGTTAATGTACAGCAGTATTCCAGCCTAGAAAGAATAAGTGTTTTAAAAGGGATCATCACTGGCTTAGCATCTCTTGTCTTAAATGTTCTCAGTATCCATCCTATCAGTTTCCTCGCAGATGTGATAGTGGCATTGTTGTGGTCCTTGAAGGTGAGATCTTCGGACATTACCACACCCAGGTCCTTCACATTACTTTTCCGCTCTATTGTGTGATTGGAGTTTGTAGTATACTCAGTCCTAGTTATTATTTCCTCCAGTTTTCCATAACGGAGTAGTTGGAATTTGTCTTCATTGAACATCATATTGTTCTCTGTTGCCCATTGGAAAACTTGGTTTATATCTTCTTGGAGCTTTGCCGTGTCCTCAATGGATGACACTCTCATGCAGATCCTAGTATTGTCTGCAAAAGATGATACAGTGCTGTGGTTTACATCTCTGTCTATGTCTGATATGAGAATGAGGAACAGGATAGGTGCGAGTACTGTGCCTTGTGGGACAGAGCTCTTCACTATGGCAGCATTTGATTTAACTCTGTTTATCACTACTCTTTGTGTTCGATAGGTTAGAAAGTTGAAGATCCATCTGCCTACTTTGCCGGTTATCCCTTTAGCACGCATTTTGTGTGCTATTACACCATGATCGCACTTGTCAAAGGCTTTTGCCAAGTCTGTGTATAGTACATCCGCATTCTGTTTCTTTTCCAGTACATCTAGGACCATATCATAGTGGTCAAGCAGTTGCGAAAGGCAGGAGGGACCTGCTCTGAAACCATGTTGCCATGGGTTGTGCAATTTTTGGGAGTACAGGTGGTTTGCTATCCTGCTTCTTAGAACTCTTTCAAAGATTTTTATGATGTGGGACATTAAAACTATTGGTCTATAGTTCTTAGCTACTGCTTTGCTGCCACCTTTATGGAGTGGGGCTATATCTGTTGTTTTTAGTGACTGGAATCTCGCCTGTGTCTAAGCTCCTTCTCCATAGCATACTTAGGGCTCGTGAGAGGGGTTTCTTGCAGTTTCTAATGAACACCGAGTTCCACGAGTCTGGGCCTGAGGCTGAGTGCATGGGCATGTCGTCGATGGCTTTCTCAAAGTCTAGTGGAGTTTGGGTTATGTCATAAATCTGGCCTACATTGGCAGGGTTTTGAGGTTCATTCATGAAAAATTATTTGGATTGTCTATCTTTAAACTGGTTAGTGGTTCGCTGAACACTGAGTCATACTGCGATCTGTTGTCGTCTGTGTAGGATCCGTCTTGCCTGAGCAGGGGCCCTATACTAGAAGTGGTTTTTAACTTGTTTTTGGCATATGAAAAAAAATATTTCGAATTTCTTTCAATTTCATTAATCGCTTTTAGCTTCTCTTGTCTCTCCTGGATCCTGTATGAGTCGTTTAACTTCAGCTCAATATTTTCCACTTCCCTGGTTAGCACTTCCTTCCGTGCATCAGATAATCTGGCATTCTTGAGGGGCTTAAAATGATTCTTCGTCTTCTCCTGTAGAGGGAGCGTCTCTCTCTCTCTCTCCCCCGTTTATTTCTTTTCTTTTGTCTTATAGGAATATACTTTGAACATACTTCAACTACCAGGAGGGTGATCTTTTCGAGGCATTGGTTAGGGTCCATGTAATTTAAGTTATCCTCCCAGCATGTTTCATTTATGGCATAGTTTACCTTATCCCAGATGATGATCTTGTTGTTGAAGTTGAATTTGGTAAAGGTACTCTCATAATTGTATGCATCTTGCCGATCAGGACTCCTGTGCATGCAAGTCTGGACTTCGATTAGATTGTGATCAGAATTTGTTGTTTTTGATATTGTTATATTCCTTACCAGGTCCTCATTATTTGTGAAAATAAGGTCCAGTGTGTTCTCCAGTCTTGTTGGCTCCACTATCTGCTGACTTAGGGTGTGTTTGTTGCAGAAATTCAGCAGCTCCTGTGTGTGTGACTTTTCATCTGAGCTGCCTCCAGGGATTATTTCTGCTACATTATTTGCTATATTCTTCCATTTTGTGTGTCTTAGATTGAAGTCACCAAGCAGCAAGATGCTTGGGGATGGGGCTGGAAAGTTGTTCAGACAGGAGTCAATTTTTGACAGTTGTTCTTTGAACTGTTGGGAAGTTGCATCTGGTGGATTATATACAAGTACAGTGATTAAGTTTTGGTTCTCGATTTTTATTGTCAGAACTTCAACTACATCATTTGTGGTGTTCAGTGTCTCTGTGCAAATGAGAGACTCCTTGACATATAGGCCAACCCCCCCCTTATTGCCTGTTCTTTCTGTCGCATCTGAAAAGGTTGTATCCAGGTATCCATATTTCACTGTCAAAGTAATCTTTTGCATGGGTCTCTGTGAAGGCTGCAAACAGTGCATTTGACTCCCCTAGAAGTCCACTGATGAAAGGTATTCTGTTGTTGGTGGATGGCTTAAGGCCCTGTATATTAGCAAATATAAATGAGGTTGCGTTGCATGTTTGTTGGGGGGATTTTCTTGTTGGCATCAGTAGCTGTGAGTCCGGAGGCGCCACTGACTGTGCCTCCAGTCTAACAAGGCTCCAACGTGATGGGCTGTTTTGGTTATCTCTTTCCATTTTCTTTATTCGTTTCCTACCACTAAAAAATCACTTGGGGTGTTGTCATATTGTCATGGGTGGGCAGCAACACTGGCTGGTGGCAGGGTGGGCAACAACACTGGCTGGTGGCAGGGTGGGCAGCAACACTGGCTGGTGGCTGGGTGGGCAGCAACACTGGCTGGTGGCAGGGTGGGCAGCAACACTGGCTGGTGGCAGGGTGGGCAACAACACTGGCTGGTGGCAGGGTGGGCAGCAACACTGGCTGGTGGCACGGTGGGCAGCAACACTGGCTGGTGGCAGGGTGGGCAGCAACACTGGCTGGTGGCAGGGTGGGCAGCAACACTGGCTGGTGGCAGGGTGGGCAGCAACACTGGCTGGTGGCAGGGTGGGCAGCAACACTGGCTGGTGGCAGAGTGGGCAGCAACACTGGCTGGTGGCAGGGTGGGCAGCAACACTGGCTGGTGGCTGGGTGGGCAGCAACACTGGCTGGTGGCTGGGTGGGCAGCAACACTGGCTGGTGGCTGGGTGGGCAGCAACACTGGCTGGTGGCTGGGTGGGCAGCAACACTGGCTGGTGGCTGGGTGGGCAGCAACACTGGCTGGTGGCTGGGTGGGCAGCAACACTGGCTTGTGGCTGGGTGGGCAGCAACACTGGCTAGTGACTGGGTGGGCAGCAACACTGACTGGTGGCTGGGTGGGCAGCAACACTGACTGGTGGCAGGGTGGGCAGCAACACTGACTGGTGGTAGGGTGGGCAGCAACACTGGCTGGTGGCTGAGTGGACAGCAACACTGGCTGGTGGCAGGGTGGGCAGCAACACTGACTGGTGGCAGGGTGGGCAGCAACACTGACTGGTGGCAGGGTGGGCAGCAACACTGGCTGGTGGCAGGGTGGGCAGCAACACTGGCTGGTGGCAGGGTGGGCAGCAACACTGGCTGGTGGCAGGGTGGGCAGCAACACTGGCTGGTGGCTGGGTGGGCAGCAACACTGGCTGGTGGCAGGGTGGGCAGCAACACTGGCTGGTGGCAGGGTGGGCAGCAACACTGGCTGGTGGCAGGGTGGGCAGCAACACTGGCTGGTGGCAGGGTGGGCAGCAACACTGGCTGGTGGCAGGGTGGGCAGCAACACTGGCTGGTGGCTGGGTGGGCAGCAACACTGGCTGGTGGCAGGGTGGGCAGCAACACTGGCTGGTGGCAGGGTGGGCAGCAACACTGGCTGGTGGCAGGGTGGGCAGCAACACTGGCTGGTGGCAGGGTGGGCAGCAACACTGGCTGGTGGCAGGGTGGGCAGCAACACTGGCTGGTGGCAGGGTGGGCAGCAACACTGGCTGGTGGCAGGGTGGGCAGCAACACTGGCTGGTGGCTGGGTGGGCAGCAACACTGGCTGGTGGCAGGGTGGGCAGCAACACTGGCTGGTGGCAGGGTGGGCAGCAACACTGGCTGGTGGCAGGGTGGGCAGCAACACTGGCTGGTGGCTGGGTGGGCAGCAACACTGGCTGGTGGCAGGGTGGGCAGCAACACTGGCTGGTGGCAGGGTGGGCAGCAACACTGGCTGGTGGCTGGGTGGGCAGCAACACTGGCTGGTGGCAGGGTGGGCAGCAACACTGGCTGGTGGCAGGGTGGGCAGCAACACTGGCTGGTGGCTGGGTGGGCAGCAACACTGGCTGGTGGCAGGGTGGGCAGCAACACTGGCTGGTGGCAGGGTGGGCAGCAACACTGGCTGGTGGCAGGGTGGGCAGCAACACTGGCTGGTGGCTGGGTGGGCAGCAACACTGGCTGGTGGCAGGGTGGGCAGCAACACTGGCTGGTGGCTGGGTGGGCAGCAACACTGGCTGGTGGCAGGGTGGGCAGCAACACTGGCTGGTGGCTGGGTGGGCAGCAACACTGACTGGTGGCAGGGTGGGCAGCAACACTGACTGGTGGCAGGGTGGGCAGCAACACTGACTGGTGGCAGGGTGGGCAGCAACACTGACTGGTGGCAGGGTGGGCAGCAACACTGACTGGTGGCTGAGTGGACAGCAACACTGACTGGTGGCAGGGTGGGCAGCAACACTGACTGGTGGCAGGGTGGGCAGCAACACTGGCTGGTGGCTGGGTGGGCAGCAACACTGGCTGGTGGCTGGGTGGGCAGCAACACTGGCTGGTGGCAGGGTGGGCAGCAACACTGGCTGGTGGCTGGGTGGGCAGCAACACTGGCTGGTGGCTGGGTGGTCAGCAACACTGGCTGGTGGCAGGGTGGGCAGCAACACTGGCTGGTGGCAGGGTGGGCAGCAACACTGGCTGGTGGCTGGGTGGGGAGCAACACTGGCTGGTGGCTGGGTGGGCAGCAACACTGGCTGGTGGCAGGGTGGGCAGCAACACTGGCTGGTGGCTGGGTGGGCAGCAACACTGGCTGGTGGCTGGGTGGGCAGCAACACTGGCTGGTGGCAGGGTGGGCAGCAACACTGGCTGGTGGCTGGGTGGGCAGCAACACTGGCAGGTGGCTGGGTGGGCAGCAACACTGGCTGGTGGCAGGGTGGGCAGCAACACTGGCTGGTGGCTGGGTGGGCAGCAACACTGGCTGGTGGCAGGGTGGGCAGCAACACTGGCTGGTGGCAGGGTGGGCAGCAACACTGGCTGGTGGCTGGGTGGGCAGCAACACTGGCTGGTGGCAGGGTGGGCAGCAACACTGGCTGTTATGTAGGCGGGATAACTGAATTTATATTTATTATGATAATTCTGGTACACCCGCAGTGTGCGGCTACCCTACATGTGTGTGTGTGTGTGTGTGTGTGTGTGTGTGTGTGTGTGTGTGTGTGTGTGTGTGTGTGTGTGTGTGTGTGTGTTTGTGTGTGATGTCATTGTAGGTATACTGCATACAGAGATGTATCGAAGTACTTACAGGTATCTATGTAAGTGTGGTGTACACAGCACACATACAAGTTGTGCTGGCCAGTGTGTCTACCATGACCAGAGTCAAATATAAACCATACTCGAACTTCCTTCCCTACAGACATCTTTGTAAGACTTGCATTAAATTAAGCGAGTTAGTGGTTTATACACCGTAAAGATCCAGCAGACGGTAGCCGTCACGGAGCTTTGGCTCGTGCTCTTACTTACAAGGGAGCCAAGCATGTAAATCGCCCTCCTTTCACATGCAAAACTGGTTGCGAACAGTGGAGCAGGTGAGTCACAAGACGAAGGGGCGACGAAGAGCCTCCTGGGGACTGTGTTGCCCCTGTGTGTTGTGACGGGTGGCTGTGGTGGTGATGGGTGGTAATATGTTGATGCGTGGAGTGGAGAGAAGGAGATTGTTGTCTTATCTTTCCCTGCCGGAGCTGGCGGCGCCTTCAGGTATCCCATGTCACAAGTGTTCTTACAAAAAACAGCTGAGGTTGTACCTGTCTTGGGTGTCTTGGGGGGCTAAACACGGAGAAGACGCTTCGTTATCCGTGCATCGTAAAATTAACGTTGTGGCAGTGACAACGTGGATTTTTTCAACGGTGTTTAAGTGGTCTCTGAACAAACTAACTTTCCTTTCAGAGATTGGGTTGCTTTAAGGCGCACCTGGCAGGTGTCTCAAGGCTCCATGTTAGATATTCTCCGGTTAAAACAACAAGCCTATGAAGAATAAAGTTAAAATATCGTCTGGGCAGTATTGTACAACGTACACAGTTTATAGTGAGAACATTTGACAATGTTTCGGTCCATTCTGAATCATAGATACCTGATAATGGTCCACGACGGACTGAAAATTCATCTAAAATTCACTCTACAAATTGTGGTTCAATTGTGAACAAATTAACATAGTCCGCATAAGGCAGCATTCTGTATTTTATTCTAATTTATCTGAAAGTTCTCTGGTACGTGACTGCCTACTCATCCAGGTGAACATGACATACACGTCTCCATGCATCTCATATCTTATCCCATCTTCCTCCCACACACACCTGACATGAGTGACATCCTCGGACCTGACACATGTTGACGCTCTTGTCTTATATCCCCAGACGTTCACTGGTTACACGCCCTTCACTATCACTCCGTCCACACTGGCCACAGAATCCAGCACTGGTTAGCCAGCGGTCGCTGCTGCTGTGGCCCTAAGTGTCACCCTTGGCTATCCCACCTTCACGAGTCCTTAGACACAGTCTAAGGAGAGAGACACGGGTCTGGGGTTTACCCCTCTAACGAATAAACTTACTACACTCCATCTTAAATCTAATCAGTAGATGCCTTTACCTGTCCCAGGCTGCTGCTCATTACCCTCTTCTTCACCACAGTGGTGCTACACTCACTGCAATCCTCTTCACGCTCAATTCACTATCTTTTATTTTATTCTTCTCTTCGTTTTGTTCCCTTCTTCCTCCTCCTCCTACCTCTTCATTCTCCTCCTGAGTCTCCATCCCCGTGCATTAACCCAGCTAAGCATCACTCCTGAGTGACAATACCACCACCATTAGCCCTCTCCACCACCACCACCACCACCACCACCACCACCACCATCCACTAATGCCATCTACTACCACAGGGGCGTGGGCCATTCACATTTAGAGAGGTTTCGGCTAGGGGCAGCGAGGCTCCGCCTTACAGGTGAGGCCCTACATGGACCAGAGGTTAATTGGATGTTTTACGCTTAATTTTCGCCAATGCCAGAGGTTAATACCTCGTTAACACGGCTACATATGACGCTCATGTCTGACCCCTTCATGCAACTCTCCCAAGAACACCGGGGAAAAAACTCAGAAGCTAACTACCATCAATCATCCATTGTCAGAAGAGAAGAAAAGGAAAGTAACCCTTTTGCACTTTATCTATACTTTTTAAATATTTCACATATTAAATATATATATATATATATATATATATATATATATATATATATATATATATATATATATATATATATATATATATATATTTATATATATATATATATATATATATATATATATATATATATATATATATATATATATATACATACATATATATATATATATATATATATATATATATATATATATATATATATATATATATACATATATATATATATATATATATATATATATATATATATATATATATATATATATATATATATATATATATATATATATATATATATATATATAAATACACATATGACAAAATGAGATGAATGAAGACACAAGTGTGGTATAATGTGATTATTTACTGACGACGTTTCGCCCACACAGTGAACACCTTTACAAAAATTCAATGTATGTCAAAGGCCCTAAAATCTGGAATACCCTACCTGAGAACTCTAGAACTGCAGACACATTCATCACCTTCAAAACTACCATTAGAAAACATCTTATCTCCCTGATACACCCCATCAACTAACTACACGAATACCACCTGGTGGTTCACACTTACACTCACTTACTCATTTGACCATAAACATAAATATTAATCTCAATCTTAAAATAATGAATCCTGTGATACTCCAATACTGAAACTATGTACTGTGCCAAAACAAAAGCATTCACATTGCTAAACTCACAAACTAGTATTTAGTCACTTAGCCATAATACCAACTTACCTCATAATTTGTAATATTTTACAATTAAGAATAAAACTAAGTATGCCCGAAATGCCTAGCCATGCTAGGCGTTCTAGTGGTACACTCTGTAATCACAATTTTACTACATGTAAACCACACAATAACCAAATTTCTGTAAACTCAGCATTGTAATCCTTATAGAGAATAAACTTTGAATTTGAATTTGAATTTGAAAGTTAATAGAGGATGACATTGTACTGCATTTATCTATATTCACTGTGTCGGTATTTTATATTATTTCTTCCCATAAGAATATAACGTATACTGTTGGAAATTAACTGTGATTGTGAGATGTATTACTATCCTCTGATAGTGAGCACGGTGAATGTTACCATCCTCTGATAGTGAGCACGGTGAATGTTACCATCCTCTGATAGTGAGCACGGTGAATGTTACCATCCTCTGATAGTGAGCACGGTGAATGTTACCATCCTCTGATAGTGAGCACGGTGAATGTTACCATCCTCTGATAGTGAGCACGGTGAATGTTACCATCCTCTGATAGTGAGCACGGTGAATGTTACCATCCTCTGATAGTGAGCACGGTGAATGTTACCATCCTCTGATAGTGAGCACGGTGAATGTTACCATCCTCTGATAGTGAGCACGGTGAATGTTACCATCCTCTGATAGTGAGCACGGTGAATGTTACCATCCTCTGATAGTGAGCACGGTGAATGTTACCATCCTCCTGATAGTGAGCACGGTGAATGTTACCATCCTCTGATAGTGAGCACGGTGAATGTTACCATCCTCTGATAGTGAGCACGGTGAATGTTACCATCCTCTGATAGTGAGCACGGTGAATGTTACCATCCTCTGATAGTGAGCACGGTGAATGTTACCATCCTCTGATAGTGAGCACGGTGAATGTTACCATCCTCTGATAGTGAGCACGGTGAATGTTACCATCCTCTGATAGTGAGCACGGTGAATGTTACCATCCTCTGATAGTGAGCACGGTGAATGTTACCATCCTCTGATAGTGAGCACGGTGAATGTTACCATCCTCTGATAGTGAGCCGGTGAATACCATCCTCTGATAGTGAGCACGGTGAATGTTACCATCCTCTGATAGTGAGCACGGTGAATGTTACCATCCTCTGATAGTGAGCACGGTGAATGTTACCATCCTCTGATAGTGAGCACGGTGAATGTTACCATCCTCTGATAGTGAGCACGGTGAATGTTACCATCCTCTGATAGTGAGCACGGTGAATGTTACCATCCTCTGATAGTGAGCACGGTGAATGTTACCATCCTCTGATAGTGAGCACGGTGAATGTTACCATCCTCTGATAGTGAGCACGGTGAATGTTACCATCCTCTGATAGTGAGCACGGTGAATGTTACCATCCTCTGATAGTGAGCACGGTGAATGTTACCATCCTCTGATAGTGAGCACGGTGAATGTTACCATCCTCTGATAGTGAGCACGGTGAATGTTACCATCCTCTGATAGTGAGCACGGTGAATGTTACCATCCTCTGATAGTGAGCACGGTGAATGTTACCATCCTCTGATAGTGAGCACGGTGAATGTTACCATCCTCTGATAGTGAGCACGGTGAATGTTACCATCCTCTGATAGTGAGCACGGTGAATGTTACCATCCTCTGATAGTGAGCACGGTGAATGTTACCATCCTCTGATAGTGAGCACGGTGAATGTTACCATCCTCTGATAGTGATCACGGTGAATGTTACCATCCTCTGATAGTGAGCACGGTGAATGTTACCATCCTCTGATAGTGAGCACGGTGAATGTTACCATCCTCTGACAGTGAGCACGGTGAATGTTACCATCCTCTGAAAGTGAGCACAGTGAATGTTACCATCCTCTGATAGGGAGCACGGTGAATGTTACCATCCTCTGATAGTGAACACGGTGAATGTTATCATCCTCTGATAGTAAGCACGGTGAATGTTACCATCCTCTGATAGTAAGCACGGTGAATGCTACCATCCTCTGATAGTGAGCACGGTGAATGTTACCTAAGAAGCAGGATTGCAAATCAGTTGGATTCCCAAAATCTACACAATCCAGGGCAACATGGGTTCAGGGCAGGTCGCTCCTGCCTCTCACAGCTACTGGATCACTATGACATGGCCTTGGATGCACTGGAAGAAAATCAGAATGCAGATGTAATATGCACAGACTTTGCAAAAGCGTTTGACAAATGCGATCATGGCGTAATAGCCCATAAAATACGTGCTAAAGGAATAACTGGGAAAGTGGGGAGATGGATCTTCAACTTCCTAACAAATCGAACACAAAGAGTAGTGGTCAACAGAGTTAAATCGGAGGCTGCCATAGTGAAGAGCTCTGTTCCACAAGGCACAGTACTCGCCCCCATCTTATTCCTCATCCTCATATCAGACATAGACAGAGATATACACCACAGCACCGTATCATCCTTTGCGGATGATACTAGGATCTGCATGAGGCTGTCATCTGCTGAGGACGCGGTTAACCTCCAAGAAGATATAAACAAAGTTTTCCAGTGGGCAACGGTAAACAATATGATGTTCAATGAGGACAAATTCCAACTACTCCGTTATGGAAAACTGGAGAAGATAATAACTAGAACAGAGTATACTACAGACTCTGGCCATACAATAGAGCGGAAAAATAATGTAAGGGACCTGGGAGTGATCATGTCGGAGGATCTCACTTTCAAGGACCATAACATTGTATCAATCGCATCTGCTAGAAAAATGACAGGGTGGATAATGAGAACCTTCAAAACTAGGGATGCCAAGCCCATGATGACACTCTTCAGGTCACTTGTTTTATCTAGGCTGGAATATTGCTGCACACTAACAGCACCTTTCAAGGCAGGTGAAATTGCTGACCTAGAAAATGTACAAAGAACCTTCACGGCACGCATAACGGAGATAAAACACCTCAATTACTGGGAGCGCTTGAGGTTCCTGAACCTGTACTCCCTGGAACGCAGGCGGGAGAGATACATGATTATATACACCTGGATAATCCTAGAGGGACTAGTATCGAACTTGCACACGAAAATCACTCACTACGAAAGCAAAAGACTTGGCAGACGATGCAACATCCCCCCAATGAAAAGCAGGGGCGTCACTAGCACGTTAAGAGATCATACAATAAGTGTCAGGGGCCCGAGACTGTTCAACTGCCTCCCAGCATACATAAGGGGGATTACCAGCACGGTGAATGTTACCATCCTCTGATAGTGAGCACGGTGAATGTTACCATTCTCTGATAGTGAGCACGTGAGATGTACCATCTCCTGATAGTGAGCACGGTGAATGTTACCATCCTCTGATAGTGAGCACGGTGAATGTTACCATCCTCTGATAGTGAGCACGGTGAATGTTACCATCCTCTGATAGTGAGCACAGTGAATGTTACCATCCTCTGATAGTGAGCACGGTGAATGTTACCATCCTCTGATAGCACGGTGAATGTTACCATCCTCTGATAGTGAGCACGGTGAATGTTACCATCCTCTGATAGTGAGCACGGTGAATGTTACCATCCTCTGATAGTGAGCACGGTGCTTTGATCTCACACTACTAGCTAAACCCAGGAGTCTCCGCTAAAATTGGCAGCCATGTTGAAACCTTATTTTATGGCTTGGTGGAGGACCGTTCAGGCAGCAGTCTATAATGGGTTGATGTTGCCTATACAGGACTACGCCTGTAACCCTTAGATACAATCATGAGGCCAGTATTATTTTCGCTCACACCTGCATCCCCTGGATACAATAATGATCCAGCTTCTACACTAAGGTATCTTACATCCTCAGGAAGAAGACACAGTGGTTATAAATCTTAATTGAGGGCAGTGAGTAAATAATTTGAATACCAATATGCAGATCTAAAGGTGCACTACTATTTCCTTCGAATTGTTGGGTCCTCTGCACCGCACTTCTCCACACACCACTATCTTCACAACTACACCTTCGCTCCTCTACGTAGATACATGGTAATGAGGACACTTTAAGCCATACGATAGGAATTAAATACAGCTCTCGGTGTATATACTGCGAGAGATACATATCTCTCGGTGTATTTACACCGGCTTCTGTATGTAAATTACTCTCTTACACTACCCCAGGCACGATACCTTGTCTTCTCTATGTAAATTGTTCCCTCCCACTACTTAGGGTACGATACTTTGTCTTCTGGATGTAAATTACTCTCTTGCACTACCCCAGATACGATACCTTGGCTTCTGTCTGTAAATTACTCTCTCACACCACTCCAGGTACGATAGCTTGTCTTCTGAATGTAAATTACTCCGTGTTATGTGTGAAGACAACCTTGACTGATGCCTCTTGTTCTCCACGCTGGCAGTTCATAATGGAGTGTTACTCTCAGCGTTACATGCCATAGTATCACCACAGATAACTTAGGCAGCGGGGGATACATCCTAGTCCCTGAGAGCGTTGGTATCCCCACGTTCACTGAGTTGCAGGACTGGCCATCAAGTCACTTCCAGAGAGCTAAACTTATCTTAATTACAGAGATTTCCCAATTTTTCCTTCACAGAAGCTAGGCCTCGCTTTTTTTGTGGGGATCAAACCAGACTGCCTTCCATTCCCCCCCGGAGCTGTATGAGCGATACGGGTTTAGTGCTTCCCCAAGTACTACCTGGTCCTAGTTCCTATGTGAAAGAGAGAGAGAGAGAGAGTGAGAGAGAGAGAGAGAGAGAGAGAGAGAGAGAGAGAGAGAGAGAGAGAGAGAGAGAGAGAGAGAGAGAGAGAGAGAGAGAGGGAGAGAGAGAGAGAGAGAGAGAGAGAGAGACAGACAGACAGACAGACAGACAGACAGACAGAGCAAGGGAGAGAGAGAGATAAATAGATAGATAGATAGACAGATAGATAGATAGAGAGAGAGAGAGAGAGAGAGAGAGAGAGAGAGAGAGAGAGAGAGAGAGAGAGAGAGAGAGAGAGAGAGAGAGAGAGAGAGAGAGAGAGAGAGAGAGAGAGAGAGAGAGAGAGAGAGAGAGAGAGAGAGAGAGAGAGAGAGAGAGAGAGAGAGAGAGAGAGAGAGAGAGAGAGAGAGAGAGAGAGAGAGAGAGAGAGAGAGAGAGAGAGAGAGAGAGAGAGAGAGAGAGAGAGAGAGAGAGAGAGAGAGAGAGAGAGAGAGAGAGAGAGAGAGAGACTACTTTCATTCAAGGCGAAATTTAAATCCCCGATGTTTGGTACCAGTCGCTCATTTTTATATCCGTGGGGAAGCGCTAAACCAGTATGGGCCATACAGCGCTAAAGGGGAATGGAAAGCGATTATTTTTCATCTAAGGGGATGGTAGCAGCTTCAATTCCTTGGATCAACAGCTGGCATCAAGACACCTTCCCGTCCCACCTACAAGGAATTCACAGAATTAATGCCGTATGTTGTGAGTACCTGCAGGTTACCTGTAAAGTACCTGCCGGTTATGGTAGCAATTCGCCGGTTAACCTGCAGGTTACCCGTACTCTGTTAGTACCCGCAGTTACTCAGGCACCGGCAGCATTGTCATACCCGCAGGTTATCTGTAGCACCCGCAGGTTACTCAGGTACCCGCAGGTTACCTGTAAAAGTACCGCAGGTTACTCAGGCACCCGCAGGTTACCCTTGTAAAGATACCTGCAGGGTTTACATAGGTTACTGCAAGTTACCCGCAGGTTACTCAGAAGTACCCGCAGGTTACCTGTAAAGTACCCTGCAGGTTACCCTAGTACCCGCAGGTTACGGTCCCGCAGGTTATTCCAGGAAGCGGTACCTCCCGTAAAGTACCCGCAGGTTATCTGTAAAGCACCCGCAGGTTACCCTTGAATATTACCTGCAGGTTACCTGTAAAGCATCCTGCAGGTTATCTGTAACCCGCAGGTTACTGTCAAGTTATCCCGCAGGTTATCTGTGCTACCCGGTTACTTGAATATTACCCGCAGGTTATCTGTAAGTACCTGCAGGTTACTCAGGTAAAGTACCTCCGCAGGTTACTTGTCAAGTACCCGCAGGTTATCTGTCAAAGTACCCTGCAGGTTACCGGTCAGCGCACCCGGCAGGTTATCTGTAGTAACCTGCAGGTTACCTGTAAAGTACCTGCAGGTTACTTGTCGGGCACCCGCAGGTTATCTAGCAGCAGGTTACCCTGTAAAGTACCGCAGGTTACTTGTCAAGCACCCGCAGGTTATCCTGTAAAGTACCCGCAGGTTACCCAGGGTACCCGCAGGTTACCTAAAGTACCCGCAGGTTACTTGTCCAAGTACCCGCAGGTTATCTGTAAAGTACCTGCAGGTTACTCCGCAGTACTTCTTGTCGCCACCCGCAGGTTATTCTTGTAAAGCAAATGCAGGTTGCGAATAGTACCCGCAGGTTACCCGTAAAGCCATCCGCAGGTTACTGTAAAGCACCCGCAGGTTACTTGTTACACCCGCAGGTTACCTGTAAAGTACCTGCAGGTTACTTGTCAAGTACCCGCAGGTTATCTGTAAAGTACCTGCAGGTTACCTGTAAAGTACCTGCAGGTTACCTGTAAAGTACCTGCAGGTTACCTGTAAAGTACCTGCAGGTTACCTGTAAAGTACCTGCAGGTTACTTGTCAAGTACCTGCAGGTTATCTGTAAAGTACCTGCAGGTTACCTGTAAAGTACCTGCAGGTTACCTGTAAAGTACCTGCAGGTTACTTGTCAAGTACCCGCAGGTTATCTGTAAAGTACCTGCAGGTTACCTGTAAAGTACCTGTAGGTTACCTGTAAAGTACCCGCAGGTTACCTGTGCAGTACCCGCAGGTTACCTGTAAAATACCTGCAGGTTAATTGTAAAGTGCCCACAGGTTACCTGTAAAGCACCTGCAGGTTAATTGTAAAGTGCCCGCAGGTTACCTGTAAAGTACCCGCAGGATACCTGTAAAATACCTGCAGGTTAATTGTAAAGTACCTGCATGGTACCTGTAAAGTACCCGCAGGTTAATTGTAAAGTACCTGCAGGTTACCTGTAAAGTACCTGCAGGTTACCTGCAAAGTACCCGCAGGTTACCTGTAAAGTACCTGCAGGTTACCTGTAAAGTACCCGCAGGTTACCTGTAAAGTACCTGCAGGTTACCTGCAAAGTACCTGCAGGTTACCTGTAGGTCTCATGAACGTTACATGTATTGGGTTTCAGGGGTCACCGCCCCCTCCCCTGGCCCGGTCAGAGACCAGACACACAATGACAGGTAAAATAACACTTGTACAATTAATGTAACATATTGGCAACGTTTCGCTCACCAGGAGAGCGAAACGTTGTCAGTACGTCACATTAAATGTGCATGTGCCCTTTACCGTCCCTTCTTCCCCCAGTATGGTCCACCTCACCCTCCTTCCCCCAGTGTGGTCCACCTCGCCATCCTTCCCCCAGTGTGGTCCACCTCGCCATCCTTCCCCCAGTGTGGTCCACGTCACCCTACTTCCCCCAGTATGGTCCACCTCACCCTCCTTCCCCCAGTATGGTCCACCTCACCCTCCTTCCCCCAGTGTGGTCCACCTCACCCTACTTCCCCCAGTATGGTCCACCTCACCCTCCTTCCCCCAGTATGGCCTGCTTCACCCTCCTTCCCCAGCAGCTGATGCATGTTCTAGGCATATTCCCCTAAGAAAGAAGAAGAGCAGGAGTAAACTGGAGAGAGAATGATGCTCCCTCTACAGAAGACGACGAAGAGTCACTGAGCTCCTCAGGAGTGCTAGAATATCTGATACACGAAAGGAGGCGCTGACCAGGGAAGTGGAAACTATCGAACTTAAGTTAAATGACTCTTACAGGAACCAGGAGAGACAGGAGGAGCTTAAAGCTATTAGTGAAATTGAAAGAAATTCAAAATATTTCTTTTCATATGCCAAAAACAAGACAAATACCACATCTAGTATCGGGCCCTTACTCAGACAGGATGGGACTTACGCAGATGACAACAAGGAAATGAGTGAAATATTGAAATCCCAGTACGACTCTGTGTTTAGTGAACCACTAATCAGTCTGAGGATCGACGACCCAAATGATTTCTTCATGAATGAGCCTCAAAACTCCAAAATGTATGCCAGATTTCCGACATTACCCTAACTTCGATAGATTTCGAAAAAGCCATTGACAACATGCCCATGCACTCAGCCCCGGGCCCAGACTCGTGGAACTCTGTATTCATTAAGAACTGCAAGAATCCCTTCTTGCGTGCCCTAAGGACACTGTGGAAGAGGAGCTTGGACATGGGTGAAATTCCACAGTCACTTAAAACAACTGATATAGCCCCACTCCATAAAGGTGGCAGCAAAGCATTAGCTAAGAACTATAGACCAATAGCTCTGACGTCCCACATCATAAAAATCTTTGAAAGAGTGCTAAGAAGCAGGATTGCAAATCACCTGGATTTCCAAAATCTGCACAATCCAGGGCAACATGGGTTCAGGGCAGGTCGCTCCTGCATCTCACAACTACTGGATCACTATGACATGGCCTTGGATGCACTGGAAGAAAATCAGAATGCAGATATAATATACCCAGACTTTGCAAAAGCATTTGACAAACGCGATCATGGCGTAATAGCCCATAAAATACGTGCTAAAGTAATAACTGGGAAAGTGGGGAGATGGATCTTCAACTTCCTAACAAATCGAACACAAAGAGTAGTGGTCAACAGAGTTAAATCAGAGATATACACCACAGCACCGTATCCTTTGCGGATGATACTAGGATCTGCATGAGGCAGTCATATGCTGAGGACGCGGTTAACCTCCAAGAAGATATAAACAAAGTTTTCCAGTGGGCAGCGGTAAACAATATGATGTTCAATGAGGACAAATTCCAACTACTCCGTTATGGAAAACTGGAGGAGATAATAACTAGAACAGAGTATACTACAGACTCTGGCCATATAATAGAGCGGAAAAATAATGTAGGGGACCTGGGAGTAGTAATGTCTGAGGATCTCACTTTCAAGGATCACAACAGTGCCATGATCGCAAATGCAAAGAAAATGATAGGATGGATAATGAGAACTTTCAGAACGAGAGATGCCAAGCCCATGATGATCCTTTTCAAATCACTTGTTCTCTCTAGGCTGGAATACTGCTGTACATTAACATCTCCATACAAAGCAGGTGAAATTGCAGATCTAGAGAGTGTACAGAGATCCTTTACTGCACGTGTAAGTTCTGTCAAGCACCTTAACTACTGGGAACGCTTGGAAGCACTTGACTTGTACTCGTTGGAACGCAGGAGGGAGAGATATATCATAATCTACACTTGGAAAATCTTGGAAGGAATGGTCCCAAATCTGCACACAGAAATCACTCCCTACGAAAGTAAAAGCCTGGGCAGGCGATGCAAAATGCCCCCAATTAAAAATAGGGGCGCCATTGGTACACTAAGGGAAAACACCATAAGTGTTCGGGGCCCAAGACTCTTCAACAGTCTCCCATCAAGCATTAGGGGAATTGCCAATAAACCCCTGGCTGCCTTCAAGAGAGAGCTGGACAGATACCTAAAATCAGTGCCGGATCAACCGGGCTGTTGCTAGTACATTGGACTGCGTGCGGCCAGCAGTAACAGCCTGGTTGATCAGGCCCTGATCCATCGGGAGACCTGGTCATGGACCGGGCCGCGGGGGCGTTGATCCCCGGAATAGCCTCCAGGTAACCAGGTAACCTCTCCCAGTATGGCGCACCTCATCCTCCTTCCCCCATTATGGTCAGCTTCACTCTCCTTCCCCCAGTATAGTGCACCTCACCCTCCTTCCCTCAGTATGGTGCACCTCACCCTCCTCCCCCAGTATGGTCCGCTTCACCCTCCTTCCCCCAGTATGGCGCACCTCACCCTCCTTTACCATTATGGTCCATCTCACCCTCCTTCACCAGCATGGTCCACCTCACCCTCCTTCACTTGTATGCTTCACCTTACCCTTCACCAGTATGGTCCACCTCACTCTCCTTCACCAGCATGGTCCACCTCACCCTTCACCAGTATGGTCCACCTCACTCTCCTTCACCAGCATGGTCCACCTCACCCTTCACCAGTATGGTCCCCCTCACTCTTCACCAGTATGGTCCACCTCACCCTTCACCAGCATGGTCCACCTCACCCTTCACCAGTATGGTCCACCTCATCCTTCACCAGTATGGTCCACCTCACCCTTCACCAGTATGGTCCACCTCACCCTTCACCAGCATGGTCCACCTCACCCTTCACCAGCATGGTCCACCTCACCCTTCACCAGTATGGTCCACCTCACCCTTCACCAGCATGGTCCACCTCACCCTTCACCAGTATGGTCCACCTCACCCTTCACCAGTATGGTCCACCTCACCCTTCACCAGCATGGTCCACCTCACCCTTCACCAGTATGGTCCACCTCACCCTTCACCAGCATGGTCCACCTCACCCTTCACCAGCATGGTCCACCTCACCCTTCACCAGTATGGTCCACCTCACCCTTCACCAGTATGGTCCACCTCACCCTTCACCAGTATGGTCCACCTCACCCTTCACCAGCATGGTCCACTTCACCCTTCACCAGCATGGTCCACCTCACCCTTCACCAGCATAGACCACCTCACCCTTCACCAGTATGGTCCACCTCACCCTTCACCAGTATGGTCCACCTCACCCTTCGCCAGCATGGTCCACCTCACCCTTCACCAGTATGGTCCACCTCACCCTTCACCAGCATGGTCCACCTCACCCTTCACCAGCATGGTCCACCTCACCCTTCACCAGTATGGTCCACCTCACCCTTCACCAGTATGGTCCACCTCACCCTTCACCAGTATGGTCCACCTCACCCTTCACCAGCATGGTCCACCTCACCCTTCACCAGCATGGACCACCTCACCCTTCACCAGCATGGTCCACCTCACCCTTCACCAGTATGGTCCACCTCACCCTTCACCAGCATGGACCACCTCACCCTTCACCAGTATGGTCCACCTCACCCTTCACCAGCATGGTCCACCTCACCCTTCACCAGTATGGTCCACCTCACCCTTCACCAGTATGGTCCACCTCACCCTTCACCAGTATGGTCAACCTCACCCTTCACCAGCATGGTCCACCTCACCCTTCACCAGTATGGTTCACCTCACCCTTCACCAGTATGGTCCACCTCACCCTTCACCAGTATGGTCCACCTCACCCTTCACCAGTATGGTCAACCTCACCCTTCACCAGTATGGTCCACCTCACCCTTCACCAGTATGGTCCACCTCACCCTTCACCAGTATGGTCCACCTCACCCTTCACCAGTATGGTCAACCTCACCCTTCAGCAGCATGGTCCACCTCACCCTTCACCAGTATGGTCCACCTCACCCTTCACCAGTATGGTCCACCTCACCCTTCACCAGTATGGTCCACCTCACCCTTCACCAGTATGGTCCACCTCACCCTTCACCAGTATGGTCCACCTCACCCTTCACCAGTATGGTCCACCTCACCCTTCACCAGTATGGTCCACCTCACCCTTCACCAGCATGGTCCACCTCACCCTTCACCAGTATGGTCCACCTCACCCTTCACCAGTATGGTCCACCTCACCCTTCACCAGTATGGTCCACCTCACCCTTCACCAGCATGGTCCACCTCACCCTTCACCAGTATGGTCCACCTCACCCTTCACCAGTATGGTCCACCTCACCCTTCACCAGTATGGTCCACCTCACCCTTCACCAGTATGGTCCACCTCACCCTTCACCAGTATGGTCCACCTCACCCTTCACCAGTATGGTCCACCTCACCCTTCACCAGTATGGTCCACCTCACCCTTCACCAGCATGGTCCACCTCACCCTTCACCAGTATGGTCCACCTCACCCTTCACCAGTATGGTCCACCTCACCCTTCACCAGTATGGTCCACCTCACCCTTCACCAGTATGGTCCACATCCCTTACGGGTGATAACATCACCATTATTTCCATATATATACGACACACCACCTCAGCCTCACCTTTATAACTTGATTAACAACCATGATGTGTGTGTGTGTGTGTGTGTGTGTGTGTGTGTGTGTGTGTGTGTGTGTGTGTGTGTGTGTGTGTGTGTGTGTGTGTGTGTGTGTGTATGTGTACTCACCTAGTTCTCACCTAGTTGAGGTTGCGGGGGTCGAGTCCGAGCTCCTGGCCCCGCCTCTTCACTGATCGCTACTAGGTCACTCTCCCTGAACCGTGAGCTTTATCATACCTCTGCTTAAAGCTATGTATGGATCCTGCCTCCACTACATCTCTTCCCAAACTATTCCACTTCCTGACTACTCTGTGGCTGAAGAAATACTTCCTAACATCCCTGCGATTCATCTGTGTCTTCAATTTCCAACTGTGTCCCCTTTTTACTGTGTCCAGTCTCTGGAACATCCTGTCTTTGTCCACCTTGTCAATTCCTCTCAGTATTTTGTAAGTCGTTATCATGTCCCCCCTATCTCTCCTGTCCTCCAGTGTCGTCAGGTTGATTTCCCTTAACCTCTCCTCGTAGGACATACCTCTTAGCTCTGGGACTAGTCTTGTGGCAAACCTTTGCACTTTCTCTAGTTTCTTTACATGCTTGGCTAGGTGTGGGTTCCAAACTGGTGTCGCATACTCCAATATGGGCCTAACGTACACGATGTTCAGGGTTCTGAACGACTCCTTATTAAGATGTCGGAATGCTGTTCTGAGGTTTGCCAGGCGCCCATATGCTGCAGCAGTTATTTGGTTGATGTGCGCTTCAGGAGATGTGCCTGGTGTTATACTCACCCCAAGATCTTTTTCCTTGAGTGGGGTTTGTAGTCTCTGGCCCCCTAGACTGTACTCCGTCTGGGGTCTTCTTTGCCCTTCTTCAATCTTCATGACTTTGCATTTGGTGGGGTTGGACTCCAGGAGCCAGTTTCTGAACCAGGCCTCCAGTCTGTCCAGATCCCTTTGTAGTTTTGCCTGGTCTTCTTCCCACTGAATTCTTCTCATCAACTTCACATCATCTGCAAACAGGGACACTTCGGAGTCTATTCCTTCTGTCATGTCTTTCACAAATACCAGAAACAGCACCGGTCCTATGACTGATCTTTGTGGCACCTCGCTCGTTACCGGCGCCCACTCTGGCACCTCGCCACGTACCATGACTCGCTTTTGTCTTCCTGACAGGTGTTCCCTGGTCCATTGCGGTACCTTCCCTGTTGTCCCTGCCTGGTCCTTCAGCTTTTGCACTAATCTCTTGTTTACCTGGAGTTTACCTGGAGAGAGTTCCGGGGGTCAACGCCCCCGCGGCCCGGTCTGTGACCAGGCTTGTGTGGAACTGTGTCAAACGCCTTCTTACAGTCCAAGAAAATGCAAAATGCTCACCTGTCTCTCTCTCTCTTGTCTTACTGCTGTCACCTTGTCATAGAACTTCAGTAGGTTTGTGACACAGGAGTTCCTGTCCCTGAAACCGTGCTGGCTGTCGTTGATAAGCTCATTCCTCTCTAGGAGCTCCACCAGTCTTCTCTTGGTAATCTTCTCCATGACTTTGCATACTGTACATGTCAGTGACACTGGTCTGTAGTTTAATGCTTCATGTCTGTCTCCTTTTTTAAAAATTGGGGCTATGTTTGCTGTCTTCCATACCTCAGGTAGTCGTCCTGTTTCGATAATTGTGTTGAAGATTGTTGTTAGTGATATACATACCGCCTCTGCTCTCTCTCTCTCTCTCAGGAGTCATGGAGAGATGTTATCCAGCCCCATTGCCTTTGAGGTATCTAGCTTGCTTAGCAGCCTCTTCACTTCTTCCTCGGTTGTATGTATTGTGTCCAACCATTGATGATGTACCCCACCTCTCCATCTTTCTGGAGTCCATTCTGTCTTCTCTGTGAACACTTCTTTGAATTTCATGTTGAGCTCCCCACATACTTCATTGTTGTTCCTTGTGATCTCCCCTCCTTCCTTCCTCAGTCTGATTACCTGGTCCTTGACTGTTGTTTTCCTTCTGATGTGGCTGTACAACAGCTTTGTTTGGGTCAGATTTGGCTTTTGCTGCTATGTCATTTTCATATTGTCATTGGGCCTCCCTTCTTACCTGTTCATATTTATTTCTGGCTCTGCGACTCCTTAATTCTCTTGCGTCCTTTGCCTTCTATACTTCTTCCATTCTCTAGCACACTTGGTTTTGGTCTCTACACCTTTGAGTGAACCAAGGGCTCATCCTGGCATTCTCGTTATTTCTGTCACCCTTGGGTACAAATCTCTCCTCAGCTTCCTTGCATATTGTTATCACATATTCCATCATCTCGTTTACTAACTTCCCTGCCATTTCTCTGTCACATTGAACCCTGTGCAGGAAATTCTTGGCTTCATTCGTCCGGCCCTTCCTGCTTCCCTCTTCACTTGTAACTCTACTGTGCATTCGAAGCTCAGAACCATGCGATCACTGGCCCTGAGGGGTCTTTCATGTGTGATGTCCTCAATATCTGCACTACTCAAGGTGAATACTAGGTCCAGTCTTCCTTGTTCATACTCTCCTCTCTCTCTGATAAAGTCCTTTACGTGTTGGTACATGAGGTTTCCCAGTACCACCTCCATCATCTTAGTCCTCCACATTTCTGAGCCCCCATGTGGATCCAGGTTCTCCCAGTCAATTTCCTTTCCTTGTGGCTTAAGTCACCCATAATCAGCAGCTTTGCCCTGCTTGCATGAGCCCTTCTGGCCACTTCAGCCAGTATGTCAACCATCGTTCTATTACTTTCATCATACTCTTGCCTTGGCCTCCTGCTGTTCTGTGGTGGGTTATACATCACTTCCAGACTGAAGTAATCTCTTGCTTCTCCTCTGTCTCCTCTCTCCAGCTCATCAAAATCCCATCACTGTTTGATGAGCAGTGTCACTCCTCCACCCTTTCTGTTCCTTCTGTCTTTCCTCAGGATCTGATATCCCATTGAAAAGATGGCATTTGTTATCCTTCCTGTGAGCTTGGTTTCTGTGAGAGCTATGATGTCTGGTGATGCCTCTTTGACTCTTTCATGCCACTCCTCCCACTTATTCATTATTCCATCAGTGTTGGTGTACCATACCTTCAGTTTCCTCTCCAACACTGTCCTGGAGGGGTCTGTGAGGGTGCGGGACCTGGTAGTGTGCTGTGGGATTCTACAGTGTAGTGTGGGGTGGGAGCTGTAAATGTGGATTGTGGTTTGTGTTGGGACAGTGTGTTTGGTTGTGGGGTTCTAGGGGTGGTACTGTGTGTGCTTGCACTTGTTGCTCTACCCTGCTCTGGTTGTCCTCTGCTGAATCTGCCCTTGTCTCCCTTCCTAGCCCTTTTCACTTCTGTGTCCTCTCCCTCAGCTGCTGTCATTCTGTTCTTGTTTTATCTCTATCTAGGAACACCCTTTTGTATGTTAATGATTCCTTCAGCCGTGGTTTCGTTTGGAGGATCCTGTTTCGCACCATTTCTGTCTTGAAAATAAGTTTGACCAGCCGATTTCTTCCCTTTAAGTACCCCCTATTCTCTGAAAATTTGCTATCTCGGTCATGTCCTCCTCATCTATTTCTTTGATGATGTTTTCAATCTCTTCTTTTTCTTTCTGCCATCTTTCATTGTGCGTCCTCCCCTCGCTCTCCTGAAGCCCATGAATAAACACTGACTTCTCCCTCGCCTCCTCCCATTGCCTTTCCCTCTGTGTCTCTGTGTCCCCTTTGTATATGGCAGTTGTCTTCCTTATTTTTTCCTGTAACTCTCGGTGGCATGTTCGTGCTTTTGCATAGGACCTATCCCCTTCTCCACCTTCTCCCCTCTCCCTCACTGCTATCCCTGCTCCCAACTGCGCAGGTGTGTGTGTAGTACTAGTAGTATTAGTAGTAGTTACTAGTTATCAAAGGGACTTTTTGAAAGACACATGGCCTGTTTTGTGTGTGTGTGTACTCACCTGTAGTGTGGTTGCGGGGGTTGAGACACAGCTCTTGGCCCCCGCCTCGTCGCTGGGCACTACTTTGTCTACTCTCTCCGTGATCTAAGAGCTTTATCGTACCTCTTCTTAAAGCTTTGTATGGATGCCACCTCCACTACATCACTCTCCAGACTGTTCCACTTCCTGACAACTCTAACGCTGAAGAAATACTTCCTAACATCCCTATGATTCATCTGAGTTTTCAACTTCCAGTTGTATCGTCTATAATCTCTGTCTACCTTGTCAATTCCTCTCAGCATTTTGTACATCGTTATTATATCTGGGGAATTGGATCTACCCATCACCAACCCCTTGGATCAAAATGTAATTAGTGTCCATTCCTCAGGCGCTGTATGACCCCTGCAGGTTTAGTGCTTCCCCACATATTATAAAAATAGGGTTTTATTTATAAGCTTATTCCTGAAAATAAAAGATGTGTAACCCTAACTAACTCATTATAATAATAATAATGATAATAATAATAATAATAATAATAATAATAATAATAATGATATTATTATTATTATTATTATTATTATTATTATTATTGAAAACTCGCTAAACCCGTGAAGATCAGTCTCACTACACGTGTGAGACAGGAAGTAATCAGGTTCGATACAAGAAAGGGTTGAGTAGCTCCTGTTCTTCAGGATCAAGAGCCCTTCCGTGGCATCAAGGGACGCCGCTTAAAGGGACCATTTCAACAAACATTCCTTGAGGCAGATCCACAGCTCTTCGGGCACCACTGTAAATTGAAACATAAGGATGGAGGAACACTGCAGGAGGCCTACTAGCCCATCCTAGGCTAGTCTAACTCACAACCCCCCTCCATGTACCTCTCCAACATATATCTGAGGCTACCAAAGGTTCCTAGGCAAATTCTAACAATGTTGGTAAAATTGCCGACAATATGTCAGGTAAGAGGAACGGCTTGACAGAGCTCCTGGAGAGCGAAACGTTGCCACGGCAAAATGTAGCATTGGTTGCACATGTGTTCTTTTACCTATAAAAATGTTTACCTCTTCAGAACTTCATGAATTTGAACTTGAATGATTAGCTGGTACATGTCCTGGCGGTGACCCCCCCCGGGTGGGGGGGTCTCTCATCTTTCTTCTGTCTTCTATAGTGGGCAAGTTATTAGAATCAATTATAGCTGACATTATCAGAAGTCACCTTGAAGAGCATAACTTGATAAATGAATCTCAGCATGGATTCACGAGAGGTCGTTCCTGCCTGACAAACTTGCTGACGTTCTTCAATAGAACATTTGAGGCAGTTGACAGTGATAAGGAATATGATATTGTTTATTTGGATTTTAGTAAAGCCTTCGACAGAGTACCTCACAAGAGACTCTTAAGAAAAGTGGCAGCTCATGGTATAGGAGGTAAAGTTCTAGCATGGATTGAGGCATGGCTTACCAATAGAAAGCAGAGAGTTACCATTAATGGAGTGAAATCTGAATGGGGATTAGTCACTAGTGGCGTTCCACAAGGATCAGTTTTAGGCCCTCTCTTGTTCATAATTTACATTAATGACCTTGATGAAGGGATTACTAGTGACATGAGTAAGTTTGCTGATGATACAAAGATAGGCCGTATAATTCACTCTGAGGAGGATATCAATGAACTCCAGGACGATTTGAACAAATTAATGTCTTGGTCTGAGAAATGGCAGATGAAGTTTAATGTGGATAAGTGTAAGGTACTTGCCCTTGGTAATGAAAATAACCCTCGAAGCTATAATCTAGGTGAAGTAGAGCTTGGTCATACAGAATGTGAAAAAGACTTGGGAGTCATGGTAAGCAGAAATCTAAAGCCAAGACAGCAGTGCCTCAGTGTGCGCAACAAGGCCAACAGATTACTTGGATTTATCTCAAGAAGTATAAGTAACAGAAGTCCAAAAGTTATTTTACAGCTCTATACATCACTAGTGAGGCCTCATTTAGATTATGCTGCTCAGTTTTGGTCCCCTTACTACAGGATGGACATAGACTCATTAGAGAACATACAGAGAAGAATGACTAAAATGATTTACTCTCTCCACTCTCATCTCCACTCTCTGGAGAGGCGTAGAATGAGGGGAGATATCATTGAAGTGTATAAGTGGATGACGGGCATAAACAAGGGAGACATTAATAAAGTACTGAGGGTGTCGAACCAGGTAAGAACCAGGAATAATGGATTTAAGTTGGATAAATTTAGATTTAGAAAGGACATAGGTAAGTACTGGTTTTCTAACAGAGTTGTAGATGCGTGGAACAGTCTTCCCAGTGGGGTGATAGAGGTTAGGACCTTGGGTAGCTTTAAGAAGAGACTGGACAAATATATGAGTGGGAGGGGCTGGGTTTGATTGGTGTCAAGGGGTACGGGAGTTATTTCTTGAGTAGCTTTAGGTAGATGTCGTTTTGATAAGGACCTGCCTCGTATGGGCCAGTAGGCCTTCTGCAGTGTTCCTACATTCTTATGTTCTTATGTTCCTGAGAGGACGTCTTATTGTGGTCTCTCCGGCTGGAGGGTGACGGTCATCTTCAATCTTGCGATGGCTCCCCGGGGAGGGGAGTGTCCGTAGTCGTCTTCGGAAGTAGTCTTCTTTCTTCTTTCTCTTGCTCTGGTCACATCTTGGTAAGCTTGCATCATCTTAAGTCTTCGGACGCTTGCTGTCCCAGTTAGTGTTGTGATATTAAGGTCATCATTGCATCGGCAGAGTACGTCTCGGTGTCGGTGAATCCGAGTCACTGGTGCTGCAAGCTGGCATCTCCTGTCCTGGAACAAACTGTTCCAGGAGGGAAGTAAAAAGATGGGATGTGAAAGGAATGGAGGAAGCAGGAGAATGTAAAAAAAAGGTAGCGGCGAGCCCCGTCGAGTCTCCACAGCGTCTTCAACGGGGAGGCGGGTGTGCTGCAAGGACTGGGAGTAGAGTCTCCAAGTCACGGGCGGCCAGGTGGACTAGGAACTTCAAGAGATAAACAAGCCACTGGACGGGTGGGGATTGAGCTCGCGGCAAGTTAATCGTAAAACTCCAGGTCAGTGCGTTAGCCACTGGGTCAGCTGGCTACAATAAGATTCATCCAACTAGGTATATTTATACACCATAGGGAGGTTATCATAAGTCCCACTGTGACCACAAATGCAAGTTTTTACAGATGAATCTCCTGCCAGCGTGGCCGTGACGAACTCTAGCTTAAGTCCCCTCAAAGCCGTTATCATGAGGTTTGTGATACTGAGTAAACATCATTTGTTTCTAAAATGTGTGTGTGTGTGTGTGTGTGTGTGTGTGTGTGTGTGTGTGTGTGTGTGTGTGTGTGTGTGTGTGTGTGTGTGTGTGTGTGTGTGTGTGTGTGTGTGTGTGTGTGCACGAAGCATTCTTGCGCTGTTGACAGTAGGAGACAAATGTTTGACAAGTCGAACAGGATACGGGACTGACTTTGTTGACACAGTCACTTGTGGATGTGTAGTGAGGGATGGGAAGTGAGGATAGGAGGGTAAATGGAGTAGTAGAGAGGGAGGTAGACTAGGAGAGAGAGGAAAGAGAGTAGATGGAGTAGGATAGAGGGGTAGATGCAAGGCTGGTGGAGACACTGTTCGCTGGAAAATAATAATGCCACGAGCTAGGAGTAATGAAGGTGTTACAAGAGGTGTGTTGTGTGTCTTCACTTGATATAAAGATGCTGTGATACACACGCTCACCCAGGCATATGTATGCAGTCTCGCTACACTTACACGCACGACACACGCTGACCCAGGCCTGTGTACACACTCTTCAAGAAGAATTAGTAACAATTCTGGGACTGGAACAGTTCGCAAATACTCCTCACTAAAGAGAAGAAACTATAGACGACGTTTCGATCCACCCTCAGTCATTATAAAGTCACGACTGACATGACATTGTTACGAGACTGATCGAAACGTCGTCTAAAGTATCTTCTAAGTGTGGGTTACTTATGATCTGCAAACTCTGTTTCTCACCAATACTCCACTAACTTCACTACACATAAGAATTTCCCCCCAACTAAGCATACATAGGCGGGGCCAAGAGCTGAGTATCGACCCCTGCAACCACAATTAGGTGAGTACATACAAGCACATTCACTGATGTACATGTATAATACCAACAAGATGACGAATTAGACACATATACAACATCTGGGTATCTTTTTTTGTAGACGTTTCGCCATCCAGTAGCTTTATCAATATAAACTCAAGGATATAATTGGAAGACAGTTAAATTATATAGCTTTATCAATCCAGTAGAGAGAGTTAGTAATATAAACGATAGAGGAGTTGAGGTAATACTCTAGTTTGAAGTGATCAGTCCCTCAACCTTGGTATATTTCGATGCTCAGAATAATTACTGGAGACGGTGAAAGATGTTGAGAATTATTTTGAGAAATTATTGATGGGAGTTATTCAGTCTTGATGGATCTAAAGTAGATGACCTAGGAAAGAGTCTTATCTTCCGTTGTTGCTTGAGTGTATAAAAGTTGGTAGAATTACCGGCTTTGTCAAGCCGTAACGGCTTGACAAAGCTCCTGGAGAGCGAAACGTTGCCACAATAAAAATGTCACATTAGTTGCACTTGTGTCCTTTTACTTTACATATTGTTTGAGTGTGTTGTGTTGCGTGTTGTGGTGGCCCCGGGCCAGTTGTGGATGGTGCGTGTTGATGTTGCTTTATCACCTCGCTGGTAGTGGCAGCAGCGTCAACACTATCAAAGCAATTTGATAGTGAAGAGGCGGGGCCCTCAGTTTTGAAACAACTAGGCTGATCCAACTAGGTGAGTCCACACCCACAATGTTCCTAAGGCGTAGACTCCAACCTGTAACTAATTACTAAAATATATCTGCCAGTCTGAGAGCTGGTTGTACCGTCTGTAATATCTTGTTTGTGACAATAGTCTCTTAGCTTGTTCACTCTGTCCTGCTCTCAGTGGGAGGCTGGGTGGGCTATTGTAAAAGTGGGTGGATGAGTGTTAGGGTGGATGGGTCACTGTAGGGGGCTGAGTGAATGTAGGATTGGGTGAATGAATATAAGGATGGTGGTTAAGTGTAAAGGCGAGTGGTGAGGGTGTTTACACTCACCCATACTGCAAGGACTTACAGTCACTTTCTGATATTTAACCTAACTACCCCCCTTTTCCCTAATACTATATAAACCCCTTACGGGCTTAACGCTTTCCCATTAACATATTTATCAAAATATATTTTCTGTTAAGCAGATTCTCTACCCTAGTTGATATAGCTATGACCAGCATCGTTATTTGAACTGTGATGAGGGGAAAGAGCAGCTCTTATCTGATCAAATAAATGCAAGAATTCTCAACCCGACTCTTGAGGATTCCGAGTGTAGAAGATGACAAAAATATTGCGTGTTGACCCCCAGCAGGTCAGGGGTCAACACACACTTAGGAACGCCAATATTTTATCAAAGCTTTTTATTCCCTTACGTTCTTGTACACGAAAGTGTCCTGGCGCACATGTGTGCACGCGTACGTGTACCTGTTTTGCTGCACACGTGTACACATGTACGTGTATTTGTGTAATAATACACACGTGTAAACACAAGCGATAGTATGTATATAGCTGGTCTGCGTAGATACGTTTATATCTCTTCTTAATTTGTAAGATGTTTAGATGAGGTTGCACTAGTCTTGTATAGGTTGTTTATACAGTGGTGGGTGATGGTGACTGGTGTGAGGTAAAGCGCTGGTTGAATGGGTGAGTGGGTGGGTGGGTGGGTGGGTGAGTGGTGGTGGACATAGAGGCAGCAGTGGGCGTGATGGGCGGGTCCTGAGTGTGGCTGGAGTATGGCTAGTTCATATTGAATTAAGGTAACCTTTGACCCTATGAAGGGTGGTCTTCCCTCCCCCCTCTCTCTCTCTATTCTCACTCTTCTCTTTTTTCTCTATTATCTCTTCTCTCTACTCTCTTCTATTCTCTCTTAATAACCAATTCCCAGTAGTCGGGGTAATATGGAGGGTTGGTTACCTGGTTACCTGGAGGTTACCTGGAGGTTATTCCGGGGATCAACGCCCCCGCGGCCCGGTCACTGTACACACTCACTGAACAAGAGAAACTCTTACTGGATAATTTAGTCATAATAAATCTTAAGTGAAAATTAGCAGTAATGTAAGTTCCTTCTGGATATTATCTGAAGACTCGTGTAAATGTCACAAGTGATGGGAAATTATATGGTGACGAACACTGTATGTACGTGGAAACAAACCATACCACGGACGGGGTTAGAACCCGCGATCAGAGCGTCATAAAACTCCTGATAGCGGGTTCTAACCCCATCCGTGGTATGGCTTGTTTATGATGGATTATTTTAATCTTTACGAGAAAGTTCTGATCCTAATCAAGTTTTTACTGAATCCCCCCAAAAATACTTAACACATAATTTATTCTGCTAAATTTTAGCTGAACTATTTCTGCTGCTGGTATATTATGAAGGTAATATTCCTGACGATTAAATAAAATCGACTAGGAACTGTCTGTAATCGGCGAAGGTTGGCAGTGGTGGTGCTGGGTGAAGGTGGGCAGTGGTGGTGCTGGGTGAAGGTGGGCAGTGGTGGTGCTGGGTGAAGGTGGGCAGTGGTGGTGCTGGGTGAAGGTGGGCAGTGGTGGTGCTGGGTGAAGGTGGGCAGTGGTGGTGCTGGGTGAAGGTGGGCAGTGGTGGTGCTGGGTGAAGGTGGGCAGTGGTGGTGCTGGGTGAAGGTGGGCAGTGGTGGTGCTGGGTGAAGGTGGGCAGGGGTGGTGCTGGGTGAAGGTGGGCAGTGGTGGTGCTGGGTGAAGGTGGGCAGGTGGTGGTGCTGGGTGAAGGTGGGCAGTGGTGGTGCTGGGTGAAGGTGGGCAGGGGTGGTGCTGGGTGAAGGTGGGCAGGGGTGGTGCTGGGTGAAGGTGGGCAGTGGTGGTGCTGGGTGAAGGTGGGAGGTGGGCAGGGGTGGTGCTGGGTGAAGGTGGGCAGGGGTGGTGCTGGGTGAAGGTGGGCAGGGGTAGTACTGGGTGAAGGTGGGCAGGGGTGGTGCTGGGTGAAGGTGGGCAGGGGTGGTGCTGGGTGAAGGTGGGCAGGGGTGGTGCTGGGTGAAGGTGGGCAGGGGTGGTGCTGGGTGAAGGTGGGCAGGGGTGGTGCTGGGTGAAGGTGGGCAGCTGGTGGTGCTGGGTGAAGGTGGGCAGGGGTGGTGCTGGGTGAAGGTGGGCAGGGGTGGTGCTGGGTGAAGGTGGGCAGTGGTGGTGCTGGGTGAAGGTGGGAAGGGTAGGTGCTGGGTGAAGGTTGACAGTGGTGGTGCTGGGTGAAGGTGGGCAGGGGTGGTGCTGGGTGAAGGTGGGCAGTGGTGGTGCTGGGTGAAGGTGGGCAGGGGTGGTGCTGGGTGAAGGTGGGCAGTGGTGGTGCTGGGTGAAGGTGGGCAGTGGTGGTGCTGGGTGAAGGTGGGCAGGGGTGGTGCTGGGTGAAGGTGGGCAGTGGTGGTGCTGGGTGAAGGTTGGCAGTGGTGGTGCTGGGTGAAGGTGGGCAGGGGTGGTGCTGGGTGAAGGTGGGCAGGGGTGGTGCTGGGTGAAGGTGGGCAGTGGTGGTGCTGGGTGAAGGTGGGCAGGAGTGGTGCTGGGTGAAGGTGGGCAGTGGTGGTGCTGGGTGAAGGTGGGCAGTGGTGGTGCTGGGTGAAGGTGGGCAGTGGTGGTGCTGGGTGAAGGTGGGCAGGGGTGGTGCTGGGTGAAGGTGGGCAGTGGTGGTGCTGGGTGAAGGTGGGCAGTGGTGGTGCTGGGTGAAGGTGGGCAGTGGTGGTGCTGGGTGAAGGTGGGCAGTGGTGGTGCTGGGTGAAGGTGGGCAGTGGTGGTGCTGGGTGAAGGTGGGCAGTGGTGGTGCTGGGTGAAGGTGGGCAGGGGTGGTGCTGGGTGAAGGTGGGCAGTGGTGGTGCTGGGTGAAGGTGGGCAGGGATGGTGCTGGGTGAAGGTGGGCAGTGGTGGTGCTGGGTGAAGGTGGGCAGGGGTGGTGCTGGGTGAAGGTGGGCAGTGGTGGTGCTGGGTGAAGGTGGGCAGGGTGGTGCTGGGTGAAGGTGGGCAGTGGTGTTGCTGGGTGAAGGTGGGCAGGGGTGGTGCTGGGTGAAGGTGGGCAGTGGTGGTGCTGGGTGAAGGTGGGCAGTGGTGGTGCTGGGTGAAGGTGGGCAGGGGTGGTGCTGGGTGAAGGTGGGCAGTGGTGGTGCTGGGTGAAGGTGGGCAGTGGTGGTGCTGGGTGAAGGTGGGCAGGGGTGGTGCTGGGTGAAGGTGGGCAGGGGTGGTGCTGGGTGAAGGTGGGCAGTGGTGGTGCTGGGTGAAGGTGGGCAGTGGTGGTGCTGGGTGAAGGTGGGCAGTGGTGGTGCTGGGTGAAGGTTGGCAGTGGTGGTGCTGGGTGAAGGTGGGCAGTGGTGGTGCTGGGTGAAGGTGGGCAGTGGTGGTGCTGGGTGAAGGTGGGCAGGGTGGTGCTGGGTGAAGGTGGGCAGTGGTGGTGCTGGGTGAAGGTGGGCAGTGGTGTTGCTGGGTGAAGGTGGGCAGGGTGGTGGTGCTGGGTGAAGGTGGGCAGTGGTGGTGCTGGGTGAAGGTGGGCAGTGGTGGTGCTGGGTGAAGGTGGGCAGTGGTGGTGCTGGGTGAAGGTGGGCAGGGTGGTGCTGGGTGAAGGTGGGCAGTGGTGGTGCTGGGTGAAGGTGGGCAGTGGTGGTGCTGGGTGAAGGTGGGCAGTGGTGGTGCTGGGTGAAGGTGGGCAGTGGTGGTGCTGGGTGAAGGTGGGCAGTGGTGGTGCTGGGTGAAGGTGGGCAGTGGTGGTGCTGGGTGAAGGTGGGCAGTGGTGGTGCTGGGTGAAGGTGGGCAGTGGTGGTGCTGGGCAGTGGTGGTGCTGGGTGAAGGTGGGCAGTGGTGGTGCTGGGTGAAGGTGGGCAGTGGTGGTGCTGGGTGAAGGTGGGCAGTGGTGGTGCTGGGTGAAGGTGGGCAGTGGTGGTGCTGGGTGAAGGTGGGCAGGGGTGGTGCTGGGTGAAGGTGGGCAGTGGTGGTGCTGGGTGAAGGTGGGCAGGGGTGGTGCTGGGTGAAGGTGGGCAGTGGTGGTGCTGGGTGAAGGTGGGCAGGGGTGGTGCTGGGTGAAGGTGGGCAGGCGTGGTGCTGGGTGAAGGTGGGCAGTGGTGGTGCTGGGTGAAGGTGGGCAGTGAAGGTGGTGCTGGGTGAAGGTGGGCAGGGGTGGTGCTGGGTGAAGGTGGGCAGGGTGGTGCTGGGTGAAGGTGGGCAGTGGTGGTGCTGGGTGAAGGTGGGCAGTGGTGGTGCTGGGTGAAGGTGGGCAGTGGTGGTGCTGGGTGAAGGTGGGCAGTGGTGGTGCTGGGTGAAGGTGGGCAGTGGTGGTGCTGGGTGCTGGGTGAAGGTGGGCAGGTGGGCAGGTGGTGCTGGGTGAAGGTGGGCAGGGTGGTGCTGGGTGAAGGTTGGCAGTGGTGGTGCTGGGTGAAGGTGGGCAGTGGTGGTGCTGGGTGAAGGTGGGCAGTGGTGGTGCTGGGTGAAGGTGGGCAGTGGTGGTGCTGGGTGAAGGTGGGCAGTGGTGGTGCTGGGTGAAGGTGGGCAGTGGTGGTGCTGGGTGAAGGTGGGCAGGGGTGGTGCTGGGTGAAGGTGGGCAGTGGTGGTGCTGGGTGAAGGTGGGCAGTGGTGGTGCTGGGTGAAGGTGGGCAGTGGTGGTGCTGGGTGAAGGTGGGCAGTGGTGGTGCTGGGTGAAGGTGGGCAGTGGTGGTGCTGGGTGAAGGTGGGCAGTGGTGGTGCTGGGTGAAGGTGGGCAGTGGTGGTGCTGGGTGAAGGTGGGCAGTGGTGGTGCTGGGTGAAGGTGGGCAGTGGTGGTGCTGGGTGAAGGTGGGCAGTGGTGGTGCTGGGTGAAGGTGGGCAGTGGTGGTGCTGGGTGAAGGTGGGCAGTGGTGGTGCTGGGTGAAGGTGGGCAGTGGTGGTGCTGGGTGAAGGTTGGCAGTGGTGGTGCTGGGTGAAGGTGGGCAGTGGTGGTGCTGGGTGAAGGTGGGCAGTGGTGGTGCTGGGTGAAGGTGGGCAGGGGTGGTGCTGGGTGAAGGTGGGCAGTGGTGGTGCTGGGTGAAGGTGGGCAGGGGTGGTGCTGGGTGAAGGTGGGCAGTGGTGGTGCTGGGTGAAGGTGGGCAGGGGTGGTGCTGGGTGAAGGTGGGCAGGGGTGGTGCTGGGTGAAGGTGGGCAGTGGTGGTGCTGGGTGAAGGTGGGCAGGGGTGGTGCTGGGTGAAGGTGGGCAGTGGTGGTGCTGGGTGAAGGTGGGCAGGGGTGGTGCTGGGTGAAGGTGGGCAGTGGTGGTGCTGGGTGAAGGTGGGCAGGGGTGGTGCTGGGTGAAGGTGGGCAGGGGTGGTGCTGGGTGAAGGTGGGCAGGGGTGGTGCTGGGTGAAGGTGGGCAGTGGTGGTGCTGGGTGAAGGTGGGCAGGAGTGGTGCTGGGTGAAGGTGGGCAGGGGTGGTGCTGGGTGAAGGTGGGCAGGGGTGGTGCTGGGTGAAGGTGGGCAGTGGTGGTGCTGGGTGAAGGTGGGCAGGGGTGGTGCTGGGTGAAGGTGGGCAGGGGTGGTGCTGGGTGAAGGTGGGCAGGGGTGGTGCTGGGTGAAGGTGGGCAGGGTGGTGCTGGGTGAAGGTGGGCAGTGGTGGTGCTGGGTGAAGGTGGGCAGGGGTGGTGCTGGGTGAAGGTGGGCAGGGGTGGTGCTGGGTGAAGGTGGGCAGGGGTGGTGCTGGGTGAAGGTGGGCAGTGGTGGTGCTGGGTGAAGGTGGGCAGTGGTGGTGCTGGGTGAAGGTGGGCAGGGGTGGTGCTGGGTGAAGGTGGGCAGTGGTGGTGCTGGGTGAAGGTGGGCAGGGGTGGTGCTGGGTGAAGGTGGGCAGTGGTGGTGCTGGGTGAAGGTGGGCAGTGGTGGTGCTGGGTGAAGGTGGGCAGGGGTGGTGCTGGGTGAAGGTGGGCAGTGGTGGTGCTGGGTGAAGGTGGGCAGTGGTGGTGCTGGGTGAAGGTGGGCAGGGGTGGTGCTGGGTGAAGGTGGGCAGTGGTGGTGCTGGGTGAAGGTGGGCAGGGGTGGTGCTGGGTGAAGGTGGGCAGGGGTGGTGCTGGGTGAAGGTGGGCAGTGGTGGTGCTGGGTGAAGGTGGGCAGTGGTGGTGCTGGGTGAAGGTGGGCAGGGGTGGTGCTGGGTGAAGGTGGGCAGTGGTGGTGCTGGGTGAAGGTGGGCAGGGGTGGTGCTGGGTGAAGGTGGGCAGTGGTGGTGCTGGGTGAAGGTGGGCAGTGGTGGTGCTGGGTGAAGGTGGGCAGTGGTGGTGCTGGGTGAAGGTGGGCAGTGGTGGTGCTGGGTGAAGGTGGGCAGGGGTGGTGCTGGGTGAAGGTGGGCAGTGGTGGTGCTGGGTGAAGGTGGGCAGTGGTGGTGCTGGGTGAAGGTGGGCAGTGGTGGTGCTGGGTGAAGGTGGGCAGGAGTGGTGCTGGGTGAAGGTGGGCAGTGGTGGTGCTGGGTGAAGGTGGGCAGTGGTGGTGCTGGGTGAAGGTGGGCAGTGGTGGTGCTGGGTGAAGGTGGGCAGTGGTGTTGCTGGGTGAAGGTGGGCAGTGGTGGTGCTGGGTGAAGGTGGGCAGGTGGTGCTGGGTGAAGGTGGGCAGGGGTGGTGCTGGGTGAAGGTGGGCAGTGGTGGTGCTGGGTGAAGGTGGGCAGGGGTGGTGCTGGGTGAAGGTGGGCAGTGGTGGTGCTGGGTGAAGGTGGGCAGTAGTGGTGCTGGGTGAAGGTGGGCAGTGGTGGTGCTGGGTGAAGGTGGGCAGGAGTGGTGCTGGGTGAAGGTGGGCAGTGGTGGTGCTGGGTGAAGGTGGGCAGGGGTGGTGCTGGGTGAAGGTGGGCAGGGGTGGTGCTGGGTGAAGGTTGGCAGTGGTGGTGCTGGGTGAAGGTGGGCAGGGGTGGTGCTGGGTGAAGGTGGGCAGGGGTGGTGCTGGGTGAAGGTGGGCAGTGGTGGTGCTGGGTGAAGGTTGGCAGTGGTGGTGCTGGGTGAAGGTTGGCAGTGGTGGTGCTGGGTGAAGGTGGGCAGTGGTGGTGCTGGGTGAAGGTTGGCAGTGGTGGTGCTGGGTGAAGGTGGGCAGTGGTGGTGCTGGGTGAAGGTGGGCAGTGGTGGTGCTGGGTGAAGGTGGGCAGGGGTGGTGCTGGGTGAAGGTGGGCAGTGGTGGTGCTGGGTGAAGGTGGGCAGGGGTGGTGCTGGGTGAAGGTTGGCAGTGGTGGTGCTGGGTGAAGGTTGGCAGTGGTGGTGCTGGGTGAAGGTGGGCAGTGGTGGTGCTGGGTGAAGGTGGGCAGTGGTGGTGCTGGGTGAAGGTGGGCAGTGGTGGTGCTGGGTGAAGGTTGGCAGTGGTGGTGCTGGGTGAAGGTGGGCAGTGGTGGTGCTGGGTGAAGGTGGGCAGTGGTGGTGCTGGGTGAAGGTGGGCAGTGGTGGTGCTGGGTGAAGGTGGGCAGTGGTGGTGCTGGGTGAAGGTGGGCAGTGGTGGTGCTGGGTGAAGGTGGGCAGTGGTGGTGCTGGGTGAAGGTGGGCAGGGGTGGTGCTGGGTGAAGGTGGGCAGGGGTGGTGCTGGGTGAAGGTGGGCAGTGGTGGTGCTGGGTGAAGGTGGGCAGGGGTGGTGCTGGGTGAAGGTGGGCAGGGGTGGTGCTGGGTGAAGGTGGGCAGGTGTGGTGCTGGGTGAAGGTGGGCAGTGGTGGTGCTGGGTGAAGGTGGGCAGTGGTGGTGCTGGGTGAAGGTGGGCAGGGGTGGTGCTGGGTGAAGGTGGGCAGTGGTGGTGCTGGGTGAAGGTGGGCAGGGGTGGTGCTGGGTGAAGGTGGGCAGGGGTGGTGCTGGGTGAAGGTGGGCAGGAGTGGTGCTGGGTGAAGGTGGGCAGTGGTGGTGCTGGGTGAAGGTGGGCAGTGGTGGTGCTGGGTGAAGGTGGGCAGGGGTGGTGCTGGGTGAAGGTGGGCAGGGGTGGTGCTGGGTGAAGGTGGGCAGGGGTGGTGCTGGGTGAAGGTGGGCAGGGGTGGTGCTGGGTGAAGGTGGGCAGGGGTGGTGCTGGGTGAAGGTGGGCAGGGGTGGTGCTGGGTGAAGGTGGGCAGGGGTGGTGCTGGGTGAAGGTGGGCAGGGGTGGTGCTGGGTGAAGGTGGGCAGGGGTGGTGCTGGGTGAAGGTGGGCAGTGGTGGTGCTGGGTGAAGGTGGGCAGTGGTGGTGCTGGGTGAAGGTGGGCAGGGGTGGTGCTGGGTGAAGGTGGGCAGGGGTGGTGCTGGGTGAAGGTGGGCAGGGGTGGTGCTGGGTGAAGGTGGGCAGGGGTGGTGCTGGGTGAAGGTGGGGGTGAAGGTGGGCAGGGGTGGTGCTGGGTGAAGGTGGGCAGGGGTGGTGCTGGGTGAAGGTGGGCAGTGGTGGTGCTGGGTGAAGGTGGGCAGGGGTGGTGCTGGGTGAAGGTGGGCAGGGGTGGTGCTGGGTGAAGGTGGGCAGGGGTGGTGCTGGGTGAAGGTGGGCAGGGGTGGTGCTGGGTGAAAGGTGGGCAGGGGTGGTGCTGGGTGAAGGTGGGCAGGGGTGGTGCTGGGTGAAGGTGGCTGCAGGTGGTGGTGCTGGGTGAAGGTGGGCAGGGGTGGTGCTGGGTGAAGGTGGGCAGGGGTGGTGCTGGGTGAAGGTGGGCAGGGGTGGTGCTGGGTGAAGGTTGGCAGGGGTGGTGCTGGGTGAAGGTGGGCAGTGGTGGTGCTGGGTGAAGGTGGGCAGGGGTGGTGCTGGGTGAAGGTGGGCAGGGGTGGTGCTGGGTGAAGGTGGGCAGGGGTGGTGCTGGGTGAAGGTGGGCAGGGGTGGTGCTGGGTGAAGGTGGGCAGGGGTGGTGCTGGGTGAAGGTGGGCAGGGGTGGTGCTGGGTGAAGGTGGGCAGTGGTGGTGCTGGGTGAAGGTGGGCAGGGGTGGTGCTGGGTGAAGGTGGGCAGGGGTGGTGCTGGGTGAAGGTGGGCAGTGGTGCTGGGTGAAGGTGGGCAGGGTGGTGCTGGGTGAATGTGGGCAGGGGTGGTGCTGGGTGAAGGTGGGCAGGGTGGTGCTGGGTGAAGGTGGGCAGGGTGGTGCTGGGTGAAGGTGGGCAGGGGTGGTGCTGGGTGAAGGTGGGCAGTGGTGGTGCTGGGTGAAGGTGGGCAGGGGTGGTGCTGGGTGAAGGTGGGCAGTGGTGGTGCTGGGTGAAGGTGGGCAGGGGTGGTGCTGGGTGAAGGTGGGCAGTGGTGGTGCTGGGTGAAGGTGGGCAGGGGTGGTGCTGGGTGAAGGTGGGCAGGGGTGGTGCTGGGTGAAGGTGGGCAGGGGTGGTGCTGGGTGAAGGTGGGCAGTGGTGGTGCTGGGTGAAGGTTGGCAGTGGTGGTGCTGGGTGAAGGTGGGCAGGAGTGGTGCTGGGTGAAGGTGGGCAGGGGTGGTGCTGGGTGAAGGTGGGCAGTGGTGGTGCTGGGTGAAGGTGGGCAGTGGTGGTGCTGGGTGAAGGTGGGCAGGAGTGGTGCTGGGTGAAGGTGGGCAGTGGTGGTGCTGGGTGAAGGTGGGCAGGGGTGGTGCTGGGTGAAGGTGGGCAGTGGTGGTGCTGGGTGAAGGTGGGCAGGGGTGGTGCTGGGTGAAGGTGGGCAGGGGTGGTGCTGGGTGAAGGTGGGCAGTGGTGGTGCTGGGTGAAGGTGGGCAGGGGTGGTGCTGGGTGAAGGTGGGCAGTGGTGGTGCTGGGTGAAGGTGGGCAGGTGGTGCTGGGTGAAGGTGGGCAGTGGTGGTGCTGGGTGAAGGTGGGCAGGGTGGTGCTGGGTGAAGGTGGGCAGTGGTGGTGCTGGGTGAAGGTGGGCAGGGGTGGTGCTGGGTGAAGGTGGGCAGTGGTGGTGCTGGGTGAAGGTGGGCAGGGGTGGTGCTGGGTGAAGGTGGGCAGTGGTGGTGCTGGGTGAAGGTGGGCAGGGGTGGTGCTGGGTGAAGGTGGGCAGGGGTGGTGCTGGGTGAAGGTGGGCAGGGGTGGTGCTGGGTGAAGGTGGGCAGGGGTGGTGCTGGGTGAAGGTGGGCAGGGGTGGTGCTGGGCGAATGTGGGCAGGGGTGGTGCTGGGTGAAGGTGGGCAGGCGTGGTGCTGGGTGAAGGTGGGCAGGGGTGGTGCTGGGTGAAGGTGGGCAGGGGTGGTGCTGGGTGAAGGTGGGCAGGGTGGTGCTGGGTGAAGGTGGGCAGGGGTGGTGCTGGGTGAAGGTGGGCAGGGGTGGTGCTGGGTGAAGGTGGGCAGGGTGGTGCTGGGTGAAGGTGGGCAGGGGTGGTGCTGGGTGAAGGTGGGCAGGGGTGGGCAGGGGTGGTGCTGGGTGAAGGTAGGCAGGGGTGGTGCTGGGTGAAGGTGGGCAGGGGTGGTGCTGGGTGAAGGTGGGCAGGGATGGTGCTGGGTGAAGGTGGGCAGGGGTGGTGCTGGGTGAAGGTGGGCAGGGGTGGTGCTGGGTGAAGGTGGGCAGGGGTGGTGCTGGGTGAAGGTGGGCAGGGGTGGTGCTGGGTGAAGGTGGGCAGGGGTGGTGCTGGGTGAAGGTGGGCAGGGGTGGTGCTGGGTGAAGGTGGGCAGGGGTGGTGCTGGGTGAAGGTGGGAGGAGTGGTGCTGGGTGAAGGTGGGCAGGGGTGGTGCTGGGTGAAGGTGGGCAGGGGTGGTGCTGGGTGAAGGTGGGCAGGGGTGGTGCTGGGTGAAGGTGGGCAGGGGTGGTGCTGGGTGAAGGTGGGCAGGGGTGGTGCTGGGTGAAGGTGGGCAGGGGTGGTGCTGGGTGAAGGTGGGCAGGGGTGGTGCTGGGTGAAGGTGGGCAGTGGTGCTGGGTGAAGGTGGTGGGCAAGTGGTGCTGCAGGGGTGGTGCTGGGTGAAGGTGGGCAGGGGTGGTGCTGGGTGAAGGTGGGCAGGGGTGGTGCTGGGTGAAGGTGGGCAGGGGTGGTGCTGGGTGAAGGTGGGCAGGGGTGGTGCTGGGTGAAGGTGGGCAGGGGTGGTGCTGGGTGAAGGTGGGCAGGGGTGGTGCTGGGTGAAGGTGGGCAGGGGTGGTGCTGGGTGAAGGTGGGCAGTGGTGGTGCTGGGTGAAGGTGGGCAGGGGTGGTGCTGGGTGAAGGTGGGCAGGGGTGGTGCTGGGTGAAGGTGGGCAGTGGTGGTGCTGGGTGAAGGTGGTGGTGCTGGGTGAAGGTGGGCAGGGGTGGTGCTGGGTGAAGGTGGGCAGGGGTGGTGCTGGGTGAAGGTGGGCAGGGGTGGTGCTGGGTGAAGGTGGGCAGTGGTGGTGCTGGGTGAAGGTTGGCAGGGGTGGTGCTGGGTGAAGGTTGACAGTGGTGGTGCAGGTGGTGGTGCTGGGTGAAGGTGGGCAGGGGTGGTGCTGGGTGAAGGTGGGCAGGGGTGGTGCTGGGTGAAGGTGGGCAGTGGTGGTGCTGGGTGAAGGTGGGCAGGGGTGGTGCTGGGTGAAGGTGGGCAGTGGTGGTGCTGGGTGAAGGTGGGCAGGAGTGGTGCTGGGTGAAGGTTGGCAGTGGTGGTGCTGGGTGAAGGTGGGCAGGGGTGGTGCTGGGTGAAGGTGGGCAGGGGTGGTGCTGGGTGAAGGTGGGCAGGGGTGGTGCTGGGTGAAGGTGGGCAGGGGTGGTGCTGGGTGAAGGTGGGCAGGGGTGGTGCTGGGTGAAGGTGGGCAGGGGTGGTGCTGGGTGAAGGTGGGCAGGGGTGGTGCTGGGTGAAGGTGGGCAGGAGTGGTGCTGGGTGAAGGTGGGCAGGGGTGGTGCTGGGTGAAGGTAGGCAGGGGTGGTGCTGGGTGAAGGTGGGCAGGGATGGTGCTGGGTGAAGGAGGTGGGCAGGGGTGGTGCTGGGTGAAGGTGGGCAGGGGTGGTGCTGGGTGAAGGTGGGCAGGGGTGGTGCTGGGTGAAGGTGGGCAGGGGTGGTGCTGGGTGAAGGTGGGCAGGGGTGGTGCTGGGTGAAGGTGGGCAGTTATGGTGCTGGGTGAAGGTGGGCAGGGGTGGTGCTGGGTGAAGGTGGGCAGGGGTGGTGCTGGGTGAAGGTTGGCAGTGGTGGTGCTGGGTGAAGGTGGGCAGGGGTGGTGCTGGGTGAAGGTTGGCAGTGGTGGTGCTGGGTGAAGGTGGGCAGGGGTGGTGCTGGGTGAAGGTGGGCAGGGGTGGTGCTGGGTGAAGGTGGGCAGGGGTGGTGCTGGGTGAAGGTGGGCAGGGGTGGTGCTGGGTGAAGGTGGGCAGGGGTGGTGCTGGGTGAAGGTGGGCAGGGGTGGTGCTGGGTGAAGCAGGTCTAGTCAACGAGGAGGGAGGTTAATGAAGCGTGTGATCTACCCATCCCAAGCTTCACACGTGCTTCATGATGCGTTGAAGCGCCTCTTTAACACCCTCCCTCCCTGACCCTCCACCAGACACCCTCCTCCACCCTCCCAGACCCTCCACCAGGCACCCTCCTCCTCTTTCTCACATATTAAATAAAGTCTAAGCACTTGAGTCCACACTAAGATCATTATATTCCTCACTAAAAATAACATAACGAGAACTTGTAACATTCTTCTAGGGATCCCACTACAGTTGATTGATAGCATCCTCGGCTCACCTGGTCTGGGATCAACCCCCCCTCCCGGCATGTATGAAATGGTGGGCGTGTTTCCTTACACCTGCTGTACCTGTTCATCTAGCAGTTAGTAAGTACCTGGGTGTTACTGGACTATTATGAGTAGCATCCTGGATATCAGTAGTATCAGTTACCAGTAGTGTCAGTAGTTGTGACTCATACCAATTGTTACTGATTCACCACCTCCTTTCATGATCACTGACTGTTACTGAGTCATTCTGCTGACCATAGCATGATGTTTGTATGCCACTTGTCCTCCAGGCATGAAACAATAGTTCAGTTCAAGACATTAGAGAGAAGACAGGTCAGGCATGGCGCTCTTCCTTTAGTACTCATAATTTTAAGTTACCAGCTGTCTGAAGTGTTTTTACCCAATTCCAGCATTCAAACCCCACACGACAAATTGGTGGCAACCAGGGAGGGCCCATCCACTCCACTGGATTAATCCACTCCACCAGTAGAGGAGAAAGATTTAGTTCCCACTGACTTCCCAGACGAGGTCAAGCGTTTGTTGCCTCTGTTGAACAAACGTCGTAAAGTCATTGCCTTACCAGTTGAGAAGATGGGTATAATAAACTTATTGTCCCATCATATCCCACTTGAATCTGGCACCAGACCTATTTATATACCTGTGTACAGAATGACTCATTCACAAGTAGCTGTCACAGAAGAACTGATCAATCAGATGCTTGATGATGGTGTAATTGCACCTAGCAATTCACCCTGGAACACGCCCTTGATTCTAGTACCTAAGAAGGATGGTACTTGGCACCCAGTGATTAACTTTAGGAAGTTAAATATGAAAACTATTCCAGATCGCTTCCTACTTCCTGTACTTGGTGGCCTTTTACGTAACATCAGAGATAAAATAGTCTTTTCGACCCTAGACTTGTTACAAGGGTTTTGGCAAGTCCCTCTTCACGAGGACAGCCAAGAGCTAACCGCATTTTCCACTCCCACAGATTATTATCGCTTCCTCCGTATGGCCTTTGGTTTACGATCTTCACCTATCACATTCTCGAGGCTCATGACGAACATCTTTAGAAGACTCATAGGTAACACACTTATGGTGTACTTAGATGATGCGATTGCCATGTTTGAAGATGTGGATATGCACTTGAAAATATTTGATGTAGTACTTGGTAAGCTTGAAGAAGCCAATTTAAAGATCAAACTGTCTAAATGTCAGTTTTTCAGATCAGAAATCAAGTTTCTTGGTCACGTAATCACTCCTAGAGGGGTTACAACTGACTAAAGTAAAGTAACTGTAGTATTGAATTTTTCATCTCCCAAAACTGCTGATGCCGTAAGATCCTTTGTGGACTTAGCAGGTTTTTATAGATCTTTTATTGCCAATTTTCTTCCAAAGCAGCTCCTCTAACTGAGTTACTTAAGAAAGATGCTCCTTTTGTTTGGACCTTCCATCAAGTATGAGCATTCCAAACTCTTAAAGAAAAACTAACATCTGCTCCAATTTTGAAATTTCCAGATTTTTTTAAAGCCTTTCTAACTGATAACTGATGCTAGTTCAATTGGCATAGGTGCTGTACTAGCTCAGAAGACCGATGGCAAATGCAATGCAACTACATTTCCTAGTCGAGTCCTTATGAAGGCTGAACGTAATTATACAGTAACTGAGCAAGAAACCATAGCAATAGTGTGGTCTTTAAGGCACTTCTGAGACATTATATATCAGTATTCTGTTTATGTCTTGAGAGATCATGGTTCACTGATACCTTTATTCCAGAGCAAACAACCGATTGGAAGGTTAAACAGATGGTTCTTGACTATCCAAGAGTTCAACCCTACCTTTGAACACTTACCTGGCAAGTCAAATGTAGTTGCAGATGCTTTATCTTAACATGTCAATATACAGTAACTGCAAACCCTCCATTTAGTGCCAAGGATATAAGGAATGCTCAAAGAGCGGATCCCATGTGGTCTGGTGTGCTACAGGAAGATCATATTCTGACTGTGAAGCCACCAGCACCCATCAGTGATTTTGTCATAAACCAAGAATTACTGTATCACACAATCAAACTGTCTACTCCTATCAGACGGGTTTACCAGTTAGTAATTCCACAGTCACTAGTGAATGTAGCCTTACAGCTAGTTCATGATGTACAAGGTGTTGCACACCCTGGTATGGATCGTTCAGTAAAACAAGCCAGATTGAAATACTTTTGGCCTCGTATGGCAACTGATATTTTGGAGTATGTTAAGAAATGTAGTGTCTGCATGCAATCCAGTCTAGGTGTATCCAACTACTAGTGAAACTTGGGAAAGAGTTGCGCTAGATCTGTTAACTAATTTCCAATGTCCCCTCCAGGGCAACAAACATCTGTGTGTTATGGTAGATCATTTCACCAGATATTGTGAGTTAGTTCCTATTGCAGATAAGGCTGCAGAAACAGTAGCTAAAGCATTTAAAGAACATATAATCTGCAGGAATATGACTCCTAAGTCCCTAGTAACCGATAATGGAGGTGAATTCTGCAATGAGATTCTAGAAAATTTGTGTACTTTGTACAAGATCTCCAAATCTTCCATTGTTCCTCACCATCCTGCCAGCAATGGGTTAGCAAAACAAACTAATAAGAAAGTACTTGATGTCCTGAGAGCCACTATCAATCCCAATAGTGAAACTTGGGATGAAGTTATACCTGATGTTCAGTGTGCAATAAATTCTGCTTACAGTGCTTCAATAGGTGACACTCCACATTATGTGTGTATGGCGTAGATAAGCGTTTGCCTTATGAGCTGCTATATTCTAAACCAAAACCAAATTACAACCCTGATGATTTCATAGCAACTCGTACCAGCATAGCTCAAACTGTTTTTTGACGAATCCATGAAACACTTCATAAATCAACAGCAGAATTTACAAGAGTGACTAATACTCGAGCAAAGCCGACCAAAATTAAAGTAGGTTCAAGAGTTATGCTGACTAATTTTAACAAAACATCTGCAATGCCCAAGCTTGATTAGAAGTTTGTTGGTCCTTATCGAGTAGTTGAACATATCAATGGCAATAAGTATAAGGTTAGAGAAAATAGTGCTGGTCAGTATAAAGAATAGCACTTAGATCATATGAAGTTAGTATGTGATGATGATGATGTTCCTACCCAGACTAATGTAACAGACTCTGACAATCCTCCTGACTCTATACCCTCTATCTCTAATACTCAGTCAGACGATCAACCTGAATGTCATTATTCCCTGTGTACACAACAAGAATTGAGAAATCCTCAAGTATCATTTGTAAATACCAATTCAGATCTGCCTCAACCATGGCATGAGTTAGCCATTGCAACAGAGTTTGATCCTTCCAGAGATGATAACCATTCTGCATATGTAAATCTCACCCTAGTAGAGTTGGGGTTAAATGTAAATAACCTGTATAGATGAATAATATAGTTTAAAATGTATTTCTATTGTCTGCTACAATATTAACTTATTAATATTCAAGAAATTTTTTTGTATTCATGTTCTCTCCAAATTCTGAGATTTAACAGTCTAGATTTGAGTGCACTAAGTCTGCCTTTTCTGTTAAACACTTCCTTCATTGTACATATCCTTCCTCAGAATCTGTGGATCACATGAATACAGATCAATCGATCAAAATTTTTTATCACTTTTCTTGTATAATCCCACTGTTGAGTCTATTATTCCCATGAATTGTGATATATCATACCTTGTAATGCATTACAATAAGTTCCATTACATTAGCTTCCATCCCAATAATATCCTTATGTATAGTTATAATGTTCACCTGGTGTGTACTTTGACATTGTATAGAATCAGCCCAGAACTGTATGCCTGTCACCTCTAGTTTGTATTAGCTGTATGTCGGGATGCCATATGTTAGCATCGCCAAGCTATCAGTGGTATCAGTTACCAGTAGTGTCACTAGTTGTGACTCATACCAACCATTACTGATTCACCACCTCACCTACGTGATCACTGACCATTACTGAGTCATTCTGCTGACCATAGCATGATGTTTGTATGCCACTTACCCTCCGGGCACGACACAGTAGTTCAGTTCGAGACATTAGAGAGAAGACAGGTCAGGCTTGGCACTCCTCCTTTAGTACTCATAATTATAAGTTACCAGCTGTCTGAAGTGTGTGTTTTTACCCAGTTCGAGCATTTGAACCCCACATGACATGGATACCTGGAGAGGGTTTCGAGTGTCAATGTCCCCACAACCCGGTCTGAGACCAGGCCTCATGGTGGATCAGGGTCTGATCAACCAGGCTGGTACTGCTGGCTGTACACAAACTGATGTATGAACCACAACCTGACTGGTCAGGTACTGACTTTAGATGCCTGTCCAGTGCCTTCTTGAAGATACCCAGGGGTCTATTGGTAATCCCCCTCATGTATGCTGGGAGGCAGTTGAACAGTCTTGGGCCACTGATGCTTATTGTGTTGTCTCTCAGTGTACTCATGGCACCCCTGCTTTTCATTGGGGGAATGTTGCATCTCCTCCCGAGTCTTGCTTTCATAAGGAGTGATTTTCGTATGCAAGTTTGTGTGAAATGAGATTATTTGGTAGAGCTGAAAGCAGGTGGTTAATAATACGTCTTCGGAGGCTTCTTTACTTTATTTGTAATGTAGTGGTGGGTACACAGGCTTGTGTGTTGTGCCCATGGCCCAGGAGGGCCATCCCACGAGAGGGAGAACTAGTAGGCCTTGTGTCTTCCTGCCAGGCCACTGAGAGAGTGTGAGCGAGTGTGGGACCAGCTTCCCACAGACTTGGATAGGCTCAGAGGGCAGCACCTGAGTGGCACGAAATATGAACTAAGCTGGCAGACAGCATGTACTGTCTGTGCAGACAGTACAGGCTGTCTACATTCGTTCGGCCACCTACCTCACGTCGTCCCGATGCGACAATACTGGTGGTAAAAAAAATATTGGTTTCTTTCTCGTAGGAACAGAACACAGAACACAAAATAAAAAAAACATAATATACATATGGACATGGAAAAAAAACTTCCTACAGGGAGGGAAGAAAAACATGTGGGGAGTGCTAAACATCGTGGCCAAAGGCAGTGAGCATCGAAGGACATCACTGCATGCCTTCCTGCGTCTGGACAGATACTGCAACACAGGAAGCATTGCTGTGGCTGAGCTGTGATGTAACAGGGTACGGTCTCCTCTGGAACGGTGAAGCAGTCATCATAGGAGTCGCTGTAGGTTTCACTCAACCTGGGGCACGACATGCTGGTGCCCTCGAGTGAGGCGTCATCAAAACTTGGCAACTGGGCAGGACTTCTGGCAAGCGACTCAGGAGGACACTTCTCGACTGGTACTGTCACTGGGCTGTCACTGCCAGCGAGCGTGGAGCGAGTCATGGCAGAGATGACTGGGCAAAACATCTGGGAGTCATAACATCATACACCAAACTGCAGTGAGTGAGCTATCAGTCAAAGTGACATCATATTCGTGCAGGGTGCTCACTGAAGCTTGTGACATGAGGCTGACACAGCGCCTGCCGACAGGGCTAACTGTGGCTTGATGAGTGTCATTCTCTCGGCAGTTGGAGTTATAGCAGAGGTACACACGTACACAGCCATCCCACACACGCACACAGCCATCCCACACACGAACACAGCCATCCTGCACAAACACAGCCATCCCACACGTACACAGCCATCTTACACAAACACAGCCATCCACACACGTACACAGCCATCCCACACATGCACACAGCCATCCCACACATGCACACAGCCATCCCACACACGTACACAGCCATCACACATACGCACACAGCCATCCCACACACGCACACATGTAGACAGCCTGTACTGTCTGCACAGACAGCCCATGCTGTCTGCCAGCTTAGTTCATATTTCGCGCCACTCAGGTGCTGCCCTCTGTAGCCAGGCCTCTAGGTAGGCACGCCAGCCTGCCGGCCCATGCCTCTCCCTCACTCACACAGCGGCCTAGCAGGAAGACACAAGTACTCCCAGCGCTCTCTCGTGGGCATGGCCCTCCCGGGCCATGCCCACGAGAGAGCATGGCCCTCCCGGGCCATGGGCACAACACAAGCCTGTGTACCCACCACTACTTAACAATAAAGTAAGAAGCCTCCGAAGAAGTCTATCATTAACCACTCGCTTACAGCACCTACCAAACAAGCCTGTTATACACAGCCATCCCACATACGTACACAGCCATTCCACACACGTACACAGCCATCCCACACAAACACAGCCATCCCACACACGCACACAGCCATCCCACACACGCACACAGCCATCCCACACACGCAAACAGCTATCCCACACACGTACACAGCCATCCCACACACGTACACAGCTATCCTACACACGCACACAGCCATCCCACACACGAACACAGCCATCCCACACAAACACAGCCATCCCACACACGTACACAGCCATCCCACACGTACACAGCCATCCACACACGTACACAGCCATCCCACACACGTACACAGCCATCCCACACACGAACACAGCCATCCCAAACAAACACAGCCATCCCACACACGTACACAGCCATCCCACACAAACACAGCCATCCCACACACGTACACAGCCATCCCACACACGTACACAGCCATCCCACACACGAACACAGCCATCCCACACAAACACAGCCATCCCACACACGTACACAGCCATCCCACACACGCACACAGCCATCCCACACACGAACACAGCCATCCCACACACGTACACAGCCATCACACACACGCACAGAGCCATCCCAAACACGCACACAGCCATCCCACATACGTACACAGCCATTCCATACACGTACACAGCCATCCCACACAAACACAGCCTTCCCACACACGCACACAGCCATCCCACACACGCACACAGCCATCCCACGCACGTACACAGCCATCCCACACACGTACACAGCCATCCCACACAAACACAGCCATCCCACACACGTACACAGCCATCCCACACACGCACACAGCCATCCCACACACGTACTCAGCCATCCCACACACATACACAGCCATCCCACAAAACACAGCATTCCACACACGTGCACAGCCATCCCACACAAACACAGCCATCCCACACACGTACACAGCCATCCCACACACGTACACAGCCATCCCACACACGTACACAGCCATCCCACACAAACACAGCCATCCCACACACGTACACAGCCATCTCACACAAACACAGCCATCCACACACGTACACTGCCATCCCACACAAACACAGCCATCCCACACACGTACACAGCCATCCCACACAGGCACACAGCCAACCCACACACACACACAGCCATCCCAAACACGCAGACAGCTATCCCACACACGCACACAGCCATCCCAAACACGCACACAGCCATCCAACACAAACACAGCCATCCCACACACGTACATAGCCATCCCACACACGCACACAGCCATCTCACACACGCACACAGACATCCCATACATGTACACAGCCATCCCACACACGTACACAGCCATCCCACACACGCACACAGCCATCCAACACAAACACAGCCATCCACACACGTACACAGCAATCCCACACAAACACAGCCATCCCACACACGTACACAGCCATCCCACACACGCACACAGCCAACCCACACACACGCACAGCCATCCCACACACGCACACAGCTATCCCACACACGCACACAGGCATCCCACACACGCACACAGCCATCCCACACAAACACAGCCATCCAACACGTACACAGCCATCCAACACACGCACACAGCCATCTCACACACGCACACAGCCATCCCATATATGTACACAGCCATCCCACACAAACACAGCCATCCCACACACGTACACAGCCATCCCACACACGTACACAGCCATCCCACACACGTACACAGCCATCCCACACATGTGCACAGTCATCCCACACACGTACACAGCCATCTCACACACGTACACAGCCATCTCACACACGTACACAGCCATCCCACACAAACACAGCCATCCCACTCAAGTACACAGCCATCCGACACACGTACACAGCCATCTCACACACGTACACAGCCATCCCACACACGTACACAGCCATCTCACACAAACAGAGCCATCCCACACGCGTACACAGCCATCCCACACAAACAAAGCCGTCCCACACATGTACACAGCCATCCCACACAAACACAGCCATCCCACACACGTATACAGCCATCCCACACAAACACAGCCATCCCACACATGCACACAGTCATCCCACACACGTAAACGGCCATCCCACACACGTACACAGCCATCTCACACACGTACACAACCATCCCACACAAACACAGCAATCCCACACACGTACACAGCCATCCCACACACGTTCACAGCCACCCCACACAAACACAGCATCTCACACACGTACACATCCATCCCACACACGTACACGGCCACCTCACACACGTACACAGCCGTCCCACACACGTAAACAGCCATCCCACACACGTACACGGCCATCCCACACACGTACACGGCCATCCCACACACGTACACAGCCATCCCACACACGTACACAGCCATCCCACACACGTACACAGCCATTCCACACACGTACACAGCCATCCCACGCACGTACACAGCCATCCCACACACGTACACAGCCATCCCACGCACGTACACAGCCATCCCACACACGTACACAGCCATCCCACGCACGTACACAGCCATCCCACGCACGTACACAGCCATCCCACACACGTACAAGAAGATATAAACAAAGTTTTCCAGTGGGCAACGGTAAACAATATGATGTTCAATGAGGACAAATTCCAGCTACTCCGTTATGGAAAACTGGAGGAGATAATAACTAGAACAGAGTATACTACAGACTCTGGCCATACAATAGAGCGGAAAAATAATGTGAGGGACCTGGGAGTAGTAATGTCTGAGGATCTCACTTTCAAGGATCACAACAGTGCCATGATCCCAAGTGCAAAGAAAATGATAGGATGGATAATGAGAACTTTCAGAACGAGAGATGCCAAGCCAATGATGACCCTTTTCAAATCACTTGTTCTCTCTAGGCTGGAATACTGCTGTACATTAACATCTCCATTCAAAGCAGGTGAAATCGCAGATCTAGAGAGTGTACAGAGATCCTTTACTGCACGTATAAGTTCTGTCAAGCACCTTAACTACTGGGAACGCTTGGAAGCACTTGACTTGTGCTCGTTGGAACGCAGGAGGGAGGGATATATCATAATCTACACTTGGAAAATCTCGGAAGGATTGGTCCCAAATCTGCACCCAGAAATCACCCCCTATGAAAGTAAAAGACTGGGCAGGCGATGCAAAATGCCCCCAATAAAAAGTAGGGGCGCCATTGGTACACTAAGGGAAAACACCATAAGTGTCCGGGGCCCAAAACTGTTCAACAGCCTCCCATCAAGCATTAGGGGAATTGCCAATAAGCCCCTGGCTGCCTTCAACAGAGAGGTGGACAGATACCTAAAGTCAGTGCCGGATCAGCCGGGCTGTGGCTCGTACGTTGGACTGCGTGCTTCTAGCAGTAACAGCCTAGTTGATCAGGCCCTGATCCATCGGGAGGCCTGGTCATGGACCGGGCCGCGGGGGCGTTGATCCCCGGAATAGCCTCCAGGTAACCTCCAGGTAACCTCCCACACACGTACACAGCAATCCCACACACGTACACATCCATCCCACACATGTACACAGCCATCCCACACACGTACACGGCCATCCCACACATGTACACAGCCATCCTACACACGTACACGGCCATCCCACACACATACACAGCCATCCCACACAAACACAGCCATCCCACACAAACACAGCCATCCCACACACGTACACAGCCATCCCACACACGTACACAGCCATCCCACACAAACACAGCCACACAAGCTAGTCACCAAAACAAATATAGACAAATTACACAGCGATCTTTTTCTCCTTTTTAAAAGTGTGTCAAGCTGGGCCAGCAGAGTCAACAAGCGACGCTGGTGTTCCAACAGGGAAGACATCTTCCCTAATTAGTAGCTCTTGTTGACTCTGGTGTGAGGGCCGCCCTGCCAGCGATATCAGGTTCCCGGTGCCCCTTTTGCCCTAACAGTAATACCCACCACCCTGACCCTGGCTCTCTGTTCCCGGGGTAAGATTTAAGGAAGCCTGCCTCAGTGAATAGTGCCTTAATAGTTTACTAGGTGCTTTATATCCGTGGTTTACTATCTGTTGGTTTATGGGTGCTTTATATCCGTGATTTACTATTTGATGGTTTTAATAATTTTTTTTTTATTCCATTTGCAAAGCAAGGATTCACAGTGTTTCCTCCCCATACGGGTTTATCGCTTCACGTAGGAACAGGATCAAGGCAGAGTTGGCTATATATTTTTTTTATTTATTAAAATTAGATACATCATCAGTATTCTATCTGATATTTATACAGTGGGAGCAACACTCAGCTGTATTTTCCTGTTGTATTCCATCACACATGATGGTTCACGTATGTTGAAGCTCGTGGAGCAGGGAGAGAGTGCACCTAGTAGCTATCAGCGAAGAGGCGGAGCCAGCAGCTGTGACTCGACCCCTGCAACCACAGATAAGTTACAAAGTACATAGTGTTGATATTTCATCACATTGATGGTACATAATGCCGGCAAGGTTAAGTTAGGTAAGATTCGTCAGGAAACAGGACAAGTGTTTCCTGACGCAATGCAGAACACTAGGGAGAGTTACAGCAATAAAAATAGCCAAGTATTACAGGTGCATCTCATGAAGTGTGTCATCCTGAGCTGGGAGACTTCAGTAGGGTGATGAAGATATCGTCTAGCATCTTGTATTTCCCCGAAGATTCAGTAACTACGGCAGCTTCAAAAGCCACAGTTAACGTAGACTTGCTTACCACATGTGAAGCTCGAACCCTGTGTGGGCCAGTCATGACAAGTATTATACCAGACTCGATCCTCCGTCCGCATACTCAACGATTTTTCACCAAATGCATCATAAAAAAAGGTCGCTGACTCATTAGCACTAATCCGTGAGTAATAATGAAAGAAGTTCAGAAGTTTCACAGAGGATACTGGCAGAGGCGCCTCCTGCCATACTCGGCATCATAGATGTCAGGGAAGACACACGGTCATAGTTTTTCCCTGCAGAATATCCTTGGAAGGGAATAATGTGGCAGCAGAGTGCTCTATTATGGGATTAGTAAGAGACACAACATCCTTGAGAAGACTGTGTTGGCAGTCTTATGTAACAATATATGAAGATAAGTTGCTTAGTGCAAGAGTCATGTAGGGAGTGTTGCAACACAGATGTAAATGGAACAGTGCCGTGGTTGCAACTTTTCACAACTAGCCCCCCACGCCGTGGTTGCAGCTTTCCACAACTAGCTCCCAACACCGTGGTTGCAACTTTTCATAACACCCTGGTTGCAACTTTCCACAACTAGCCCACAAATCCGTGGTTGCAACAATTCACAACTAGCCCACAACACCGTGGTTGCAACAATTCACAACTAGCCCACAACACCGTGGTTGCAACAATTCACAACTAGCCCACAACACCGTGGTTGCAACAATTCACAACTAGTCCATAATTTAGAGAGGAATATTTAGTCGACGTTTCCGACCTCCCTAGACCATTATCAAGTCCCTGCTGATAATGGTTCTACTCGGGTCGAAACATAGACAACAACTTTCTCTCTAAATTGGGACGTGAATGATTCAAGGAATGTTGAGAGTCGCGATAAGAATGTTCAAAATTTATATTCTTCTCTGGAGCTGTTAGTTTGTGTAGTTCCTGTCTATCATGTTGACAGTAAGGCTGTTAGTTTGTGTAGTTCCTGTCTGTCATGTGGACAGTAAGGCTGTTAGTTTGTGTAGTTCCTGTCTGTCATGTTGACAGTAAGGCTGTTAGTTTGTGTAGTTCCTGTCTGTCATGTTGACAGTAAGGCTGTTAGTTTGTGTAGTTCCTGTCTGTCATGTTGACAGTAAGGCTGTTAGTTTGTGTAGTTCCTGTCTGTCATGTGGACAGTAAGGCTGTTAGTTTGTGTAGTTCCTGTCTATCATGTGGACAGTAAGACTGTTAGTTTGTGTAGTTCCTGTCTATCATGTTAACAGTAAGGCTGTTAGTTTATGTAGTTCCTGTCTATCATGTTAACAGTAAGGCTGTTAGTTTGTGTAGTTCCTGTCTATCATGTGGACAGTAAGACTGTTAGTTTGTGTAGTTCCTGTCTATCATGTGGACAGTAAGGCTGTTAGTTTGTGTAGTTCCTGTCTATCATGTTGACAGTAAGGCTGTTAGTTTGTGTAGTTCCTGTCTATCATGTGGACAGTAAGGCTGTTAGGTTGTGTAGTTCCTGTCTATCATGTTGACAGTAAGGCTGTTAGTTTGTGTAGTTCCTGTCTATCATGTGGACAGTAAGGCTGTTAGTTTGTGTAGTTCCTGTCTATCATGTGGACAGTAAGGCTGTTAGTTTGTGTAGTTCCTGTCTGTCATGTGGACAGTAAGGCTGTTAGTTTGTGTAGTTCCTGTCTATCATGTGGACAGTAAGACTGTTAGTTTGTGTAGTTCCTGTCTATCATGTTAACAGTAAGGCTGTTAGTTTATGTAGTTCCTGTCTATCATGTTAACAGTAAGGCTGTTAGTTTGTGTAGTTCCTGTCTATCATGTGGACAGTAAGACTGTTAGTTTGTGTAGTTCCTGTCTATCATGTGGACAGTAAGGCTGTTAGTTTGTGTAGTTCCTGTCTATCATGTTGACAGTAAGGCTGTTAGTTTGTGTAGTTCCTGTCTATCATGTGGACAGTAAGGCTGTTAGTTTGTGTAGTTCCTGTCTATCATGTTGACAGTAAGGCTGTTAGTTTGTGTAGTTCCTGTCTATCATGTGGACAGTAAGGCTGTTAGTTCGTGTAGTTCCTGTCTATCATGTGGACAGTAAGACTGTTAGTTTGTGTAGTTCCTGTCTATCATGTGGACAGTAAGGCTGTTAGTTTGTGTAGTTCCTGTCTATCATGTTGACAGTAAGACTGTTAGTTTGTGTAGTTCCTGTCTATCATGTGAACAGTAAGGTTATTAGTTTGTGTAGTTCCTGTCTATCATGTTGACAGTAAGGCTGTTAGTTTGTGTAGTTCCTGCCTATCATGTTGACAGTAAGGCTGTTAGTTTGTGTAGTTCCTGTCTATCATGTGAACAGTAAGGCTGTTAGTTTGTGTAGTTCCTGTCTATCATGTTGACAGTAAGGCTGTTAGTTTGTGTAGTTCCTGTCTATCATGTTGACAGTAAGGCTGTTAGTTTGTGTAGTTCCTGTCTATCATGTTAACAGTAAGGCTGTTAGTTTGTGTAGTTCCTGTCTATCATGTGGACAGTAAGGCTGTTAGTTTGTGTAGTTCCTGTCTATCATGTTGACAGTAAGGCTGTTAGTTTGTGTAGTTCCTGTCTATCATGTTGACAGTAAGGCTGTTAGTTTGTGTAGTTCCTGTCTATCATGTTAACAGTAAGGCTGTTAGTTTGTGTAGTTCCTGTCTATCATGTTGACAGTAAGGCTGTTAGTTTGTGTAGTTCCTGTCTATCATGATGACAGTAAGGCTGTTAGTTTGTGTAGTTCCTGTCTATCATGTTGACAGTAAGGCTGTTAGTTTGTGTAGTTCCTGTCTATCATGTGGACAGTAAGGCTGTTAGTTTGTGTAGTTCCTGTCTATCATGTGGACAGTAAGGCTGTTAGTTTGTGTAGTTCCTGTCTATCATGTTGACAGTAAGGCTGTTAGTTTGTGTAGTTCCTGTCTATCATGTTAACAGTAAGGCTGTTAGTTTGTGTAGTTCCTGTCTATCATGTGGACAGTAAGGCTGTTAGTGTAGTTCCTGTCTATCATGTTGACAGTAAGGCTGTTAGTTTGTGTAGTTCCTGTCTATCATGTGGACAGTAAGGCTGTTAGTTTGTGTAGTTCCTGTCTATCATGTTGACAGTAAGGCTGTTAGTTTGTGTAGTTCCTGTCTATCATGTTGACAGTAAGGCTGTTAGTTTGTGTAGTTCCTGTCTATCATGTGGACAGTAAGGCTGTTAGTTTGTGTAGTTCCTGTCTATCATGTTGACAGTAAGGCTGTTAGTTTGTGTAGTTCCTGTCTATCATGTTAACAGTAAGGCTGTTAGTTTGTGTAGTTCCTGTCTATCATGTGGACAGTAAGGCTGTTAGTTTGTGTAGTTCCTGTCTATCATGTTGACAGTAAGGCTGTTAGTTTGTGTAGTTCCTGTCTATCATGTGGACAGTAAGGCTGTTAGTTTGTGTAGTTCCTGTCTATCATGTTGACAGTAAGGCTGTTAGTTTGTGTAGTTCCTGTCTATCATGTTAACAGTAAGGCTGTTAGTTTGTGTAGTTCCTGTCTATCATGTTGACAGTAAGGCTGTTAGTTTGTGTAGTTCCTGTCTATCATGATGACAGTAAGGCTGTTAGTTTGTGTAGTTCCTGTCTATCATGTTGACAGTAAGGCTGTTAGTTTGTGTAGTTCCTGTCTATCATGTTGACAGTAAGACTGTTAGTTTGTGTAGTTCCTGTCTATCATGTGGACAATAAGGCTGTTAGTTCGTGTAGTTCCTGTCTATCATGTGGACAATAAGGCTGTTAGTTCGTGTAGTTTGAGCATCCCAAAAAATGCCGTGACCTCCTGTGTGATCGAGTGTGTCGTTCTATCTCTTGCATATTCTTCCATAGTGAGATGTGCCAGTCTTCAGTCCTGGAAAAACTGTTACAATACCAACTGCCCTGTATACCACCTAGAAGGGACCAGGAGGTAAACACCCAGTATAACAAATCATAGTAGTCATGGTAGCTGTGATAACTCCACTCCTGGAGTTTACCTGGAGAGAGTTCCGGGGGTCAACGCCCCCGCGGCCCGGTCTGTGACCAGGCCTCCTGGTGGATCAGAGCCTGATCAACCAGGCTGTTGCTGCTGGCTGCACGCAAACCAACGTACGAGCCACAGCCCGGCAGATCAGGAACTGACTTTAGGTGCTTGTCCAGTGCCAGCTTGAAGACTGCCAGGGGTCTGTTGGTAATCCCCCTTATGTGTGCTGGGAGGCAGTTGAACAGTCTCGGGCCCCTGACACTTATTGTATGGTCTCTTAACGTGCTAGTGACACCCCTGCTTTTCATTGGGGGGATGGTGCATCGTCTGCCAAGTCTTTTGCTTTCGTAGTGAGTGATTTTCGTGTGCAAGTTCGGTACTAGTCCCTCTAGGATTTTCCAGGTGTATATAATCATGTATCTCTCCCTCCTGCGTTCCAGGGAATATAGGTTTAGGAACCTCAAGCGCTCCCAGTAATTGAGGTGATTTATCTCTGTTATGCGCACCGTGAAAGTTCTCTGTACATTTTCTAGGTCAGCAATTTCACCTGCCTTGAAAGGTGCTGTTAGTGTGCAGCAATATTCCAGCCTAGATAGAACAAGTGACCTGAAGAGTGTCATCATGGGCTTGGGATCCCTAGTTTTGAAGGTTCTCATTATCCATCCTGTCATTTTTCTAGCAGATGCGATTGATACAATGTTATGGTCCTTGAAGGTGAGATCCTCCGACATGATCACTCCCAGGTCTTTGACGTTGGTGTTTCGCTCTATTTTGTGGCCAGAATTTGTTTTGTACTCTGATGAAGATTTAATTTCCTCATGTTTACCGTATCTGAGTAATTGAAATTTCTCATCGTTGAACTTCATATTGTTTTCTGCAGCCCACTGAAAAATTTGGTTGATGTCCGCCTGGAGCCTTGCAGTGTCTGCAATGGAAGACACTGTCATGCAGATTCGGGTGTCATCTGCAAAGGAAGACACGGTGCTGTGACTGACATCCTTGTCTATGTCGGATATGAGGATGAGGAACAAGATGTTAGCGAGTACTGTGCCTTGTGGAACAGAGCTTTTCACTGTAGCTGCCTCGGACTTTACTCTGTTGACGACTACTCTCTGTGTTCTGTTAGTGAGGAAATTATAGATCCATCGACCGACTTTTCCTGTTATTCCTTTAGCACGCATTTTGTGCGCTATTACGCCATGGTCACACTTGTCGAAGGCTTTTGCAAAGTCTGTATATATTACATCTGCATTCTTTTTGTCTTCTAGTGCATTTAGGACCTTGTCGTAGTGATTCAATAGTTGAGACAGACAGGAGCGACCTGTTCTAAACCCATGTTGCCCTGGGTTTAGTGGCAGGAAATGAAGAAAGAAAATGGAAAGAGATAACCAAAACAGTCCATCACCTTGGAGCCTTGTTAGACTGGAGGCACAGTCAGTGGCTCCTCCAGACTCACAGCTACTGATGCCAACAACGAAAACCCACCAACAAACATGCAACACAACCTCATTTATATATATTTGGTAATATACAGGGCCTTAAGCTATCCACAAATAACAAAATACCTTTCATTAGTGGACTTCTAAGGAAGTTAAATGCACTGTTTGCAGCCTTCACAGAGACCCACATAAAACATTACTTTGACAGTGAAATATGGATACCTGGATACAACCTTTACAGATGCGACAGAAAGAACAGGCAACAAGGGGGGGGTTGGCCTGTATGTCAAAGAGTTGCTCATCTGCACAGAGATACTGAACACCACAAATGATGTAGTTGAAGTTCTAACAATAAAAATCGAGAACCAAAACTTAATCAATGTACTTGTATATAAGCCACCAGATGCAACTTCCCAACAGTTCAAAGAACAGCTATCAAAAATTGACTCCTGTCTGGAAAACCTTCCAGCCCCCAGCCCCAAACATCTTGCTAAGACATACAAACTGGAAGAATGTAGCAAATAGTGTAGCAGAAATAATCCTTGGAGGCACCTCAGATGAAAAGTCACATACACATGAGCTGTTGAATTTATGCAGTAAACACACCCGAAGTCATCAGATAGTGGAGCCAACAAGACTGGACAACACCCTTGACATTATTTTTACAAATAATAAGGACCTGGTAAGAAACATAGCAATATCAAAAACAGCTAATTCTGATCACAATCTAATCGAAGTCCAGACCTACATGAACTGGAGTTCTGATCAGCAAAATGCACACAGTTGTGAGGATACCTTTACCAAATTGAACTTCAACAATAAGAACATCAACTGGGACCAGGTAAACTATCCCCTATATGAAACATGTTGGAAAAAGATCAACCTCCTGGTAGCTGAAGTATGTTCTAGGCATATTCCCCTAAGAAAAAAGAAGAGAAGAAGTAAATTGGAGAGAGAAAGACGCTCTCTCTACAGGAGAAGATGAAGAATCACTGAGCTCCTCAAGAATGTCAGATAGTCTGAAAGGAAGCGCTAACCAGGGAAGTGGAAAACATTGGGCTCAAGTTAAAAGACTAATACAGGATCCAGGAGAGACAAGAGGAGCTAAAAGCGATTAGTGACATTGAAAGAAATCAGAAATATTTCTTTTCATATGCCAAAATCAAGGCAAAAACCACTTCTAGTACAGGGCCCTTGCTCAGACAAGACGGATCCTACACAGATAACAACAAAGAAATGATTGAGATACTGAAATTTCAATATGATTCTGTGTTCGGCGAGTCACTAACCAAACAATTTTTTCATGAATGAGTCTCAAAACTCTGTCAATGTATGCCAAATTTCTGACATAACCCCAACTCCACTAGACTTTGAGAAAAGGAGCTTAGACATGGGTGAGATTCCACAGTCACTAAAAACAACGGATACAGACCCACTCCATTAAAGGTGGCAGCAAAGCAATAGCTAGAAACTAGAGACCAATAGCCTTAACGTCCCACATCATAAAAATCTTTGAAAGAGTTCTAAGAAGCAGGATTGCAAACCAGTTGGACTCCCAAAAATTGCATAATCCAGGGCAACACGGTTTCAGAGCAGGTCACTCCTGCCTCTCGCAACTACTGGACCACTATGATATGGTCTTGGATGCACTGGAAAACAAACAGAATGCAGTTGTAGTATACACAGATTTTGCAAAAGCCTTTGACAAGTGCGATTATAGTGTAATAGCACACAAAATGAGTGCTAAAGGAATAACTGGCAAAGTAGGCAGATGGATCTTCAACTTTCTTACCAATTGAACACAAAGAGTAGTGATAAACAGAGTTAAATCGGAAGCTGCCATAGTGAAGAGCTTTGTTCCACAAGGCACAGTACTCGCACCTATCCTGTTCCTTATTCTCATGTCAGACATAGACAGAGGTAGTTATCATAGCACTGTATCATCCTTTGCAGACGATACTAAGATCTGCAATGGAGTGTCATCCGTTGAGGACACGGCATATCTTAAAGAAGATCAATGAAGACAAATTCCAACTACAAATTCCATTGAGGACACGGTATATCTCCAAGAAGATCAATGAAGACAAATTCCAATTACAAATTCCATTGAGGACACGGTATATCTCCAAGAAGATCAATGAAGACAAATTCCAACTACTCCGTTATGGAAAACTGGGGAAAATAATAACTAGGACTGAGTATACTACAAACTCTAATCACACAATAGAGCGGAAAAGTAATGTGAAGGACCTGGGTGTGGTAATGTCCGAAGACCTCACCTTCAAGGACCACAACAATGTCACTATCACATCTGCGAGGAAACTGACAGGATGGATACTGAGAACATTCAAGACAAGAGATGCTAAGCCAGTGATGATCCCTTTTAAATCACTTGTACTCTCATTGGTTGGAATACTGCTGTACATTAACATCTCCATTTAAGGCAGGTGAAGGTGAGATCTTTGGACATTACCACACCCAGAGAACGTTTACTGCACTTATAAGTTCCATCAAACACCTTAACTACTGGGAACGCCTGGAAGCACTTGACTTGTACTCTCTGGAGCGCAGGCGAGAGAGATATATCATAATCTACACCTGGAAGATTCTGGAAGGACTGATTCCTAATCTGCACACAGAAATCGCTCCCTACGAAAGCAAAAGACTTAGCAGACGATGCAACATATCCCCAGTGAATAGTAGGCATCACTGGTACACTAAGAGAAAACACAATAGGTGTCCGGGGCCCAAGACTGTTCAACAGCCTCCTACCAGCCATAAGTGGCATTACCAATAGACCCCTGGTTGTCTTAAAGAGCGAACTGAACAGATACCTAAAGTCGGTGCGGGATCAGCCTGGCTGTGGTTCGTACATTGGACTACGTGCGGCCAGCAATAACAACCTGGTTAATCAGGCCCTGATCCACCGGGAGGCCTGGTCGTGGACCGGGGGGCGTTGATTCCTCCAGGTAAATTCCAGGTAGTTCCTATCTATCATGTGGACAGTAAGGCAAGAACTCGTGGATACAAAGAAGACTTGGAAACTCACCTTCAGAACACCTAAGAGTTTACTCATTATAACATTCTTATGAGGGACAAACTCACAATACCGTGAGTGGAACAATACACAGATAACCCGCACACAGGAGACACGAACTTATGATGACGTTTTACTCCAACTTAGACCATTTACAAGTTACGCTAACACATAGAGTGAGCAGCAGAGTATACTGACTCCCATACTCTTGTGTTGTTTTACAGAGCCAGGGATGGTGTTTTATAGAGCCAGGGATGGTGTTTTATAGAGCCAGGGATGGTGCTTTATAGAGCCAGGGATGGTGTTTTATAGAACAAGGGACAGTGTTTTACAGGGCACGGGCTAGTGTTTTACAGAGTAGTAGATGGTGTTTTACAGAGCAAGGACTGGTGTTTTACAGAGCAAGGGCTGGTGTTTTATAGAGCCAGGGATGGTGTTTTATAGAGCCAGGGATGGTGTTTTACAGAGCCAGGGATGGTGTTTTACAGAGTCAGGGATGGTGTTTTATAGAGCCAGGGATGGTGCTTTATAGAGCCAGGGATGGTGTTTTATAGAGCCAGGGATGGTGCTTTATAGAGCCAGGGATGGTGTTTTATAGAGCCAGGGATGGTGTTTTACAGAGCCAGGGATGGTGTTTTATAGAGCCAGGGATGGTGTTTTACAGAGCCAGGGATGGTGTTTTACAGAGCCAGGGATGGTGTTTTACAGAGCCAGGGATGGTGTTTTATAGAGCCAGGGATGGTGTTTTATAGAGCCAGGGATGGTGTTTTACAGAGCCAGGGATGGTGTTTTATAGAGTCAGGGATGGTGTTTTATAGAGCCAGGGATGGTGTTTTATAGAGCCAGGGATGGTGTTTTACAGAGCCAGGGATGGTGTTTTATAGAGCCAGGGATGGTGTTTTACAGAGCCAGGGATTGTGTTTTACAGAGCCAGGGATGGTGTTTTACAGAGCCAGAGATGGTGTTTTATAGAGCCAGGGATGGTGTTTTATAGAGCCAGGGATGGTGTTTTATAGAGCCAGGGATGGTGTTTTACAGAGCCAGGGATGGTGTTTTATAGAGCCAGGGATGGTGCTTTATAGAGCCAGGGATGGTGCTTTATAGAGCCAGGAATGATGTTTTATAGAGCCAGAGATGGTGTTTTATAGAGCCAGGGATGGTGCTTTATAGAGCCAGGGATGGTGCTTTATAGAGCCAGGAATGATGTTTTATAGAGACAGGGATGGTCTTTTATAGAACAAGGGACAGTGTTTTACAGAGCAAGGGCTGGTGTTTTACATAGCCAGGGCTGGTGTTTTACAGAGCAAGGGCTGGTGTTTTACAGAGCAAGGGCTGGTGTTTTACATAGAAAGGGCTGGTGTTTTATAGAGCAAGGGCTGGTGTTTTACATAGCCAGGGCTGGTGTTTTACAGAGCAAGGGCTGGTGTTTTACATAGCCAGGGCTGGTGCTTTACAGAGCAAGGGCTGGTATTTTATAGAGCAAGGGCTGGTGTTTTACATAGCAAGGGCTGATGTTTTACATAGCAAGGGCTGGTGTTTTATAGAGCAAGGGCTGATGTTTTACATAGCAAGGGCTGGTGTTTTATAGAGCAAGGGCTGGTGTTTTACATAGCAAGGGCTGATGTTTTACATAGCAAGGGCTGGTGTTTAATAGAGCAAGGACTGGTGTTTTACAGAGCAAGGGCTGGTGTTTTACAAAGCAAGGGCTGGTGTTTTATAGAGCAAGGGCTGGTATTTTATAGAGCAAGGGCTGGTGTTTTATAGAGCAAGGGCTGGTGTTTTATAGAGCAAGGGCTGGTGTTTTATAGAGCAAGGGCTGGTATTTTACATAGCAAGGGCTGGTGTTTTACAGAGCAAGGGATGGTATTTTACATAGCAAATGCTGGTGTTTTATAGAGCAAGGGCTGGTATTTTACATAGCAAGGGCTGGTGTTTTACAGAGCAAGGGCTGGTGTTTTACATAGCAATAGCAAGGGCTAGAGCAAGGGCTGTAGGGCTGGTGTTTTACATAGAGCAACAGAGCAAGGGCTGGTGTTTTAGAGCAACTGGTGTTTTATAGAGCAAGGGCTGGTATTTTACATAGCAAGGGCTGGTGTTTTACAGAGCAAGGGCTGGTGTTTTACACAGCAAGGGCTGGTATTTTACATAGCAAGGGCTGGTGTTTTATAGAGCAAGGGCTGGTGTTTTACATAGCAAGGGCTGGTGTTTTATAGAGCAAGGGCTGGTATTTTATAGAGCAAGGGCTGGTGTTTTATAGAGCAAGGGCTGGTGTTTTATAGAGCAAGGGCTCATGTTTTACATAGCAAAGGATGGTGCTTTACAAAGCAAGGGCTGGTGCTTTAGAAAGCAAGGGCTGGTGTTTTACAGAGCAAAGGCTGGTGTTTTATAGAGCAAGGGCTGGTGTTTTACATAGCAAGGGCTGGTGTTTTACATAGCAAGGGCTGGTGTTTTACAGAACAAAGGCTGGTGTTTTACAGAACAAGGGCTGGTGCTTTACAAAGCAAGGGCTGGTGTTTTACATAGCAAGAGCCGGTGTTTTATAGAGCAAGGGCTGGTGTTTTACAGAGCAATGGCTGATGTTTTACATAGCAAGGGCCGGTGTTTTATAGAGCAAGGGCTGGTGTTTTATAGAGCAAGGGCTGGTGTTTTACAGAGCAAGGGCTGATGTTTTACATAGCAAGGGCTGGTGTTTTACAGAACAAGGGCTGGTGTTTTACAGAGCAAAGACTGGTGTTTTACAGAACAAGGGCTGGTGTTTTACAGAACAAGGGCTGCTCTTTTACAGAGCAAGGGCTGGTGTTTTACAGAACAAGGGCTGGTGTTTTATAGAGCAAGGGCTGGTGTTTTACAGAACAAGGGCTGGTGTTTTACAGAGCAAGGGCTGGTGTTTTACAGAACATGGGCTGGTGTTTTACAGAGCATGGGCTGGTGTTTTACAGAGCAAGTGCTGGTGTTTTACAGAACAAGGGCTGGTGTTTTACAGAGCAAGGGCTGGTGTTTTACAGAACAAGGGCTGGTGTTTTACGGAGCAAGGGCTGGTGTTTTACAGAACAAGGGCTGGTGTTTTACAGAGTAAGGGCTGGTGTTTTACAGAGCAAGGGCTGGTGTTTTACAGAACAAGGGCTGGTGTTTTACAGAACAAGGGCTGGTGTTTTACAGAGCAAGGGCTGGTGTTTTACAGAGCATGGGCTGGTGTTTTACAGAGCAAGGGCTGGTGTTTTACAGAACAAGGGCTGGTGTTTTACAGAACATGGGCTGGTGTTTTACAGAGCAAGGGCTGGTGTTTTACAGAACAAGGGCTGGTGTTTTACAGAACATGGGCTGGTGTTCTACAGAACAAGGGCTAGTGCTTTACAGAGCAAGGGCTGGTGCTTTACAGAACATGGGCTGGTGTTTTACAGAGCAATGGCTGGTGTTTTACAGAGCAAGGGCTGGTGCTTTGCAGAACATGGGCTGGTGTTTTACAGAACAAGGGCTGGTGTTTTATAGAGCAAGGGCTGGTGTTTTACAGAGCAAGGGCTGATGTTTTACATAGCAAGGGCTGGTGTTTTATAGAGCATGGGCTGGTGTTTTATAGAGCAAGGGCTGGTGTTTTACAGAGCAAGGGCTGGTGTTTTACAGAGCAAGGGCTGGTGTTTTACAGAACAAGGGCTGGTGCTTTACAAAGCAAGGGCTGGTGCTTTACAGAGCAAGGGCTGGTGTTTTACATAGCAAGGGCCGGTGTTTTATAGAGCAAGGGCTGGTGTTTTATAGAGCAAGGGCTGGTGTTTTACAGAGCAAGGGCTGATGTTTTATATAGCAAGGGCTGGTGTTTTACAGAACAAGGGCTGGTGTTTTACAGAGCAAAGACTGGTGTTTTACAGAACAAGGGCTGGTGTTTTACAGAACAAGGGCTGCTCTTTTACAGAGCAAGGGCTGGTGTTTTACAGAACAAGGGCTGGTGTTTTATAGAGCAAGGGCTGGTGTTTTACAGAGCAAGGGCTGGTGTTTTACAGAACAAGGGCTGGTGTTTTACAGAGCATGGGCTGGTGTTTTACAGAACATGGGCTGGTGTTGTACAGAGCATGGGCTGGTGTTTTACAGAGCAAGGGGTGGTGTTTTACAGAACAAGCGCTGGTGTTTTACAGAGCAAGGGCTGATGTTTTACAGAATAAGGGCTGGTGTTTTACAGAGCAACGGCTGGTGTTTTACAGAACAAGGGCTGGTGTTTTACAGAGCAAGGGCTGGTGTTTTACAGAGCAAGGGCTGGTGTTTTACAGAACAAGGGCTGGTGTTTTACAGAACAAGGGCTGGTGTTTTACAGAGCAAGGGCTGGTGTTTTACAGAGCATGGGCTGGTGTTTTACAGAGCAAGGGCTGGTGTTTTACAGAACAAGGGCTGGTGTTTTACAGAACATGGGCTGGTGTTTTACAGAGCAAGCTGGTGTTTTACAGAACAAGGCCTGGTGTTTTACAGAACATGGGCTGGTGTTCTACAGAACAAGGGCTAGTGCTTTACAGAGCAAGGGCTGGTGCTTTACAGAACATGGGCTGGTGTTTTACAGAGCAATGGCTGGTGTTTTACAGAGCAAGGGCTGGTGCTTTGCAGAACATGGGCTGGTGTTTTACAGAACAAGGGCTGGTGTTTTATAGAGCAAGGGCTGGTGTTTTACAGAGCAAGGGCTGATGTTTTACATAGCAAGGGCTGGTGTTTTATAGAGCAAGGGCTGGTGTTTTATAGAGCAAGGGCTGGTGTTTTACAGAGCAAGGGCTGGTGTTTTACAGAGCAAGGGCTGGTGTTTTACAGAACAAGGGCTGGTGCTTTACAGAGCAAGGGCTGGTGTTTTACAGAACAAGGGCTGGTGTTTTACAGAGCAAGGGCTGGTGTTTTACAGAACAAGGGCTGGTGTTTTACAGAGCAAGGGCTGGTGTTTTACAGAACAAGGGCTGGTGTTTTACAGAGCAAGGGCTGGTGTTTTACAGAGCAAGGGCTGGTGTTTTACAGAACAAGGGCTGGTGTTTTACAGAGCAAGGGCTGGTGTTTTACAGAACAAGGGCTGGTGTTTTACAGAGCAAGGGCTGGTGTTTTACAGAGCAAGGGCTGGTGTTTTACAGAACAAGGGCTGGTGTTTTACAGAACAAGGGCTGGTGTTTTACAGAGCAAGGGCTGGTGTTTTACAGAACAATGGCTGGTGTTTTACAGAGCAAGGCCTGGTGTTTTACAGAACAAGGGCTGGTGTTTTACAGAGCAGGGACTTGTGTTTTACAGAGCAAGGGCTGGTGTTTTACAGAACAAGGGCTGGTGTTTTACAGAACAAGGGCTGGTGTTTTACAGAGCAAGGGCTGGTGTTTTACAGAGCATGGGCTGGTGTTTTACAGAGCAAGGGCTGGTGTTTTACAGAGCATGGGCTGGTGTTTTACAGAACATGGGCTGGTGTTTTACAGAGCAAGGGCTGGTGTTTTACAGAACAAGGGCTGGTGTTTTACAGAACATGGGCTGGTGTTTTACAGAACAAGGGCTGGTGTTTTACAGAGCAAGGGCTGGTGTTTTACAGAGCATGGGCTGGTGTTTTACAGAGCAAGGGCTGGTGTTTTACAGAACAAGGGCTGGTGTTTTAAAGAACAAGGGCTGGTGTTTTACAGAACATGGGCTGGTGTTTTACAGAGCAAGGGATGGTGTTTTATAGAGCAAGGGCTGGTGTTTTAAAGAACATGGGCTGGTGTTTTACAGAACATGGGCTGGTGTTTTACAGAGCATGGGCTGGTGTTTTACAGAGCAAGGGCTGGTGTTTTACAGAGCAAGGGCTGGTGTTTTACAGAACATGGGCTGGTGTTTTACAGAACAAGGGCTGGTGTTTTACAGAGCAAGGGCTGGTGTTTTACAGAACATGGGCTGGTGTTTTACAGAACAAGGGCTGGTGTTTTACAGAGCAAGGGCTGGTGTTTTACAGAACAAGGGCTGGTGTTTTACAGAGCAAAGGCTGGTGTTTTACAGAACAAGGGCTGGTGTTTTACAGAACATGGGCTGGTGTTTTACAGAACAAGGGCTGGTGTTTTACATAGCAAGGGCTGGTGTTTTACATAGCAAGGGCTGGTGTTTTACAGAGCAAGGGCTGGTGTTTTACAGAGCAAGGGCTGGTGTTTTACAGAGCAAGGGCTGGTGTTTTACAGAGCAAAGGCTGGTGTTTTACAGAGCAAGGGCTGGTGTTTTACAGAGCAAGGGCTGGTGTTTTACAGAACAAGGGCTGGTGTTTTACAGAACAAGGGCTGGTGTTTTACAGAGCATGGGCTGGTGTTTTACAGAACAAGGGCTGGTGTTTTACAGAACAAGGGCTGGTGTTTTACAGAGCAAGGGCTGGTGTTTTACAGAGCAAGGGCTGGTGTTTTACAGAGCAAGGGCTGGTGTTTTACAGAGCAAGGGCTGGTGTTTTACAGAGCAAGGGCTGGTGTTTTACATAGCAAGGGCTGGTGTTTTACAGAGCAAGGGCTGGTGTTTTACATAGCAAGGGCTGGTGTTTTACATAGCAAGGGCTGGTGTTTTACAGAGCAAGGGCTGGTGTTTTACAGAGCAAGGGCTGGTGTTTTACAGAGCAAGTGCCGGTGTTTTACATAGCAAGGGCTGGTGTTTTACATAGCAAGGGCTGGTGTTTTACATAGCAAGGGCTGGTGTTTTACATAGCAAGGGCTGGTGTTTTACATAGCAAGGGCTGGTGTTTTACATAGCAAGGGCTGGTGTTTTACAGCGCAAGGGCTGGTTTTTTACATAGCAAGGGCTGGTGTTGTACATAGCAAGGGCTGGTGTTTTACATAGCAAGGGATGGTGTTTTACATAGCAAGGGCTGGTGTTTTACATAGCAAGGGCTGGTTTTTTTACATAGCAAGGGCTGGTGTTTTACATAGCAAGGGCTGGTGTTTTACATAGCAAGGGCTGGTGTTTTACATAGCAAGGGCTGGTTTTTTACATAGCAAGGGCTGGTGTTTTACATAGCAAGGGCTGGTGTTTTACATAGCAAGGGCTGGTGTTTTACATAGCAAGGGCTGGTGTTTTACATAGCAAGGGCTGGTTTTTTACATAGCAAGGGCTGGTGTTTTACATAGCAAGGGCTGGTGTTTTACATAGCAAGGGCTGGTGTTTTACATAGCAAGGGCTGGTGCTTTAAAGAAGGAGGATGGTCAGGGAGGTTGAGGGGGGTGACAAGGTAGCGCCACAAGAGGTAAAGCGAAGTAAACCTGTTGCTGTTACTGCTCTCTCTCTTTCTTTCCCCATCCTTCTGCCATTCATCCTCGTCTCTTCCGTCCCTTGTCAGCTCTGCAGGGAGGAAACCTTTGAAGCTGCAGGAGTTCCTGACCCACAGTGCAATACTTCAGCAGCTCCTGCGTAGTCTCCCGCGCTGGCACGTTGCTTTACCTCATGAATGCAACCCATCCTCACTTTACATTTTAATTTTTCCTCTGAAGTGGTTAGTTTACTGTGCACCCCATATCCACCCTGTGGAGGGCAGTGTATGAGCATATCCACCCTGTGGAGGGCAGTGCACGAGCATATCCACCCTGTGGAGGGCAGTGCTCGAGCATATCCACCCTGTGGAGGGCAGTGTATGAGCATATCCACCCTGTGGAGGGCAGTGCACGAGCATATCCACCCTGTGGAGGGCAGTGTATGAGCATATCCACCCTGTGGAGGGCAGTGCACGAGCATATCCACCCTGTGGAGGGCAGTGCTCGAGCATATCCACCCTGTGGAGGGCAGTGTATGAGCATATCCACCCTGTGGAGGGCAATGTATGAGCATATCCACCCTGTGGAGGGCAGTGCACGAGCATATCCACCCTGTGGAGGGCAGTGTATGAGCATATCCACCCTGTGGAGGGCAGTGTATGAGCATATCCACCCTGTGGAGGGCAGTGCACGAGCATATCCACCCTGTGGAGGGCAGTGCACGAGCATATCCACCCTGTGGAGGGCAGTGTATGAGCATATCCACCCTGTGGAGGGCAATGTATGAGCATATCCACCCTGTGGAGGGCAGTGCACGAGCATATCCACCCTGTGGAGGGCAGTGTATGAGCATATCCACCATGTGGAGGGCAGTGCACGAGCATATCCACCCTGTGGAGGGCAGTGTATGAGCATATCCACCCTGTGGAGGGCAGTGTATGAGCATATCCACCCTGTGGAGGGCAGTGTATGAGCATATCCACCCTGTGGAGGGCAGTGCACTAGCATATCGACCCTGTGGAGGGCAGTGCACGAGCATATCCACCCTGTGGAGGGCAGTGCACGAGCATATCCACCCTGTGGAGGGCAGTGCACGAGCATATCCACCCTGTGGAGGGCAGTGCACGAGCATATCCACCCTGTGGAGGGCAGTGCACGAGCATATCCACCCTGTGGAGGGCAGTGCACGAGCATATCCACCCTGTGGAGGGCAGTGCACGAGCATATCCACCCTGTGGAGGGCAGTGCACGAGCATATCCACCCTGTGGAGGGCAGTGCACGAGCATATCCACCCTGTGGAGGGCAGTGCACGAGCATATCCACCCTGTGGAGGGCAGTGCACGAGCATATCCACCCTGTGGAGGGCAGTGCACGAGCATATCCACCCTGTGGAGGGCAGTGCACGAGCATATCCACCCTGTGGAGGGCAGTGCACGAGCATATCCACCCTGTGGAGGGCAGTGCACGAGCATATCCACCCTGTGGAGGGCAGTGCACGAGCATATCCACCCTGTGGAGGGCAGTGCACGAGCATATCCACCCTGTGGAGAGCAGTGCACGAGCATATCCACCCTGTGGAGAGCAGTGCACGAGCATATGGACACACACACACACACACAGAGTCAAAGGTATGTTAGGAAGCATTTCTTCAGTCATAGCGTGGTTATGAAGTGGAATGGTCTCGCAAGCGATGTAGTGGAGGCAGGAACTATACATAGTTTTAAGACGAGGTATGATAAAGCTCATGGAGCAGAGAAAGAGAGAGGACCTAGTAGCGGTCAGTGAAGAGGCGGGCCCAGGAGCTGAGTCTCGACCCCTGCAACCACAATTAGGTGAGTATAATGATGTGAGTACCAGTGAGAGAAATACAGTGAATATGGTACATTATTAACGAGAAGAAATTGAGGTGGATCTACGCCAGGACGTCACATCGAGCTGGATCTACGCCAGGACCTCACATCGAGCTGGATCTACGCCAGGACGTACATCGAGCTGGATCTACGCCAGGACGTCACATCGAGCTGGACAATCTACAGGCTGCTACAGCTGCACTACAAGTACTGTATCCACCTATGAGTGGTTGTTTGGGTGTGGGGTTCAGGTTTCAATTAACCACCAAGCTGAATGTGAATGGTCTAACTCTCATAGCACGATAAAGAACAGGCACTCAAGTATTCAATAAGGAATAGCAATTGGTAATCCATTGAACAAGGCGATTAACTTACTACAAGCTAGGTGGCAGGTCAGGCAACATTGTAAGTAGGTGATCGTAAGTCCCAGGAGGGTGGGAGTCAGGTCACAAGAGGTTGTGGACACAAGCGACCACTGAGAATCCACATTACACTCCAAGCACAAGCCACCTACTTTTCAGACACATAATAAACCCACACATAATTCATAATTCGACACATAATTACACACACACACACACACACACACATACACACATACACATACATGCACACACACACACACACACACACACACACACACACATACACACAAACACAAACAAACACACACACACACACACACACACACACACACACACACACACACACACACACACACACACACACACACACACACACACATACACACATATATATATACACACACACATACACAAACACACACACACACACACACACCAGTTTGGAACCCACACCTAGCCAAGCACGTAAAGAAACTAGAGAAAGTGCAAAGGTTTGCAACAAGACTAGTCCCAGAGCTAAGAGGTATGTCCTACGAGGAGAGGTTAAGGGAAATCAACCTGACGACACTGGAGGACAGGAGAGATAGGGGGGACATGATAACGACATACAAAATACTGAGAGGAATTGACAAGGTGGACAAAGACAGGATGTTCCAGAGATTGGACACAGTAACAAGGGGACACAGTTGGAAGTTGAAGACGCAGATGAATCACAGGGATGTTAGGAAGTATTTCTTCAGCCACAGAGTAGTCAGTAAGTGGAATAGTTTGGGAAGCGATGTAGTGGAGGCAGGATCCATACATAGCTTTAAGCAGAGGTATGATAAAGCTCACGGCTCAGGGAGAGTGACCTAGTAGCGATCAGTGAAGAGGCGGGGCCAGGAGCTCGGATTCGACCCCCGCAACCTCAACTAGGTATGTACAACTAGGTGAGTACACACACACACACACACACACACACACACACACACACACACACATACATACATACACACACATTGAGAGGGGGAGCAGAGGCGCTATGTGTACCCCTAACAACAATATTCAATACATCTATCGAAACAGGGAGATTGCCTGAGGCATGGAAGACAGCAAATGTAGTCCCAATCTTTAAAAAAGGAGACAGACATGAAGCATTAAACTACAGACCAGTGTCACTGACATGTATAGTATGCAAAATCATGGAAAAGATTATCAGGAGAAGAGTGGTGGAACACCTAGAAAGGAATGATCTCATCAACAGCAGCCAACATGGTTTCAGGGACGGGAAATCCTGTGTCACAAACCTACTGGAGTTCTATGACATGGTGACAGCAGTAAGACAAGAGAGAGAGGGGTGGGTGGATTGCATTTTCTTGGACTGCAAGAAGGCGTTTGACACAGTTCCACACAAGAGATTGGTGGAAAAACTGGAGGACCAAGCAGGGATAACAGGGAAGGCACTACAATGGATCAGGGAATACTTGTCAGGAAGACAGCAGCGAGTCATGGTACGTGGCGAGGTGTCAGAGTGGGCACCTGTGACCAGCGGGGTCCTGCAGGGGTCAGTCCTAGGACCAGTGCTGTTTCTGGTATTTGTGAACGACATGACGGAAGGAATAGACTCTGAGGTGTCCCTGTTTGCAGATGACGTGAAGTTGATGAGAAGAATTCACTCGATCGAAGACCAGGCAGAACTACAAAGGGATCTGGACAGGCTGCAGACCTGGTCCAGCAATTGGCTCCTGGAGTTCAATCCCACCAAGTGCAAAGTCATGAAGATTGGGGAAGGGCAAAGAAGGCCGCAGACGGAGTACAGTCTAGAGGGTCAGAGACTACAAACCTCACTCAAGGAAAAAGATCTTGGGGTGAGTATAACACCAGGCACATCTCCTGAAGCGCACATCAACCAAATAACTGCTGCAGCATATGGGCGCCTAGCAAACCTCAGAACAGCATTCCGACATCTTAATAAGGAATCATTCAGGACCCTGTACACCGTGTATGTTAGGCCCATATTGGAGTATGCGGCACCAGTTTGGAACCCACACCTAGCCAAGCACGTGAAGAAACTAGAGAAAGTGCAAAGGTTTGCAACAAGACTAGTCCCAGAGCTAAGAGGTATGTCCTACGAGGAGAGGTTAAGGGAAATCAACCTGACGACACTGGAGGACAGGAGAGATAGGGGATACATGATAACGACATACAAAATACTGAGAGGAATTGACAAGGTGGACAAAGACAGGATGTTCCAGAGATTGGACACAGTAACAAGGGGACACAGTTGGAAGCTGAAGACACAGATGAATCACAGGGATGTTAGGAAGTATTTCTTCAGCCACAGAGTAGTCAGTAAGTGGAATAGTTTGGGAAGCGGTGTAGTGGAGGCAGGATCCATACATAGCTTTAAGCAGAGGTATGATAAAGCTCACGGCTCAGGGAGAGTGACCTAGTAGCGATCAGTGAAGAGGCGGGGCCAGGAGCTCGGACTCGACCCCCGCAACCTCAACTAGGTGAGTACAACTAGGTGAGTACACACACATACACACACACATACACATACACACACACACACACACACACACACTCTCTCTCTTGCTCTCTCTCTTGCTCTCTCTCTTGCTCTCTCTCTTGCTCTCTCTCTTGCTCTCTCTCTTGCTCTCTCTCTCTTGCTCTCTCTCTTGCTCTCTCTCTCTCTTGCTCTCTCTCTCTCTCTTGCTCTCTCTCTCTCTTGCTCTCTCTCTCTCTTGCTCTCTCTCTCTCTCTTGCTCTCTCTCTTGCTCTCTCTCTCTCTTGCTCTCTCTCTCTCTTGCTCTCTCTCTCTCTTGCTCTCTCTCTCTCTTGCTCTCTCTCTCTCTTGCTCTCTCTCCCTATTGCTCTCTCTCTCTCTTGCTCTCTCTCTTGCTCTCTCTCTCTTGCTCTCTCTCTCTCTTGCTCGCTCTCTTGCTCTCTCTCTCTCTCTTGCTCTCTCTCCTTCTTGCTCTCTCTCTCTCTTGCTCTCTCTCTTGCTCTCTCTCTCTCTTGCTCTCTCTCTTGCTCTCTCTCTCTCTCTTGTTCTCTCTCTTGCTCTCTCTCTCTCTCTTGCTCTCTCTCTTGCTCTCTCTCTCTCCTGCTCTCTCTTTCTCTTGCTCTCTCTCTCTCTTGCTCTCTCTCTCTCTTGCTCTCTCTCGTCCCCATTTTCCCTTCTAACTCTCCCCTCTCCTACTCTTAAAAAAAAAAAAAAAAAAAAAAAAAAAAAAAAAAAAAAAAAAAAAAAATAAAATGGTGGGGACTCGCAGGACCCAAGGATCAGATGAGAATGGTTCGGGTAGGGAGGAGTGGATGGAGGAGCAGTGGAAAAGGATGGAACAAGAGTGGGAGAGAAAATTAGGAGAGCTTTCTGAAAAAATGGAGAAAGAGCTCTCTGTGAAATTGGAAAGGTGGTTGGAGAAGGAGACAAAGAATTGGGAGGCACAAGTCGAAACTGCAGTAGCCAAGATAAGGGTCCTAGAAGTTGAGATAAATAGGCTGGAGCGAGTTACAGGGGCAGTGACCAGAGAAGACACAGCATATGAAGCTGCGAGGCTGAACAGGAAGGAAGGAATTATGAATTATGCTAAGGTCACATCAATCTGCCAAGGAGGACCAAGGAGTGAAAGGGAAGATCAACTGGTTGCAGATGGAGAGGGTGATAGGTCGAATGCTGAGGCACAACAAGGCTATCAAGAGCCACTGGAAAAATCAAGGGAGAAACTGACCACATACAGGCAGGATCCAGAGCCACAGAGGGTGAGGCAATGCGAGGAAGAAAGGGCAAAATCAGTGTTTATCCATGGGCTTCAGGAGAGAGAGGAAAGGACACACACTGAAAGGAAGCAGGAAGAAAGGAAGGAGATTGAGAAAATCATAACAGAAATAGGTGAAGAGAGGGACGAGATTGTAAATTTTCAGAGAATAGGGGGGTACTCGAAGGTGAGAAACCGACCAATCAAGCTGATTCTCAGGACGGAAACAGTGCGGAACAGGATCCTCCAAGAGAAACCACGACTGAAATACTCGGAAGAGTACAAGAGGGTGTTCCTAGACAGAGACAGAACAAAATCAGAACGACAGCAGCTGAGGGAGAGGACAAAAAAGCGAAAGGAGCTAGGAAAAGAGACAAGGAGGGAACCAGCAGAGGTCTGTCAGAGCAGGACAGAACAGCAAGGGCAAGCACACACACAACTACTCTCAGAACCATACAACCTATCACACCATCCCAACACACCCTACAATCCATACCCACAGCCTCCACCCAACACCAAGCTATAGAACCCCACAGTATGCCACCAGGTCTCCCACCCTCACAGGCCCCCCAAACCACAGTGTTGGAAAGGAAACTGAAGGTATGGTACACAAACGCTGATGGAATAACAAATAAGTGGGAGGAGTGGCAAGAAAGAGTCAAAGAAGCATCACCGGACATCATAGCTCTCACAGAAACCAAGCTTACAGGTATGATAACAGATGCCATCTTTCCAACGGGATACCAAATCCTGAGGAAAGACAGAGGGAACAGGGGGGGTGGAGGAGTGGCGTTGCTGATCAAAAATCGCTGGAATTTTGATGAGCTGGAGAGAGAAGATAGCGGAGAAGAAAGTGATTACATAGTGGGAACACTTCACTCTGGAGGTCCCAAGGTGGTAATAGCAGTGATGTATAACCCACCACAGAACAGCAGGAGGCCAAGGCAAGAGTACGACGAGAGCAATAGAGCGTTGGTTGACACACTAGCTAGAGTGGCCAGAAGAGCTCATGCATGCAGGGCAAAGCTCCTGATCATGGGTGACTTTAACCACAAGGAGATAGATTGGGAGAACTTGGACCCACATGGGGGCCAAGATACTTGGAGGGCTAAGATGATGGAGGTGGTACTGGAGAACTTCATGTACCAACACGTAAGGGACACTACAAGAGAGAGAGGAGAGGATGAACCAGCAAGGCTGGACTTAGTATTCACCTTCAGTAGTGCAGATATCGAGGACATCACATATGAAAGACCCCTTGGGGCCAGTGACCATGTGGTTGTAAGCTTCGAATACACAGTAGAGCTACAAGTGGAGGGAGAAGCAGGAAGGCCAGGACGAATGAAGCCAAACTACAAGAAAGGGGACTACACAGGAATGAGGAACTACCTGAACGGGGTTCAGTGGGACAGAGAACTGGCAGGGAAACCAGTTAATGAGATGATGGAATATGTAGCAATAAAATGCAAGGAGGCTGAGGAGAGGTTTGTACCCAAGGGTAACAGGAGTAATGAAAAAGCCAGGATGAGCCCATGGTTTACCCAAAGGTGCAGGGAGGCAAAAACCAAGTGTGCTAGGGAATGGAAGAAATATAGAAGGCAAAGGACCCAGGAGAATAAGGAGAACAGTCGTAGAGCCAGAAATGAATATGCACAGATAAGAAGGGAGGCCCAAAGACAATATGAAAATGACATAGCAGCGAAAGCCAAATCTGACCCGAAACTGTTGTACAGCCACATCAGGAGGAAAACAACAGTCAAGGACCAGGTAATCAGGCTAAGGAAGGAAGGAGGAGAGACAACAGGAAATGACCGGGAAGTATGTGAAGAACTCAACAAGAGATTCAAAGAAGTGTTCACAGAGGAGACAGAAGGGACTCCAGAAAGACGGAGAGGTGGGGCACACCACCAAGTGCTGGACACAGTGCACACAACCGAGGAAGAAGTGAAGAGGCTTCTGAGTGAGCTAGATACCTCAAAGGCAATGGGGCCAGATAACATCTCCCCATGGGTATTGAGAGAGGGAGCAGAGGCGCTATGTGTACCCCTAACAACAATATTCAATACATCTATCGAAACAGGGAGATTGCCTGAGGCATGGAAGACAGCAAATGTAGTCCCAATCTTTAAAAAAGGAGACAGACATGAAGCATTAAACTACAGACCAGTGTCACTGACATGTATAGTATGCAAAATCATGGAGAAGATTATCAGGAGAAGAGTGGTGGAACACCTAGAAAGGAATGATCTCATCAACAGCAGCCAGCATGGTTTCAGGGACGGGAAATCCTGTGTCACAAACCTACTGGAGTTCTATGACATGGTGACAGCAGTAAGACAAGAGAGAGAGGGGTGGGTGGATTGCATTTTCTTGGACTGCAAGAAGGCGTTTGACACAGTTCCACACAAGAGATTGGTGCAAAAACTGGAGGACCAAGCAGGGATAACAGGGAAGGCACTACAATGGATCAGGGAATACTTGTCAGGAAGACAGCAGCGAGTCATGGTACGTGGCGAGGTGTCAGAGTGGGCACCTGTGACCAGCGGGGTCCCGCAGGGGTCAGTCCTAGGACCAGTGCTGTTTCTGGTATTTGTGAACGACATGACGGAAGGAATAGACTCTGAGGTGTCCCTGTTTGCAGATGACGTGAAGTTGATGAGAAGAATACACTCGATCGAAGACCAGGCAGAACTACAAAGGGATCTGGACAGGCTGCAGAACTGGTCCAGCAATTGGCTCCTGGAGTTCAATCCCACCAAGTGCAAAGTCATGAAGATTGGGGAAGGGCAAAGAAGGCCGCAAACGGAGTACAGTCTAGGGGGTCAGAGACTACAAACCTCACTCAAGGAAAAAGATCTTGGGGTGAGTATAACACCAGGCACATCTCCTGAAGCGCACATCAACCAAATAACTGCTGCAGCATATGGGCGCCTAGCAAACCTCAGAACAGCATTCCGACATCTTAATAAGGAATCGTTCAGGACCCTGTACACCGTATACGTTAGGCCCATATTGGAGTATGCGGCACCAGTTTGGAACCCACACCTAGCCAAGCACGTAAAGAAACTAGAGAAAGTGCAAAGGTTTGCAACAAGACTAGTCCCAGAGCTAAGAGGTATGTCCTACGAGGAGAGGTTAAGGGAAATCAACCTGACGACACTGGAGGACAGGAGAGATAGGGGGGACATGATAACGACATACAAAATACTGAGAGGAATTGACAAGGTGGACAAAAACAGGATGTTCCAGAGATTGGACACAGTAACAAGGGGACACAGTTGGAAGCTAAAGACACAGATGAATCACAGGGATGTTAGGAAGTATTTCTTCAGCCACAGAGTAGTCAGTAAGTGGAATAGTTTGGGAAGCGATGTAGTGGAGGCAGGATCCATACATAGCTTTAAGCAGAGGTATGATAAAGCTCACGGCTCAGGGAGAGTGACCTAGTAGCGATCAGTGAAGAGGCGGGGCCAGGAGCTCGGACTCGACCCCCGCAACCTCAACTAGGTGAGTACAACTAGGTGAGTACACACACACACACACACACACACACTGTAAGTATGTCCCGGTCAAGTCCCAGGAGGTTGGGGGTCAGGTCACAAGAAGTTGTGGGCAGCCGAGGACCACTGAGACTACATTACAATGCACAAGCCACCTACCTTTCAGTACATAATAAACCCACACATAGTTCCACACAAAATTACACACACACACACACACACACACACACACACACACACACACACACACACACACACACACACACACACACACACACACACACACACTCACACACATATCCAGACTCACACACACACTCCCCCCGTCACCGTCACCACCGATTTCTCACTACTTCCCCTGATCTCTCCCCTCCCTCGTTCACCCTCCCCTCCCCCGTTCACCCTCCCCCTCCCCACCCCTCCCCACTCCTCTCCCACATAGCCACAGTTCCTCCACTACCTCACCCCCCACACTCTGACATACACACTACTAACCTAATATACAGAACTACATAGGTTTCCCACTCTGAGGCAATCAGGATAAAACAAAAATGGGTTGCCAGAGAGCAACAAGAAAAACCAAGGGACAGGAGGAGGAAGCTGCAAAGGAAGATTGGACAGCAGAGCTCATAAAAAGGGATCATGAATGGGAAAAGAAACTAGAAGAACTTAGCATGAGAATGGAAGAGAGGATAGATATGGAAAGCAGGAAGTGGGAGGTGCATGTCAAAGCAGCAGAGGCTAGGATACAGAGTTTAGAAGAGGAACTGAAAAATCTGAAACAGCCTAAAGAACTAAAGAACATTTTGGGATTGACAACAGAGACTGCTACCTCAGCCACAAATAAGGGGACTGTAGGGAAAGAAGGGGCACAACTGCATGGAGAAGCTCTATCAGAGGAGACTGTAGTAAATAAAAGAGCTAAGCTTTATGTGGAGGCCCTAACAGACAACAACAGAGCCCAAGGAAAGCCGAGAAGGGAAAATGACAGGCCACTGAGCCCAAGTACATTAGCCAGTGAAACTGAAGAAAGGAAAGCTGCAGTGGAGGAAACCAAATTAAATGAGGGGATACACAGGGATATGCAGTGGGAGAATGAAAGGGTGAGGTCAGTCTTTGTGTATGGGCTCCAGGAAGTTGAAGAGGAAACATATGAAGCAAGAAAACAAGGGGAAAAAAAAGCAATTGAAAGCATCATGAAAGCAATAGGAGAAGACGACATGACTCAGCTGGAAAATTTTCGGAGAATAGGGGGGTTTGTAAAAAAAAGAACCCGGGCAGTGAAAGTGACCTTCAAGGCAGAAGCGACTCGGACCAGGATCCTACAGGAGAAGGGACATGCCGGCATACAGGAAGGTGTATCTCGACCGCGACAGAACACAAGAAGAAAGGCAGAAACTGAGAGAGATGGTACAAAGGCGAAAGGAGGAAAGAGAGGGGATGGAGAAGACAGACAGGAGATCCCAGACCCAGGAAGAAGATCAAATACAGCCTCCCTCACAACTTCCTATAGAAGCCTCCCAACCAGGTCAACCCCAGTGCAACCAAACACTCTAAATCAAAACACCCATGCCACATCCAATGCCCCCACCCACTACATTACAAACTCCACCCCTACAGCAACAACCCATAGTTCCTTACCAGGTCTCCCACTTCCCCAACTCCAATATACCTCCCAGACCACAGTCTTAGTAAAGAAGTTGAAGGTGTGGTATACAAATGCAGATGGAATAACAAACAAGTATGAGGAGTTTCACGAAAGAATCAAGGAGACATCCCCAGACATAATAGCACTCACAGAAACAGAACTCACCAGAATAATAACAGATTCAATCTTTCCATCCGGATATCAAATCCTCAGGAAAGACAGAGGGAGGAGAGGGGGAGGAGGAGTTGCACTGCTCATTAAAAACCCGTGGGGTTTTGAGAAAATGGAAGGAATGGATGGCACTGGCGAAAGGGACTACTTAGTAGGAACAATCCAGTCTGAGGGACATAAGGTGATAATTGCAGTAATGTACAACCCACCACAGAACTGCAGGAGGCCAAGAGAAGAATACGATGAGAGCAACAGAGCAATGATCGACACACTAGCCGAGGTGGCCAGGAGAGCACACATGGGGGGAGCAAAGTTACTAGTTATGGGTGATTTCAATCACAAGGAGATTGACTGGGAAAACCTGGAGCCCCATGGGGGTCCTGAAACATGGAGAGCCAAGATGATGGATGTGGTACTGGAAAACCTCATGCATCAACATGTTAGAGACACTACCAGAGAGAGAGGAGAGGATGAACCAGCAAGGCTGGACCTTGTATTCACCTTGAGTAGCTCGGACATCGAGGGTATCATGTATGAAAGGCCCCTAGGAGCTAGTGATCATGTGGTTCTGTGCTTCGACTACATAGTTGAGCTCCAAGGGGAGAGAGTAGCAGGAATAGGCTGGGAAAAACCAAACTACAAAAGGGGGAACTACTCAGGCATGAGGAACTTCCTTCAAGACATTCAGTGGGAGAGGGAACTGACAGGAAAACCAGTACAAGAAATGATGGGCTATGTGGCAACAAAATGCAAGGAGGCAGAGGAGAGGTTTGTTCCCAAGGGAAACAGAAATAATGGGAAGAACAGAACGAGTCCTTGGTTCACCCAAAGGTGTAGGGAGGCGAAACTAGGTGTACTGTACTAGAGAATGGAAAAGGTACAGAAGACAGAGAACTCAGGAAAATAAAGAAATCAGCCGAAGAGCCAGAAACGAATATGCACAGATAAGAAGGGAGGCTCAGAGACAATATGAAAATGACATAGCATCAAAAGTAAAGACTGACCCGAAGCTGTTGTACAGCCACATCAGGAGGAAAACAACAGTCAAGGACCAGGTAATCAGACTGAGGAAGGGTGATGGGGAATTCACAAGAAACGACCAAGAGGTATGTCAGGAGCTCAACACAAGATTTAAAGAGGTATTTACAGTGGAAACCAGTAGGACTCCAGGAAATCAGAACAGGGGGGCACACCAGCAAGTGCTGGATGAGGTACATCTAACCAAGGAGGAGGTGAAGAAGCTGCTATGCGAACTTGACACCTCAAAGGCGGTGGGACCAGACAACATCTCTCCAAGGGTCCTTAATTAAAGAGGGAGCAGAGATATTATGTGAGCCATTAACAAAGATCTTCAACACATCATTTGAAACTGGGCAACTCCCTGAGGTATGGAAAATGGCAAATGTAGTCCCAATTTTTAAAAAGGGAGACAGACATGAGGCACTAAACTACAGACCTGTATCACTAACGTGTATAGTATGCAAGGTCATGGAGAAGATCATCAGGAGGAGAGTGGTGGGGCACCTGGAAAGAAACAAGTGTATAATTGACAACCAGCACGGTTTCAGGGAAGGAAAATCCTGTGTCACAAACCTACTAGAGTTTTATGACAAGGTGACAGAAGTAAGACAAGAGAGAGAGGGGTAGATCGACACCATATTTTTGGACTGCAAGAAGACCTTCGACACAGTTCCTCACAAGAGGTTACTGCAAAAGCTAGAGGATCAGGCACACATAAAAGGAAAGGCACTGCAATGGATCAGAGAATATCTGACAGGGAGGCAACAACGAGTCATGGTACGCGACGAGGTGTCAGAGTGGGCGCCTGTGACAAGCGGGGTTCCACAGGGGTCAGTCCTAGGACCTGTGCTGTTCTTGGTATATGTGAACGACATAACGGAAGGGACAGACTCAGAAGTGTCCTTGTTTGCAGATGATGCGAAGTTAATGAGAAGAATCAAATCGGATGAGGATCAGGCAGGACTACAAAGAGACCTGGACAGGTTACAAGCCTGGTCCAGCAACTGGCTCCTTGAATTTAACCCTGCCAAATGCAAAGTCATGAAGATTGGGGAAGGGCAAAGAAGACCCCAGACACAATATAGTTTAGATGGCCAAAGACTGCAAACCTCACTCAAGGAAAAAGATCTGGGGATGAGTATAACACCGAGCATATCTCCTGAGGCGCACATCAATCAGATAACTGCTGCAGCATACGGGCGCCTGGCAAACCTACGGATAGCGTTCCGATACCTCAGTAAGGATTCGTATAAGAAAGTGCAAAGGTTTGCAACAAGACTAGTCCCAGAGCTACGGGGATTGTCCTACGAAGAAAGGTTGAGGGAAATCGGCCTGACGACACTGGAGGACAGGAGGGTCAGGGAAGACATGATAACGACATATAAAATACTGCGCGGAATAGACAAGGTGGACAAAGACGGGATGTTCCAGAGAAGGGACACAGACACAAGAGGTCACAATTGGAAGTTGAAGACTCAGATGTATCAAAGGGATGTTAGGAAGTATTTCTTCAGTTATAGAGTAGTCAGGCCGTGGAATAGCCTAGAAAGTGACGTAGTGGAGGCAGGAACCATACATAGTTTTAAGGCGAGGTATGATAGAGCTCATGGGGCAGGGAGAGAGAGGACCTAGTAGCAATCAGCGAAGAGGCGGGGCCAGGAGCTGTGAATCGACCCCTGCAACCACAAATAGGTGAGTACACACACACAAGAGGGCTCTTTCCAATGGTAAAGGGAATTCTGGTTGTTTTGCTTTGCACTGACTCGTCGACACTGATCGTCGACACTGATCGTCGACACTGATCGTCGACACTGATCGTCGACACTGATCGTCGACACTGATCGTCGACACTGACTCGTCGACGCTGATCGTCGACACTGACTCGTCGACACTGATCATCGACGCTGATTCTGCTGGTGACATTTACGGCTCAGTAATTGACTTTACAGAAATTAATTCCTGGAATTTAGTTGTTTGGTCTACTGGTCACAAGGAAGGTGACTCCCTGTTATTGCCCTGACGTGTGGAGGGAGGGAGGCAGGGAGAGGGAGATAACGAGAGGGAGAAAGAGAGAGAGAGAGAGATTTCGAGATATATCCAAAAGACAGCAATTATACCATAAGACGGGCAGTTCTATTTCCACAGTATGATTACTACATCAACGATAATTTCTTCAATGCGTCTCATAAAGCGTCATCTTAAAACACATCAACATACCATAAATCAAGTTAGCAGTTAATTAACCATTACAATAAATGTACTTTCCTGAGGACAGATACAGGGAGGGAGGGTGACAGATACAGGGAGGGAGGGTGACAGATACAGGGAGGGAGGGTGACAGATACAGGAAGGGAGGGTGACAGATACAGGGAGGGAGGATGACAGATACATGGAGGGAGGGTGACAGATACAGGGAGGGAGGGTGACAGATACAGGGAGGGAGGGTGACAGATACTGGGAGGGAGGGTGACAGATACAGGGAGGGAGGATGACAGATACATGGAGGGAGGGTGACAGATACAGGGAGGGAGGGTGACAGATACAGGGAGGGAGGATGACAGATACATGGAGGGAGGGTGACAGATACAGGGAGGGAGGGTGACAGATACAGGGAGGGAGGGTGACAGATACAGGGAGGGAGCGTGACAGATACAGGGAGGGAGGGTGACAGATACAGGGAGGGAGGGTGACAGATACAGGGAGGGAGGGTGACAGATACAGGGAGGGAGGGTGACAGATACAGGGAGGGAGGGTGACAGATACAGGGAGGGAGGGTGACAGATACAGGGAGGGAGGGTGACAGATACAGGGAGGGAGGGTGACAGATACAGGGAGGGAGGGTGACAGATACAGGGAGGGAGGGTGACAGATACAGGGAGGGAGGGTGACAGATACAGGGAGGGAGGATGACAGATACATGGAGGGAGGGTGACAGATACAGGGAGGGAGGGTGACAGATACAGGGAGGGAGGGTGACAGGGAGTGAGCGTGACAGATACATGGAGGGAGGGTGACAGATACAGGGAGGGAGGGTGACAGATACAGGGAGGGAGGGTGACAGATACAGGGAGGGAGGGTGACAGATACAGGGAGGGAGGATGACAGATACAGGGAGGGAGGGTGACAGATACAGGGAGGGAGGGTGACAGATACAGGGAGGGAGTGACAGATACAGGGAGGGAGGTTGACATATACAGGGAGGGAGGGTGACAGATACAGGGAGGGAGGGTGACAGATACAGGAAGGGAGGGTGACAGATACAGGGAGGGAGGGTGACAGATACAGGGAGGGAGGGTGACAGATACAGGGAGGGAGGGTGACAGATACAGGGAGGGAGGGTGACAGATACAGGGAGGGAGGGTGACAGAAACAGGGAGGGAGGGTGACAGATACAGGGTGACAGAGGGAGGGAGGGTGACAGATACAGGGAGGGAGGGTGACAGATACAGGGAGGGAGGGTGACAGATACAGGGAGGGAGGGTGACAGATACAGGGAGGGAGGGTGACAGATACAGGGAGGGAGGGTGACAGATACAGGGAGGGAGGGTGACAGATACAGGGAGGGAGGGTGACAGATACAGGGAGGGAGGGTGACAGATACAGGGAGGGAGGGTGACAGATACAGGGAGGGAGGGTGACAGATACAGGAGGGAGGGTGACAGATACAGGACAGAGGGAGGGTGACAGATACAGGGAGGGAGGGTGACAGATACAGGGAGGGAGGGTGACAGATACAGGGAGGGAGGGTGACAGATACAGTGGAGGGAGGGTGACAGATACAGGGAGGGAGGGTGACAGATACAGGGAGGGAGGGTGACAGATACAGGGAGGGAGGGTGACAGATACAGGGAGGGAGGGTGACAGATACAGGGAGGGAGGGTGACATATACAGGGAGGGAGGGTGACAGATACAGGGAGGGAGGGTGACAGATACAGGGAGGGAGGGTGACAGATACAGGGAGGGAGTGTGACAGATACAGGGAGGGAGTGTGACAGATACAGACAGGAGGGAGGGAGTGACAGATACAGGGAGGTAGGTTGACAGATACTGGGAGGGAGGGTGACAGATACAGGGAGGGAGGGTGACAGATACAGGGAGGGAGGGTGACAGATACAGGGAGGGAGGGTGACAGATACAGGGAGGGAGAGGGTGACAGATACAGGGAGGGAGGGTGACAGATACAGGGAGGGAGGATGGTGACAGATACAGGGAGGGAGAGGTGACAGATACAGGGAGGGAGGGTGACAGATACAGGGAGGGAGGGTGACAGATACAGGGAGGGAGGGTGACAGATACAGGGAGGGAGGGTGACAGATACAGGGAGGGAGGGTGACAGATACAGGGAGGGAGGGTGACAGATACAGGGAGGGAGGGTGACAGATACAGGGAGGGAGGGTGACAGATACAGGGAGGGAGGGTGACAGATACAGGGAGGGAGGGTGACAGATACAGGGAGGGAGGGTGACAGATACAGGGAGGGAGGGTGACAGATACAGGGTGGGAGGGTGACAGATACAGGGAGGGAGGGTGACAGATACAGGGAGGGAGGGTGACAGATACAGGGAGGGAGGGTGACAGATACAGGGAGGGAGAGTGACAGATACAGGGAGGGAGGGTGACAGATACAGGGAGGGAGGGTGACAGATATAGGGAGGGAGGGTGACAGATACAGGGAGGGAGGGTGACAGATACAGGGAGGGAGGGTGACAGATACAGGGAGGGAGGGTGACAGATACAGGGAGGGAGTGTGACAGATACAGGGAGGGAGGGTGACAGATACAGGGAGGGAGGGTGACAGATACAGGGAGGGAGGGTGACAGATACAGGGAGGGAGGGTGACAGATACAGGGAGGGAGGGTGACAGATACAGGGAGGGAGGGTGACAGATACAGGGAGGGAGGGTGACAGATACAGGGAGGGAGGGTGACAGATACAGGGAGGGAGGGTGACAGATACAGGGAGGGAGGGTGACAGATACAGGGAGGGAGGGTGACAGATACAGGGAGGGAGTGTGACAGATACAGGGAGGGAGGGTGACAGATACAGGGAGGGAGGGTGACAGATACGGGGAGGGAGGGTGACAGATACAGGGAGGGAGGGTGACAGATACAGGGAGGGAGGGTGACAGATACAGGGAGGGAGGGTGACAGATACAGGGAGGGAGGGTGACAGATACAGGGAGGGAGGGTGACAGATACAGGGAGGGAGGGTGACAGATACAGGGAGGGAGGATGACAGATACAGGGAGGGAGGGTGACAGATACAGGGAGGGAGGGTGACAGATACTGGGAGGGAGGGTGACAGATACAGGGAGGGAGGGTGACAGATACAGGGAGGGAGGGTGACAGATACAGGGAGGGAGGGTGACAGATACAGGGAGGGAGGGTGACAGATACAGGGAGGGAGGGTGACAGATACAGGGAGGGAGGGTGACAGATACAGGGAGGGAGGGTGACAGATACAGGGAGGGAGGGTGACAGATACAGGGAGGGAGGGTGACAGATACAGGGAGGGAGGGTGACAGATACAGGGAGGGTGGGTGACAGATACAGGGAGGGAGGGTGACAGATACAGGGAGGGAGGGTGACAGATACAGGGAGGGAGGGTGACAGATACAGGGAGGGAGGGTGACTGATACAGGGAGGGAGGGTGACAGATGCAGGGAGGGAGGGTGACAGATACAGGGAGGGAGGGTGACAGATACAGGGAGGGAGGGTGACAGATACCGGGAGGGAGGGTGACAGATACAGGGAGGGAGGGTGACAGATACAGGGAGGGAGGGTGACAGATACAGGGAGGGAGGGTGACAGATACAGGGAGGGAGGGTGACAGATACAGGGAGGGAGGGTGACAGATACAGGGAGGGAGGGTGACAGATACAGGGAGGGAGGGTGACAGATACAGGGAGGGAGGGTGACAGATACAGTGGAGGGAGGGTGACAGATACAGGGAGGGAGGGTGACAGATACAGGGAGGGAGGGTGACAGATACAGATACATGGAGGGAGGGTGACAGATACAGGGAGGGAGGGTGACAGATACAGGGAGGGAGGGTGACAGATACAGGGAGGGAGGGTGACAGGGAGGGAGGGTGACAGATACAGGGTGGAGGGAGGGTGACAGATACAGGGAGGGAGGGTGACAGATACAGGGAGGGTGACAGATACAGGGAGGGAGGGTGACAGATACAGGGAGGGAGGGTGACAGATACAGGGAGGGAGGGTGACAGATACAGGGAGGGAGGGTGACAGATACAGGGAGGGAGGGTGACAGATACAGGGAGGGAGGGTGACAGATACTGGGAGGGAGGGTGACAGATACAGGGAGGGAGGGTGACAGATACAGGGAGGGAGGGTGACAGATACAGGGAGGGAGGGTGACAGATACAGGGAGGGAGGGTGACAGATACAGGGAGGGAGGGTGACAGATACAGGGAGGGAGGGTGACAGATACAGGGAGGGAGGGTGACAGATACAGGGAGGGATGGAGGGAGGGTGACAGATACAGGTCGGGAGTGTGACAGATACAGGGAGGGAGGGTGACAGATACAGGGAGGGAGGGTGACAGATACAGGGAGGGAGGGTGACAGATACAGGGAGGGAGGATGACAGATACATGGAGGGAGGGTGACAGATACAGGGAGGGAGGGTGACAGATACAGGGAGGGAGGATGACAGATACAGGGAGGGAGGGTGACAGATACAGGGAGGGAGGGTGACAGATACAGGGAGGGAGGGTGACAGATACAGGGAGGGAGGGTGACAGATACAGGGAGGGAGGGTGACAGATACAGGGAGGGAGGGTGACAGATACAGGGAGGGAGGGTGACAGATACAGGGAGGGAGGGTGACAGATACAGGGAGGGAGGGTGACAGATACAGGGAGGGAGGGTGACAGATACAGGGAGGGAGGATGACAGATACAGGGAGGGAGAGTGACAGATACAGGGAGGGAGAGTGACAGATACAGGGAGGGAGGGTGACAGATACAGGGAGGGAGGGTGACAGATACAGGGAGGGAGGGTGACAGATACAGGGAGGGAGAGTGACAGATACAGGGAGGGAGGATGACAGATACAGGGAGGGAGGGTGACAGATACAGGGAGGGAGGGTGACAGATACAGGGAGGGAGGGTGACAGATACAGGGAGGGAGGGTGACAGATACATACAGGGAGGGATGGTGACAGATACAGGGAGGGAGGGTGACAGATACAGGGAGGGAGAGTGACAGATACAGGGAGGGAGGGTGACAGATACAGGGAGGGAGGGTGACAGATACAGGGAGGGAGGGTGACAGATACAGGGAGGGAGGGTGACAGATACAGGGAGGGAGGGTGACAGATACTGGGAGGGAGGGTGACAGATACAGGGAGGGAGGATGACAGATACAGATACATACAGGGAGGGAGGGTGACAGATACAGATGACACATACTGGGAGGGTTGGTGACAGATACTGGTTGGGTGGGTGACTGATACAGGGAGGGAGTGTGACAGATACAGGGAGGGAGGGTGACAGATACAGGGAGGGAGGGTGACAGATACAGGGAGGGAGGGTGACAGATACAGGGAGGGAGGGTGACAGATACAGGGAGGGAGGGTGACAGATACTGGGAGGGAGGGTGACAGATACAGGGAGGGAGGGTGACAGATACAGGGAGGGAGGGTGACAGATACAGGGAGGGAGGGTGACAGATACACGGAGGGAGGGTGACAGATACAGGGAGGGAGGGTGACAGATACAGGGAGGGAGGGTGACAGATACAGGGAGGGAGGGTGACAGATACAGGGAGGGAGGGTGACAGATACAGGGAGGGAGGGTGACAGATACAGGGAGGGAGGGTGACAGATACAGGGAGGGAGGGTGACAGATACAGAGAGGGAGGGTGACAGATACAGGGAGGGAGGGTGACAGATACAGGGAGGGAGGGTGACAGATACAGGGAGGGAGGGTGACAGATACAGGGAGGGAGGGACTGTGTGTCTTGTCGTGATGAATAAATAATATTATAATGTTTAAATTTCACACTTGACTCACGAAATCGTAATGACGTGATTGTAAAGAAATGACGTGATTGTAAAGAAATGACGTGATTGTAAAGAAATGACGTGATTGTAAAGAAATGACATGATTGTAAAGAAATGACGTGATTGTAAAGAAATGACATGATTGTAAAGAAATGACGTGATTGTAAAGAAATGACGTGATTGTAAAGAAATGACGTGATTGTAAAGAAATGACGTGATTGTAAAGAAATGACGTGATTGTAAAGAAATGACATGATTGTAAAGAAATGACGTGATTGTAAAGAAATGACGTGATTGTAAAGAAATGACGTGATTGTAAAGAAATGACATGATTGTAAAGAAATGACGTGATTGTAAAGAAATGACGTGATTGTAAAGAAATGACGTGATTGTAAAGAAATGACATGATTGTAAAGAAATGACGTGATTGTAAAGAAATGACGTGATTGTAAAGAAATGACGTGATTGTAAAGAAATGACATGATTGTAAAGAAATGACATGATTGTAAAGAAATGTCGTGATTGTAAAGAAATGACGTGATTGTAAAGAAATGACGTGATTGTAAAGAAATGACGTGATTGTAAAGAAATGACGTGATTGTAAAGAAATGACATGATTGTAAAGAAATGACGTGATTGTAAAGAAATGACGTGATTGTAAAGAAATGACGTGATTGTAAAGAAATGACATGATTGTAAAGAAATGACGTGATTGTAAAGAAATGACGTGATTGTAAAGAAATGACGTGATTGTAAAGAAATGACATGATTGTAAAGAAATGACGTGATTGTAAAGAAATGACGTGATTGTAAAGAAATGACGTGATTGTAAAGAAATGACATGATTGTAAAGAAATGACATGATTGTAAAGAAATGACGTGATTGTAAAGAAATGACGTGATTGTAAAGAAATGACGTGATTGTAAAGAAATGACGTGATTGTAAAGAAATGACGTGATTGTAAAGAAATGACGTGATTGTAAAGAAATGACGTGATTGTAAAGAAATGACATGATTGTAAAGAAATGACATGATTGTAAAGAAATGACGTGATTGTAAAGAAATGACGTGATTGTAAAGAAATGACATGATTGTAAAGAAATGACGTGATTGTAAAGAAATGACGTGATTGTAAAGAAATGACGTGATTGTAAAGAAATTACGTGATTGTAAAGAAATGACATGATTGTAAAGAAATGACGTGATTGTAAAGAAATTACGTGATTGTAAAGAAATGACATGATTGTAAAGAAATGACGTGATTGTAAAGAAATGACGTGATTGTAAAGAAATGACGTGATTGTAAAGAAATGACATGATTGTAAAGAAATGACGTGATTGTAAAGAAATGGCATGATTGTAAAGAAATGACGTTATTGTAAAGAAATGACGTGATTGTAAACATGACATGATTGTAAACAAATTACGTGATTGTAAACAAATGACGTGACTGTAAACAAATAACGTGACTGTAAACAAATGACGTGATTGTAAACATGACATGATTGCAAACAAATTACGTGATTGTAAACAAATGACGTGACTGTAAACAAATAACGTGACTGTAAACAAATGACGTGATTGTAAACATGACAGGATTGTAAACAAATTACGTGATTGTAAACAAATGACGTGACTGTAAACAAATAACGTGACTGTAAACAAATGACGTGATTGTAAACATGACATGATTGTAAACAAATTACGTGATTGTAAACAAATGACGTGACTGTAAACAAATGACGTGACTGTAAACATGACATGATTGTAAACAAATGACTTGATTGTAAACAAATGACGTAACTGTAAACAAATGACATGACTGTAAACATGACATGATTGTAAACAAATGGCGTGATTGAAAACAGATGTCGTGATTGTAAACAAATGACGTGATTGTAAACAAATGACGTGATTGTAAACATGACATGATTGTAAACAAATTACGTGATTGTAAACAAATGACGTGACTGTAAACAAATAACGTGACTGTAAACAAATGACGTGATTGTAAAGAAATGACATGATTGTAAAGAAATGACATGATAGTAAAGAAATGACATGATTGTAAAGAAATGACATGATTGTAAAGAAATGACGTGATTGTAAAGAAATGACATGATTGTAAAGAAATGACATGATTGTAAAGAAATGACATGATTGTAAAGAAATGACATGATTGTAAAGAAATGACATGATTGTAAAGAAATGACATGATTGTAGAGAAATGACATGATTGTAAAATAATGACACGATTGTAAAGAAATGACGTGATTGTAAAGAAATGACATGATTGTAAAGAAATGACATGATTGTAAAGAAATGACATGATTGTAAAGAAATGACATGATTGTAAAGAAATGACATGATTGTAAAGAAATGACATGATTGTAAAGAAATGACATGATTGTAAAGAAATGACATGATTGTAAAGAAATGACAAGATTGTAAAGAAATGACATTATTGTAAAGAAATGACATGATTGTAGAGAAATGACATGATTGTAAAATAATGACATGATTGTAAAGAAATGACATGATTGTAAAGAAATGACATGATTGTAGACAAACACCGTGACTGTAAGCAAATGACGTGACTGTAAACATGACATGATTGTAACGAAATGACTGTAAGCAAATGACAAGATTGTGTACATCCGCAGTGTGCGTATACTTTATTCTCTCTTGTTCTTATACTGCAACTATTTATTTTGTGGTAGGGACGTTTGTCTATTGTTTGTTATGTGGTAGGGACGTTTGTCTATTGTTTGTTATGTGGTGGGGACGTTTGTCTATTGTTTGTTATGTGGTGGGGACGTTTGTATATTCTTTATGTGGTAGTGACGTTTGACTATTGCTTGCTATGTGGTAGGGACGTTTGAATATTGTTTGCTATGTGGTAGGGACGTTTGACTATTGTTTGCTATGTGGTAGGGACGTTTGACTATTGTTTGCTATGTGGTAGGGACGTTTGACTATTGTTTGCTATGTGGTAGGGACGTTTGACTATTGTTTGCTATGTGGTAGGGACGTTTGACTATTGTTTGCTATGTGGTAGGGACGTTTGGCTATTGTTTGCTATGTGGTAGGGACGTTTGACTATTGTTTGCTATGTGGTAGGGACGTTTGTATATTCTTTATGTGGTAGTGACGTTTGACTATTGCTTGCTATGTGGTAGGGACGTTTGACTATTGTTTTCTATGTGGTAGAGACGTTTGACTATTGTTTGCTATGTGGTAGGGACGTTTGACTATTGTTTGCTATGTGGTAGAGACGTTTGACTATTGTGTGCTGTGTGGTGGGGACGTTTGTATATTCTTTATGTGGTAGTGACGTTTGACTATTGTTTGCTATGTGGCAGGGACGTTTGACTATTGTTTGCTATGTGGTAGGGACGTTTGACTATTATTTGCTATGTGGTAGGGACGTTTGACTATTGTTTGCTATGTGGTAGGTACGTTTGACTATTGTTTGCTATGTGGTAGGGACGTTTGACTATTGTTTGCTATGTGGTAGGGACGTTTGGCTATTGTTTGCTATGTGGTAGGGACGTTTGACTATTGTTTGTTATGTGGTAGGGACGTTTGACTATTGTTTGCTATGTGGTAGGGACGTTTGTATATTCTTTGTTATGTGGTAAGGACGTTTGAATATTGTTTGTTATGTGGTAGGAACGTTTGACTATTGTTTATTATGTGGTAGGGACGTTTGTATATTCTTTGTTATGTGGTAGGGACGTTTGACTATTGTTTGTTATGTGGTAGGGACGTTTGACTATTGTTTGTTATGTGGTAGGGACGTTTGACTATTGTTTGTTATGTGGTAGGGACGTTTGTGTATTCTTTGTTATGTGGTAGGGACGTTTGACTATTGTTTGTTATGTGGTAGGGACGTTTGACTATTGTTTGTTATGTGGTAGGGACGTTTGTATATTCTTTGTTATGTGGTAGGGACGTTTGACTATTGTTTGTTATGTGGTAGGGACGTTTGTATATTCTTTGTTATGTGGTAGGGACGTTTGACTATTGTTTGTTATGTGGTAGGGACGTTTGTATATTCTTTGTTATGTGGTAGGGACGTTTGACTATTGTTTGTTATGTGGTAGGGACGTTTGTGTATTCTTTGTTATGTGGTCGGGACGTTTGACTATTGTTTGTTATGTGGTAGGGACGTTTGACTATTGTTTGTTATGTGGTAGGGACGTTTGTATATTCTTTGTTATATGGTAGGGACGTTTGATTATTGTTTGTTATGTGAGAGAAAATGAAAGAGAATTAGAGAATAGAGAATGAGAATGAGAGAGGGAGAATGACTAAGAATATGGGTAAGTCTCCTTAGAGTTATGAGGAGACTGGAGTACAATACAGTGTGGTATCCTGTAGAGAGGTTCATTGTCTCACACTGGAGAGTCTTGCCTGGTGATCTACAACTGTGGAAACACTTGTTCCTGCAACCTGTGAGACTCTTGAAGAACAAGAGTTTCTTCTGAAAATAATTGTTACTCTCTAATAATTAAGACACACACACACACACACACACACACACACACACACACACACACACACACACAGGGAGAGAGAGGACCTAGTAGCAATCAGCGAAGAGGCGGGGCCAGGAGCTGTGACTCGACCCTTGCAACCACAAATAGGTGAGTACAAATAGGTGAGTACAAATAGGTGAGTACAAATAGGTGAGCGCACACACACACACACACACACACACACACACACACACACACACACATACACACACACACACACACACATACATACACACACACACACACACACACACACATACACACACACACACACACACACACACACACACACACACACACACACACACACACACACATACACACACACACACACACACACACACACACACAGACACACACACACACACACACACACACACACATACACACACACACACACACACACACACACACACACACACACACACACACACACACACACACACACACACACATACACACACACACTTGTAGTTAATTATTTTAAACTTATGGACAGTGACACTGTTAGTTTTTCATGAGGTAAACATACAGAGTAACAGTTCATCTCATCATTTAGACACGCAGGCAGCAACAGTTAATTACAACAGTTAAACAGTGTCTGAGTAAGGTAAACAAGAGTGAGTCTCCAGTCAAGCTGTCCGGGGCACGGCCTGATGCAGTCCCGGCTAATTACATGAATATTGTTGCAGGCAGCCGGCCGAGTAATCCGAATATTCCCAACAGTTTAACGGATTCCGGCTCTTAGATCTTTACCAGCCTGTTGGACTCTAAAGAGATGTAATGCGCTGTTATATCCGCTTCTATGATTACATTTGCATAATTGTACACTCTAAGGTAACATGCAAGTGTTCTCATAATTGAATATGGTTATACAGGCTGCCGTTTTTTGTCCGCGTATAATTAAGAGGATGTAAGTGGAGGCTAAGTGAGCTTCTGTAGAAGTTACGTCGACGTTAGTTTCAACGTTATTTTTATAGTGTTAAGTAAGTTGTCATAAGTTGAGCCGTTCAGTGGTGCCGGAACTTTGGCGGAGGCTCGAAGAGAGTGTTTGATTATTTAATTAGCATTATTTGATCAATTAGCACTGTGCTGCTATCCTGTTCTTTATGATAGCTACCCAGTGGGAACATAAGCTATATTTTCTGTGATAATGGATAAATTAACACTGTACTGCTATCTTATAATAGTTACACAGTGGGAACAAAAGCTAACTTTGTTTCCCTGTGATGGAACATCACGCCTGGTACGTTACGTACAGTGTTGACATCTGTCAGCCTGAGCTGGGAAGCTTCAGTAGGGCGGTGAAGATATCGTCAAGTACTGCATTATAGGTTCACCAGCAACGGCAGCTTCAAATGTACCCCTTCAGTATAGCTGTGGCCCTGGTCTTGTGCATGTGGTGACCCGGGCGGCGGTAGCGACCACAACCTTACCTGTGCTAGAAGCCGTGATCTGACTGTTACGTAGATCAGAGTATGATATACCAGTTGACTTGTTGATTAGAAATATTTAAGTGAAACAATAAGGGCGGGTTACTCGGCACAAGGCGAGATAGAGGCTAGATCCTCGGTCCGCTAATACCGAGACATACTTCTCAGTAATAAGAGTTTTCCATGACTTTATCAGCAGTAGACCTTCCCTGGAAGGTCTGCATCAGTGGTTGACATTGATATAGGTGCACGATGGAGGTGTTGAACATAATATATGGAACATCAATCTTCCCGAGGGCAGTAGACGTTATAGTGAACAAAGATATTATCATTCTCATCATTTTCATTATCGTGCATATCAATCATAAAGATGCATCATCTTTGCATGATTAAACTAGATTGCCTCTCGCTTGCCAGCCACTGATGAACAAGATCTAGTAAAAACGTTAAACGAGAACTGCAATCAAGGTAATATCTTCCAAGTAATTATCTTACAAGCTCAGTTGAAATATCACTGATCTTGCTTTCAATGTCGAGACTAATCTAGATAACTATCTTTTTCATTCTATCAGAATAAAATTTTAATAAATTAAGAAATATTCTCGCTACTTAAACCCCAAAAAATGAAATTACTGGGCGCTTCGTCCGTGGATTGTACTTGGCTGACAGTGGACATCGAAGCACAACTTATGAACAACTCGTCTTCATTCTGACCCACCACAGACAAGTGGCCCAGTTTCAGCTTACAAAAAAATAAAAATAGATTATTACTGATTAGTGCAGCTAGCGCAGGCGGGTCAGGTATTGAGTCAAGCAGGAACACAAGTGTGTGGAAAGACAAGTAAACAGATGCAGGCATCCAGACAAGACAACAGTCAGGCAAGAAGAAACACATTCGTTTAGATAGGCAGACAGAGGTGTGCAGAGAGAGACGGACAGGCAGATTAAAGACAAGCTCACATTATTTACAACCCTAAAGAAATAAACAAAATGAGAGGTAGGCATGCAAGCTGGGGCAGATATGTAGGCGAGGCAGCGCACGACAGCCATGGCACACTAATACCCTTTAGGAAGATGGAGCTTTGCTCTTCCGTCTTGAACCGAAGGAAGTCAGCGGGTCGTAGTGAGCCGGGCTTTGACAGCGCGATCACAGCCTGTTTCTCTCCTGGGCTCCAATTACTGCCGTCCGCTGAGCCGCAAAATATACGACGTCGATGAGAAGGCCGGCAAGAAGCCTCCCGGGAAATAACTTATTCGTTAAAAATGTCTCACACACACGCACAAAAAAAGGAGATAAGGGAGAGGCGTATGACAAAGGTCGAGAAGATAGTCGGTCTGTGAGTGGGGTCTCAAACCTTGGTATCATCTCGGCCTATCTGGTAGTCGACGGTGACGGATAGGGGGATAGGAAAGGAAGGGGGAAGAGTGAAGGAAAGGGGTAGTAGAGAAGGATATGGAGGACATAGAAGAATAAGGAAAATTAGGAAAGGATAGGTAAAATTGGGAAATATGAGAAGTACGCAATCATTCCATTTAACTGCACTTGCTAGCATTATTATTATAAGCATGTGAAAGTGCTAAACCCGTAGGATTATACAGCGCATGTGGGGGGGGGGGAAGGTATTCAGGCTCAATTGAGAGAACTGGAGCACAGATCCAATTCCTTAGATTAAGAGCCCCTCACCAGCGTCAAGGAACCTCCCTCGAAGGGTACTTGCTCACAGTACTGTAGCTAGACATGACAAAAGGTTTGAAGGAACTGTAGATTCGCTCGCTGTAAGCGAACCGGAAGTAAATGAAACCGGAAGCGGAAGTAAAAAAATAAATAAAAACCGGAACCTGAAGTAAATAAAAGCCTAAAATGTCAGTAAATGACGATGTAATGTCAAGAAAAGACTTCTCAGAAAATAAGACCGGAATCCTTGTGAAATTTGCAAGAGTAATGCTGGAGGATGAAGGACCAGGATTTCAGAAACGGCTGAAAAGTAAAAAAATAAATAAATAAAAAGACGATAACGAAGAATAAAGAATATAATTTGTAAGCTTTATTACCTGGAGGTTATTCCGGGGATCAACGCCCCCGCGGCCCGGTCCATGACCAGGCCTCCCGATGGATCAGGGCCTGATCAACTAGGCTGTTACTGCTGGCCGCACGCAGTCCGACGTACGAGCCACAGCCCGGCTGATCCGGCACTGACTTTAGGTATCTGTCCAGCTCTCTCTTGAAGGCAGCCAGGGGTTTATTGGCAATTCCCCTAATGCTTGATGGGAGGCTGTTGAACAGTTTTGGGCCCCGGACACTTATGGTGTTTTCTCTTAGTGTACCAATGGCGCCCCTACTTTTTATTGGGGCATTTTGCATCGCCTGCCCAGTCTTTTACTTTCGTAGGGAGTGATTGTTTTTATTGACAAGTGTCTAAAGTTCAGTCTGTTATTGAATTATTCACAGGATTTTTGTACAGGATATCCAGTAAGTCTGGAACAATAGGAGGAAATGAAAGAAAGGGGAATAATAAAGAGCTTTATCCACAGTACGTGTTTAATAGGCCTCTGACTGCCTTAAGGAGGGAGCTAGACTGATACTCGATAAGTTGAGCTGTGGTTCGTACGTTGGACTACGTGTGGCCAACAATAACAGCATGGTTGACGAGGCCATGATCCACCTAGAGGCCTGGTCAAGGACTGGGCCACGGAGGCGCTGACCCCCGGAACACCCTGCAGGCAGAGTGTGTTTACCATTAATAATGTAGAGATACAGAGGTCATAAATGAAATTTTAACCTAGCATAACCCAGCAAAACTAAATATATTATTTTTTTATTGGGTCTCGTTTTTTGTGTGTGTTGGTGGTACTCGGCGGGATGGTATTGTAATCTTGAGAAAACAAGACCCGGAAGTGACTACTTCTGAGAGGCAGCGGCGCTGAAGCCTCGTCCTGTGAGGTGGGGAGGAGGTGAAGGGGCGCTGAAGCCTCGTCCTGTGAGGTGGGGAGGAGGTGAAGGGGTTATTGAGACGAATATTGGATGGAGGTGAAAAGAGAATTTTTCCTCATCTGTGTCTTTTATCCATTGTAGCTCCGCCTCTGAGGTCCTCTTGTGGGAGATGAAGCCACGCTTGGACCACGCCACTGACACCACCTCTCCTGTACCACGCCACTGACACCACCGCTCTTGGACCACGCCACTGACACCACCTCTCCTGTACCACGCTACTGACACCACCTCTCCTGGACCACGCTACTGACACCACCTCTCCTGGACCACGCCACTGACACCACCTCTCCTGTACCACGCTACTGACACCACCTCTCCTGGACCACGCCACTGACACCACCTCTCCTGTACCACGCTACTGACACCACCTCTCCTGGACCACGCTACTGACACCACCTCTCCTGGACCACGCCACTGACACCACCTCTCCTGGACCACGCCACTGACACCACCTCTCCTGGACCACGCCACTGACACCACCTCTCCTGGACCACGCCACTGATACCACCTCTCCTGGACCACGCTACTGACACAACCTCTCCTGGACCACGCTACTGACACCACCTCTCCTGTACCACGCTACTGACACCACCTCTCCTGGACCACGCTACTGACACCACCTCTCCTGGACCACGCCACTGACACCACCTCTCCTGGACCACGCCACTGACACCACCTCTCCTGGACCACGCCACTGACACCACCTCTCCTGGACCACGCCACTGATACCACCTCTCCTGGACCACGCTACTGACACAACCTCTCCTGGACCACGCCACTGACACCACCTCTCCTGGACCACGCCACTGACACCACCTCTCCTGGACCACGCCACTGACACCACCTCTCCTGGACCACGCCACTGATACTACCTCTCCTGGACCACGCCACTGATACCACCTCGCCTGGGCCACGCCACTGACACCACCTCGCCTGTACCACGCCACTGACACCACCGCTCTTGGACCACGCCACTGACACCACCTCTCCTGGACCACGCCACTAATACCACCTCGCCTGGGCCACGCCACTGACACCACCTCTCCTGTACCACGCCACTGATACCACCTCTCCTGGACCACGCCACTGACACCACCTCTCCTGTACCACGCTACTGACACCACCTCTCCTGGACCACGCTACTGACACCACCTCTCCTGGACCACGCTACTGACACCACCTCTCCTGGACCACGCTACTGACACCACCTCTCCTGGACCACGCTACTGACATCACCTCTCCTGGACCACGCTACTGACACCACCTCTCCTGGACCACGCTACTGACACCACCTCTCCTGGACCACGCTACTGACACCACCGCTCTTGGACCACGCCACTGACACCACCTCTCCTGGACCACGCCACTAATACCACCTCGCCTGGGCCACGCCACTGACACCACCTCTCCTGTACCACGCCACTGATACCACCTCTCCTGGACCACGCCACTGACACCACCTCTCCTGTACCACGCTACTGACACCACCTCTCCTGGACCACGCTACTGACACCACCTCTCCTGGACCACGCTACTGACACCACCTCTCCTGGACCACGCTACTGACACCACCTCTCCTGGACCACGCTACTGACATCATCTCTCCTGGACCACGCTACTGACACCACCTCTCCTGGACCACGCTACTGACACCACCTCTCCTGGACCACGCTACTGACACCACCTCTCCTGTACCACGCCACTGATACCACCTCTCCTGGACCACGCCACTGACACCACCTCTCCTGTACCACGCTACTGACACCACCTCTCCTGGACCACGCTACTGACACCACCTCTCCTGGACCATGCTACTGACACCACCTCTCCTGTACCACGCCACTGATACCACCTCTCCTGGACCACGCCACTGACACCACCTCTCCTGGACCACGCCACTGACACCACCTCTCCTGTACCACGCCACTGATACCACCTCTCCTGGACCACGCTACTGACATCACCTCTCCTGGACCACGCTACTGACACCACCTCTCCTGGACCACGCCACTGACACCACCTCTCCTGTACCACGCCACTGATACCACCTCTCCTGTACCACGCTACTGACACCACCTCTCCTGGACCACGCTACTGACACCACCTCTCCTGGACCACGCTACTGACACCACCTCTCCTGGACCACGCTACTGACACCACCTCTCCTGGACCACGCTACTGACATCATCTCTCCTGGACCACGCTACTGACACCACCTCTCCTGGACCACGCTACTGACACCACCTCTCCTGGACCACGCTACTGACACCACCTCTCCTGTACCACGCCACTGATACCACCTCTCCTGGACCACGCCACTGACACCACCTCTCCTGTACCACGCTACTGACACCACCTCTCCTGGACCACGCTACTGACACCACCTCTCCTGGACCATGCTACTGACACCACCTCTCCTGTACCACGCCACTGATACCACCTCTCCTGGACCACGCCACTGACACCACCTCTCCTGGACCACGCCACTGACACCACCTCTCCTGTACCACGCCACTGATACCACCTCTCCTGGACCACGCTACTGACATCACCTCTCCTGGACCACGCTACTGACACCACCTCTCCTGGACCACGCCACTGACACCACCTCTCCTGTACCACGCCACTGATACCACCTCTCCTGTACCACGCTACTGACACCACCTCTCCTGGACCACGCTACTGACACCACCTCGCCTGGACCACGCCACGTACACCACCTCGCCTGGGCCACGCCACGTACACCACCTCGCCTGGACCACGCTACTGACACCACCTCGCCTGGGCCACGCCACGTACACCACCTCGCCTGGACCACGCTACTGACACCACCTCGCCTGGGCCACGCCACGTACACCACCTCGCCTGGACCACGCTACTGACACCACCTCTCCTGTACCACGCCACTGATACCACCTCTCCTGGACCACGCCACTGACACCACCTCTCCTGGACCACGCCACTGACACCACCTCTCCTGTACCACGCCACTGATACCACCTCTCCTGGACCACGCTACTGACATCACCTCTCCTGGACCACGCTACTGACACCACCTCTCCTGGACCACGCTACTGACACCACCTCTCCTGTACCACGCTACTGACACCACCTCTCCTGGACCACGCTACTGACACCACCTCGCCTGGACCACGCCACGTACACCACCTCGCCTGGGCCACGCCACGTACACCACCTCGCCTGGATCACGCTACTGACACCACCTCGCCTGGGCCACGCCACGTACACCACCTCGCCTGGACCACGCTACTGACACCACCTCGCCTGGGCCACGCCACGTACACCACCTCGCCTGGACCACGCTACTGACACCACCTCTCCTGTACCACGCCACTGATACCACCTCTCCTGGACCACGCCACTGACACCACCTCTCCTGGACCACGCCACTGACACCACCTCTCCTGTACCACGCCACTGATACCACCTCTCCTGGACCACGCTACTGACATCACCTCTCCTGGACCACGCTACTGACACCACCTCTCCTGGACCACGCTACTGACACCACCTCTCCTGTACCACGCTACTGACACCACCTCTCCTGGACCACGCTACTGACACCACCTCTCCTGTACCACGCTACTGACACCACCTCTCCTGGACCACGCTACTGACACCACCTCGCCTGGACCACGCCACGTACACCACCTCGCCTGGGCCACGCCACGTACACCACCTCGCCTGGACCACGCTACTGACACCACCTCGCCTGGGCCACGCCACGTACACCACCTCGCCTGGACCACGCTACTGACACCACCTCGCCTGGGCCACGCCACGTACACCACCTCGCCTGGACCACGCTACTGACACCACCTCTCCTATACCACGCCACTGATACCACCTCTCCTGGACCACGCCACTGACACCACCTCTCCTGGACCACGCCACTGACACCACCTCTCCTGTACCACGCCACTGATACCACCTCTCCTGGACCACGCTACTGACATCACCTCTCCTGGACCACGCTACTGACACCACCTCTCCTGGACCACGCTACTGACACCACCTCTCCTGTACCACGCTACTGACACCACCTCTCCTGGACCACGCTACTGACACCACCTCGCCTGGACCACGCCACGTACACCACCTCGCCTGGGCCACGCCACGTACACCACCTCGCCTGGACCACGCCACGTACACCACCTCGCCTGGGCCACGCCACGTACACCACCTCGCCTGGACCACGCCACGTACACCACTTCACTCACCAAATATTCTCTTTCCCAGCATACATAAGGAGGATTACCATAGACCCCTGGGTGTCTTCAAGCAGGCACTGGACAGGCACCTGAAGTCGGTACCTGACCAGCCGGGTTGTGGCTCGTACGTTGTATTGCGTGCAGCCAGCAGTAATTAGCCTGGTTGATCAGGCCCTGATCCACCATGAGGCCTGGTCACTGACCGGACAGCGGGGGCGTTGACCCCCGGAACTCTCTCCAGGTAAACTCCAGGTAACTATCGTGTAAAATAGGGTAAGTATATTCAGGTACAGGTGCACCTAAATACAGTTACTCAAATTTTCGTACATTGTAACATACGTGTAAATTACTCAGGACAAAGTGACCTATTTCCACACTGCTCGTGTGTCCAGTAATGTAAACAAACCAGGACAGACGAACTTAGGCACAAACAATTTCACACGAAGTAAATATTGGTGGATGAGAAGCAGGATTAGTATTATTATTATAATCAAGGGGGAAGCGCTAAACCCGGAGGATTATACAGCGCCTGGGGGGGGGGGAATGTGGAAGGCATTCAGGCTTAATTCGGGGAACTGGAGCACAGATCCAATTCCCTAAATCAAGAGCCCCTCACCAACATCAAGGAACCTTCCTTGAGGGGATGAGAAGCAGGAACGAGGAGGAACAAAGTGGAAATAAACAAAAACAAAAATTAAGAATATGTAAAAAATAATAATTAGTGAATGGGGAAGTTCTGAAGCGTACATAATGATCACATAACTTCACCTAATTACTAAACGTGTGTAAAATAATTTTTTCATATACTCGAGGGGAAAAATAATAATATTTTATGGTCTCCAGTGAGTCACCTTGATGCTGGTGAAGGGCTCTTGATTCAAGGAATATGAGCTAACCTTGCCTGGATAAAATCTAATTACCTCCCATTCCACTTACGGCTTTATCGCTTCCCGGTTAATGCTAGAACGTAAATAAAAATCGACAAGTTGAAACTAAGACACATGTGCAACATCTGGATATCTTTATTGTAGACGTTTCGCCCTCCAGTGGCTTTATCAATACAAATTCCAGGAAATAACTAGAAGACAGTAGAACTATGTACCCATCTCTTTGGGTAGGACCTACTTCCACTGGGGAATCTCGCCTACCAGTGGCTATGCCCTCGTCTGCTACCCGTCCCCGTTCCACCTGACGTTACTATATAAGCGTCAGGCGCCTTGCTTAAGATAAGATAAGATAAGATAAGATTTCGTTCGGATTTTTAACCCCGGAGGGTTAGCCACCCAGGATAACCCAAGAAAGTCAGTGCGTCATCGAGGACTGTCTAACTTATTTCCATTGGGGTCCTTAATCTTGTCCCCCAGGATGCGACCCACACCAGTCGACTAACACCCAGGTACCTATTTGCTGCTAGGTGAACAGGACAATAGGTGTAAGGAAACGTGTCGAAATGTTTCCACCCGCCGGGAATCGAACCCGGGCCCTCCGTGTGTGAAGCGGGAGCTTTAGCCACCAGGCCACCACTTCTGCTTCAGAACCTCCACGACAATGTGCTCTTCGCACTATCTCCAAGGCTGAGGGACTGATTACCTCATCTTCTGTTTATAGTTCTACTGTCTTCCAGTTATGTCCTGGAATTTGTATTGATAAAGCCACTGGAGGGCGAAACGTTTACAATAAAGATACCCTGATGTTGCACATGTGTCTTAATTTCACATTACATGATGATGTCAGTGTTCAGACCTGGACTTTATCATCATCTGTGAGTGATGATATAATTATGGTGAGTTTGTTATCTGTTGATAGTGACTGTTATCTGTTGATGGTGACTCTTATCTGTTGATAGTGGCTGTTATCTGTTGATAGTGACTGTTATCTGTTGATAGTGACTGTTATCTGTTGATGGTGACTCTTATCTGTTGATAGTGGCTGTTATCTGTTGATAGTGGCTGTTATCTGTTGATAGTGACTGTTATCGGTTGATAGTGACTGTTATCTGTTGATAATGACTGTTATCTGTTGATAGTGACTGTTATCTGTTGATAGTGACTTATCTGTTCATAGTAACTGTTATCTGTTGATGGTGACTGTTATCCGTTGATGGTGACTGTTATCTGTTGATAGTGACTTATCTGTTAAAAGTGACTGTTATCTGTTGATGGTGATTGTTATCTGTTGAGAGTGACTTTTATCCGTTGATGGTGACTGTTATCTGTTGATAGTGACTGTTATCTGTTGATAATGACTGTTATCTGTTGATGGTTCCTGGGATCATGGCCTCCGCCGCCCGGTCTCGTACCAGGAAAGAGGAGCCTAGAAAATATTTAGCTAAAGAAGAATATTGTTGTACCACTGTGATACTGTTGTACCACTGTGATACTGTTGTACCACTGTGATACTGTTGTACCACTGTGATACTGTTGTACCACTGTGATACTGTTGTACCACTGTGATACTGTTGTACCACTGTGATACTGTTGTACCACTGTGATACTGTTGTACCACTGTGATACTGTTGTACCACTGTACCACTGTGATACTGTTGTACCACTGTGATACTGTTGTACCACTGTGATACTGTTGTACCACTGTGATACTGTTGTACCACTGGAATATTGTTGTACCACTGTGATACTGTTGTACCACTGTGATACTGTTGTACCACTGTGATACTGTTGTACCACTGTGATACTGTTGTACCACTGTGATACTGTTGTACCACTGTGATACTGTTGTACCACTGTGATACTGTTGTACCACTGTGATACTGTTGTACCACTGTGATACTGTTGTACCACTGTGATACTGTTGTACCACTGTGATACTGTTGTACCACTGTGATACTGTTGTACCACTGTGATACTGTTGTACCACTGTGATACTGTTGTACCACTGGAATATTGTTGTACCACTGTGATACTGTTGTACCACTGTGATACTGTTGTACCACTGTGATACTGTAGTACCACTGGAATATTGTTGTACCACTGTGATACTGTTGTACCACTGTGATACTGTTGTACCACTGTGATACTGTTGTACCACTGGAATATTGTTGTACCACTGTGATACTGTTGTACCACTGTGATATTGTTGTACCACTGTGATACTGTTGTACCACTGTGATATTGTTGTACCACTGTGATACTGTTGTACCACTGTGATACTGTTGTACCACTGTGATACTGTTGTACCACTGTGATACTGTTGTACCACTGTGATACTGTTGTACCACTGGAATATTGTTGTACCACTGTGATACTGTTGTACCACTGTGATACTGTTGTACCACTGTGATATTGTTGTACCACTGTGATACTGTTGTACCACTGTGATACTGTTGTACCACTGTGATACTGTTGTACCACTGGAATATTGTTGTACCACTGTGATACTGTTGTACCACTGGAATATTGTTGTACCACTGTGATACTGTTGTACCACTGTGATATTGTTGTACCACTGTGATACTGTTGTACCACTGTGATACTGTTGTACCACTGGAATATTGTTGTACCACTGTGATACTGTTGTACCACTGTGATACTGTTGTACCACTGGAATATTGTTGTACCACTGTGATACTGTTGTACCACTGGAATATTGTTGTACCACTGTGATACTGTTGTACCACTGTGATATTGTTGTACCACTGTGATACTGTTGTACCACTGTGATATTGTTGTACCACTGTGATACTGTTGTACCACTGTGATACTGTTGTACCACTGTGATACTGTTGAACCACTGGAATATTGTTGTACCACTGTGATACTGTTGTACCACTGGAATATTGTTGTACCACTGTGATACTGTTGTACCACTGTGATATTGTTGTACCACTGTGATACTGTTGTACCACTGTGATACTGTTGCACCACTGGAATATTGTTGTACCACTGTGATACTGTTGTACCACTGGAATATTGTTGTACCACTGTGATACTGTTGTACCACTGGAATATTGTTGTACCACTGTGATACTGTTGTACCACTGGAATATTGTTGTACCACTGTGATACTGTTGTACCACTGGAATATTGTTGTACCACTGTGATACTGTTGTACCACTGGAATATTGTTGTAATAAAGTTGGTAGAATTACCGACAATATGTAAAGTAAAAGGACACAAGTGCAACTAATGTGGCATTTATTGTGGCAACGTTTCGCTCTCCAGGAGCTTTATCAAGCCATAACAAACAATACATGGACACAGAGGGTATATAAAGGCTCTGAGTGAGGTGCAATACTAGTGAGGTACCATTTCGATGTTCACTAGTGGTAGTAGTAGTAGTAGTAGTAGTAGTAGTAGTAGTAGTAGTAGTAGTAGTAGTAGTAGTAACAAAAATAATACAATATGGAAGAGCAAATAATTCGTACATGAGTAAAAGGATATAAAAGCTATTGCTTGGGTAACATAAAAATAGGTTGGACAAATATAGACTGGAAAGAGGCAGGTTTTTTTCGGTGTTCACTCTCTGTAATGTGCTTGTGTAGTATAACAGGAGAGACTATGTGATGGCAGGGTTTACTGTTTTCAGGAGGATTCTTGCTAAGACTTCAGAGATGGTGAAGCTGCCGTTGTTTTGTTTAATTGTATTCGAAACAGCGATCAGTGCTGATTCAAGGCACTTGCGTGTGCGGAAATTAGTTTCTTTGATCACTAATTGGGCGTCTCTGAATTTCATGAGATGATTGGTGGAATTTCGGTGTTGTACACAGGCGTTGTTTAAGTTGTCGTTCCTACATGCGTAAATGTGTTCATTGAGGCGGGTGTCGAGGTTTCTTGCTGTTTCACCTACGTAGATCTTGTCACAGCCTCCACAGGGTATAGTGTAAACTCCTGCATTGACTGGTTCGTGGTGCTTGGGTTTTGTCCTGGTTAGATCCTTTATTGAAGTGGTAGAAGCGATGGCGACTCTGGTGTTAGCTTGTGAAAGTACTTTTGAGACGTTTAGTGCAACCTGGCTGTTGGGAAGAATTATAACTTTGTTGGGAGCGGTGTTGATGCGTGGAGAATTGATGATCTGAAGAGCTCTTTTCTTGCAGTCTTTGATGAAAAAAGAAGGAAATTGTAACTCAGTGAATGTTTGGTGAATGTAAGTACATTCCTCGTCAAGAAACTCAGGACTACAAATTCGGTATGCTTTTAGGAAAAACCCGATGATGATGCCTCTTTTGGTCTTGGTATCTTGACTGGAATAGAAGTGTGTGAGATCATTTTTATTGGTGGGTTTCCGATAAACTTGAAATCTTAGGTTGTTGTCTACTTTGTGAATGAGGACGTCGAGGAAAGGTAGCTTGTCATTGGACTCTTCTTCTAGTGTAAACTGAATCGCTGGTTCAACTGCGTTGAGCCTTGCCTGAAGATCCCGTACATCAAAACGTTTTGGAGTTATTACGAGGACATCGTCCACGTAACGTAACCAAGTGACGCTTGAAGGGATGATGTTGGCGAAGTGTTCGGACTCTAAGTGTTCCATGTATAAGTTGGCTAGGACGGCACTTATTGGGGACCCCATTCCCATGCCGTAGGTTTGTTTGTAGAGCTTGTTATTGAAAGAAAAACAGTTGAAGTTAACACAGAGTTCAATCAAGTCAACAAAATCTCCGGGAGGTAAAGGAAGATTAAGGTCCTGGTTGACTTTACGTCGTAGAACCTCGATGGCTTTTTTGGTAGGTACTTTTGTGAAGAGGGAAGTCACATCCAAACTGTTTAGTTTCTTGTTACGGATGGAGAGGTTACGGATGCGGTTGAGAAGGTCGCCTGAGTGTTTAAGATGAGCGGGGCTGATGGTCCCCAGAAGGCAGGAAAGATGTTTGGCAAGAACTCCGGCTAGTTTGTGTGGAGCACTGCCTATTCCTGACGTGATTGGTCTGAGAGGAATATTGTGTTTATGGGTCTTGGGTAAACCATACATGTGTGCTGGTTTAGGGTTGCTTGGTAACAAGTACAGAAGTTTCTTCCCTTCTCTAGTGCGTTTGAGTATTTGTCTGGTTTTGTATAGAAAGTCTTTGGTGAGCGTCTCCCACTGTTGAGTGATGATGGGTTCGTATGTAGACTGATCATTCAAAAGGTCCATTATTTTAGTGTTGTAGTCACTGGTGTTGAGTATGACGACTCCACCTCCTTTGTCGGCGGTGGTGACGATAATGTTGGGGTCGTTGGCGAGGTCCTTAAGGGCAGTGATGTATCTTCTAGGAAGATTAGAAGAAGAAGGTTCACATAAAGCTGCAGTGAGAAGGCCCTGTATATAACCCTTCTGGAAGTTGCTGTCACTGTGTCTATGGTTCCTGGTAACAAGATTGAATTGATAGTTAGGTTTGCGTATGTTGGTGGTAAATTTGAGTCCCAGACTCAGTGCTTGTTTCTCGTAGTCGGTTAAGGTGCGTGACGATAAGTTGTTTATCTTGACGAGGAATGTACTTACATTCACCAAACATTCACTGAGTTACAATTTCCTTCTTTTTTCATCAAAGACTGCAAGAAAAGAGCTCTTCAGATCATCAATTCTCCACGCATCAACACCGCTCCCAACAAAGTTATAATTCTTCCCAACAGCCAGGTTGCACTAAACGTCTCAAAAGTACTTTCACAAGCTAACACCAGAGTCGCCATCGCTTCTACCACTTCAATAAAGGATCTAACCAGGACAAAACCCAAGCACCACGAACCAGTCAATGCAGGAGTTTACACTATACCCTGTGGAGGCTGTGACAAGATCTACGTAGGTGAAACAGCAAGAAACATCGACACCCGCCTCAATGAACACATTTACGCATGTAGGAACGACAACTTAAACAACGCCTGTGTACAACACCGAAATTCCACCAATCATCTCATGAAATTCAGAGACGCCCAATTAGTGATCAAAGAAACTAATTTCCGCACACGCAAGTGCCTTGAATCAGCACTGATCGCTGTTTCGAATACAATTAAACAAAACAACGGCAGCTTCACCATCTCTGAAGTCTTAGTAAGAATCCTCCTGAAAACAGTAAACCCTGCCATCACATAGTCTCTCCTGTTATACTACACAAGCACATTACAGAGAGTGAACACCGAAAAAAACCTGCCTCTTTCCAGTCTATATTTGTCCAACCTATTTTTATGTTACCCAAGCAATAGCTTTTATATCCTTTTACTCATGTACGAATTATTTGCTCTTCCATATTGTATTATTTTTGTTACTACTACTACTACTACTACTACTACTACTACTACTACTACTACTACTACCACTAGTGAACATCGAAATGGTACCTCACTAGTATTGCACCTCACTCAGAGCCTTTATATACCCTCTGTGTCCATGTATTGTTTGTAATGGCTTGATAAAGCTCCTGGGGAGCGAAACGTTGCCACAATAAATGTCACATTAGTTGCACTTGTGTCCTTTTACTTTGGAATATTGTTGTACCACTGTGATATTGTTGTACTATTAGGATATTGTTGTACCACTGTGATACTGTTGTACCACTGGAATATTGTTGTACCACTGTGATACTGTTGTACCACTGGAATATTGTTGTACCACAGTGATACTGCTGTACCACTGGAATATTGTTGTACCACTGTGATACTGTTGTACCACTGGAATATTGTTGTACCACTGTGATATTGTTGTACCATTAGGATATTGTTGTACCACTGTGATATTGTTGTACCACTGTGATATTGTTGTACCACTGTGATATTGTTGTACCACTGTGATATTGTTGTACCACTATGATAATGTTGTACCACTGTGATAATGTTGTACCACTGTGATATTGTTGTACCACTAGGATATTATTGAACCACTGTGATATTGTTGTACCACTAGGATATTGTTGTACGACTGTGATATTGTTGTACCATTAGGATATTGTTGTACCACTGTGATATTGCTGTACCACTGTGATATTGTTGTACCACTGTGATATTGTTGTACCACTGTGATAATGTTGTACCACTGTGATATTGTTGTACCACTGTGATAATGTTGTACCTCTGTGATATTGTTGTACCAATGCGATGTTGTACCACAGTGATATTGTTGTACCACTAGGATATTGTTGTACCACTGTGATATTGTTGTACCATTGGAATATTGTTGTACCACTGTGATATTGTTGTACCATTAGGATATTGTTGTACCACTGTGATATTGTTGTACCACTGTGATATTGTTGCACCACTGTGATGTTGTACCACTGTGATATTTTTGTACCGCTGTGATATTGTTGTACCACTGTGATATTGTTGTACCAATGCGATGTTGTACTACAGTGATATTGTTGTACCACTGCGATATTGTTGTACACCTGTGATATTCTTGTACCACTGGAATATTGTTGTACCACTGTGATATTGTTGTACCATTAGGATATTCTTGTACCACTGTGATATTGGTGTACCACTGTGATATTGTTGTACCACTGGAATATTGTTGTACCACTGTGATATTGTTGTACCACTAGGATATTGTTGTACCACTGTGATATTGTTGTACCACTGTGATATTGTTGTACCACTGGAATATTGTTGTACCACTGTGATATTGTTGTACCACTAGGATATTGTTGTACCAATGTGATATTGTTGTACCACTGTGATATTGTTGTATCACTGCGACATTGTTGTACCACTGTGACATTGTTGTACCACTGTGATATTGTTGTACCACTGGAATATTGTTGTACCACTGTGATATTGTTGTACCGCTGTGATATTGTTTTACAACTGTGATATTGTTGTACCACTTTGATATTGTTGTACCACTGTGATATTGTTGTACCACTGTGATATTGTTGTACCACTGGAATATTGTTGTACCACTGTGATATTGTTGTACCACTGGAATATTGTTGTACCACTTTGATATTGTTGTACCACTGTGATATTGTTGTACCACTGGAATATTGTTGTACCACTGTGATATTGTTGTACCTCTAGGATATTGCTGTACCACTGTGATATTGTTGTACCACTGTGATATTGTTGTACCACTAGGATATTGTTGTACCACTGTGATATTGTTGTGCCAATACGATGTTGTACCACTGTGATATTGTTGTACCACTGTGATATTGTTGTATCACTGTGATATTGTTGTACCACTAGGATATTGTTGTACCACTGTGATATTGTTGCACCAATGCGATGTTGTACCACAGTGATATTGTTGTACCACTGCGATATTGTTGTACACCTGTGGTATTGTTGTACCACTGTAATATTCTTGTACCACTGTGATATTGTTGTACCACTGGAATATTGTTGTACCACTAGGATATTGTTGTACCACTAGGATATTGTTGTACCACTGTGATATTGTTGTGCCAATACGATGTTGTATCACTGTGATATTGTTGTACCACTGCGATATTGTTGTACCACTGTGATATTGTTGTGCCAATGCGATGCTGTACCACTGTGATATTGTTGTACCACTGTGATATTGTTGTGCCAATACGATGTTGTATCACTGTGATATTGTTGTACCACTGTGATATTGTTGTACCACTGTGATATTGTTGTACCCCTGTGATATTGTTGTACCACTGTGATATTGTTGTACCACTAGGATATTATTGTACCACTGTGATATTGTTGTACCAATGCGATGTTGTACCACAGTGATATTGTTGTACCACTGTGATATTGTTGTACACCTGTGATATTGTTGTACCACTGTAATATTGTTGTACCACTGTGATATTGTTGTACCACTGGAATATTGTTGTACCACTGTGATATTGTTGTACCACTAGGATATTGTTGTACCACTGTGATATTGTTGTACCAATGCGATGTTGTACCACAGTGATATTGTTGTACCACTGCGATATTGTTGTACACCTGTGATATTGTTGTACCACTGTAATATTCTTGTACCACTGTGATATTGTTGTACCACTGTGATATTGTTGTACCACTGGAATATTGTTGTACCACTGTGATATTGTTGTACCACTAGGATATTGTTGTACCAATGTGATATTGTTGTACCACTGTGATATTGTTGTATCACTGCGATATTGTTGTACCACTGTGATATTGTTGTACCACTGTGATATTGTTGTACCACTGGAATATTGTTGTACCACTGTGATATTGTTGTACCACTGTAATATTGTTGTACCACTGGAATATTGTTGTACCACAGTAATATTGTTGTACCACTGTCTTATTGTTGTACCACTGTCATATTGTTGTACCACTGTCTTATTGTTGTACCACTGTCATATTGTTGTACCACTGTCTTATTGTTGTACCACTGTCATATTGTTGTACCACTGTCATATTGTTGTACCACTGCGATATTGTTGTATCACTGTCATATTGTTGTACCACTGGCTTCCTGAACCTTGATCAACTACAGCTGCCACTGCTAATAAACACACTACAAGGTATTGGTGAAGCTCTATGATGTTACAGGGACAGAGAGGGGAAACTATGAAGGGAGATCACCTTAGCAGATTAGATTTAGATTTTGTGGCAGAAACAGCTGGTTCATTGTGCACCCGACACCCACCCTGTGGACGGTAGCGCAAGAGAATGAAGATACACACAAGACCAAGGAATAGTGCAGATTGGGGGGAAAAGAGGAAGGACGCAGGAAGAGTGACATGTGCTGCTCATGGGGAATGGGGAAAAGGTCATTTAGAGAAAGAGAAGAGAGGAAAGGAGCTTCTAAGAGGAAGGGTAAGAGAGGAAAGGAGCTTCTAAGAGGAAGGGTAAGAGAGGAAAGGAGCTTCTAAGAGGAAGGGTAAGAGAGGAAAGGAGCTTCTAAGAGGAAGGGTAAGAGAGGAAGCATCATTCAGACTGATGCAGGAAAGTGATACTTGGGGAAAAATGTCATTGAACGGGAAATGGGAAAATTTCTTTTCAGGAAGAAGAGGCAAAAGTGTTACATATTGGGAAAGAAAGTTATGCTAAGGAGATGAGGGGAGGTATCACGAGGGAAAGTGAGGGAAAGTGTTACGAGGGAAAGTGAAGGAAAGGCCGCTGAGGAGCTTGAGAAAGTATGTTGCCCGAAGGAAAAGGGGAAAGCCTTGTATTAAGGTAAAATGGGAAAGCTGGTCGCTTAGAGAAAAAAAGAAAGGACCGGGAAAGGAGTTTAGAGAGAGAGAGACAGAAGAGAAAAAAAATAAATATATAAATAAAACCAGAGTATATAAGATCACATGTTGTTAGGTAAGACACATATGCAACAGTTAGGTATCTTTATTTCGAAACGTTTCGCCTACACAGTAGGCTTCTTCAGTCGAGTACAGAAGAGTTGATAGAAGCAGAAGATACTGTGTAGGCGAAACGTTTCGAAATAAAGATACCTAACTGTTGCATATGTGTCTTACCTAACAACCTGTCGGTATTTTATACCATTTTAATGTTCAATCTGTGAGACACTGCAACACAAGTGTATCTTGGTACAGACCATCAACTTCGACAACCTCTACTAGTGAGAGCGGCTGGATTTGGGAGGGACCTGACCTCCCAACATCTGAGTTCTTACCTCTTCTAGTGACCTACGTCTCACCTCTTGGCGCTATATTAAGCTCCATCCTGTCACTTCATCTCCATATTGTTTCATTCTATGGAACAATGCTCTTCTCCAGACTGAGGGACTGACCACCTCAAAACTTTAAGGGTGATGGACTGATTACATCGTCTTCAAGTATCTTCTGCTTCTATCAACTCTTCTGTACTCGACTGAAGAAGCCTACTGTGTAGGCGAAACGTTTCGAAATAAAGATACCTAACTGTTGCATATGTGTCTTACCTAACAACCTGTCGGTATTTTATACCATTTTAATGTTCAATAAGATCACATGGTAAGAGAGCAGCTTAACACAAGACTTGACACACTGACTTTATCAATATCTGCCCGAGAAAGATTTAGAATATTGTGAAGCATAACTCTGTGTTGTCTTGACGAGCGAAGTGATGAGTAAGACACAGGTACAACAGTTACTTATCTTTATTCTGACACTTTTCACCGATACAGTAGACTTCTTCAGCAAGGTGTGGATAGTTTCCTCACCAAGGTGTGGATAGCTTCCTCAGCAAGGTGTGGATAACTTCCTCAGCAAGGTGTGGATAACTTCCTCAGAAAGGTGTGGATAACAAACTAGAAGGTTGTCTTCCTTCTCTCCACTCTGATATAACAACACTGTCAACAAATTAGTGACTATGATTGCCATCTACTACTACTGTCACTACTCCACATTACTCTCGCTATTAATATTACTACAACCTCTACACCCGCTGCTGCTACGACTATTGCTACTACTGTTTCCATAACCACTACAGCTATTATTGTTACTGCTGTTGTTATAACCACCACACAGTAAATATAAAAATACAGGTAGGTGAATAGTCATTCGGTTTATACACAGATAACTACGCCAGTGACAACGTAATCACATAAGTAACTACGCCAGTGACAACGTAATCACATAAGTAACTACGCCAGTGACAACGTAATCACATAAGTAACTACGCCAGTGACAACGTAATCACATAAGTCATCCAAATAGGTTACGTAAGTTTTCTCGCTCTAATAATTAATAACTAAATGAAACAGTGAATATTTGTTACTGTTATAATCTAATAATTATGTTATTGTCTTTTAAATGGATTAAGAATGTTCAGCGCTGAAGTTTCCAGATGTCTGGATCCACTAGGCTATAGTGTCACCCCTTACAATAAGAGGCAAATTGTTTATACAAGAAACATGGAAACTTAAATGTGCTCGGGATGAAACCCTACCTAATGAATTTATTAAAAACTGAGAAGAATTAATAGGTAATCATGTAAAGACACCACCGCTGGAATTCCCACGTAATGTAGCAAGTCAAGATGGTGATAATATCTTACATATTTTTTGCGATGCTTCAAAACTGTCGTATGGAAACTAAAGTTAATTGGCCTTTATAAAAGGCACATAATGAACCTGCTGAAATTACCGTGACCACCGGTCCAATAATTTGTTCCTCATTAGCCATTATTATTAATAGGAATTCTTCTTTACCCAAACCAATTAATTAATGTAACACTGCCAGTGTTTAAATCAATAAACAAATTCTCCACAGTCCTCAAAGATTCGTTAAGTTATATCATGAATAAAGGAAAGATTCTGGACTTCACCTTACCGAACAAACCAAATGCGGTAGTGATTATAGACAACGTAGATTATAGAAGAAAAATGATTAATAAGTTACGTGAGGGAGAATGAGGAAAACGTGAAAAAAAAGCCTGCCTATGATCCTCTCACTGCCTCTTCGTTGTCTCTGGCTGCGTCAACACAGGGTTATGGCCTGTCATCAACGACCGCAGATCTTCAGGAACACGTGGACCAACAGGTATTTCCTGTTTTCTCTCTGATCCGAGAGAGGGAAAGGAAAGGGAGGGGAGAGGGAAAGGAAAGGAAGGGGAACGATGAAGGGAGTGGGAAAGAGGAAAGGAAGGTTTAGATGAGGACCTGGTGCGATGCCTCTCTATGATAGTGGCATTTACATGTCTGCTACACGTCTGTGTGTCTTGGGAGGTTCCTGCCAGGTAGCTACAAGATAATCAGTGAGCGGGAGCCGCGGCCTCCTTACTGCAGATAAGAGACTGAAGTTTAAACGACTTTTACTGCAGCGTTCCCACTGATAAGTTCTCCTCGGGAATGAAGGAGCTGTAAATCATTGTGAACTCTTGGACCTACTGCAGTAGTTCGTCACTACTGACGAACGCTTCTTAGCTTGGCTAACCTACCTCACGCCTTTCACAGTGGCCTACACACTGGGGTGTCATGACTCACTCATCGTGGGATCAAACCCCACATGTTCACTGGTTTGTTTGTAATCATATTATTACGATTTCATGAGACAGTTCAACAAATCTTACCGTAACTCATCTTCCAGTTACAACACTTTGAGTTCTGCTTAATTAAACACCTGCCGGGCCAGAACATAAACACCTGTGTGTGTGTGTGTGTGTGTGTGTGTGTGTGTGTGTGTGTGTGTGTGTGTGTGTGTGTGTGTGTGTGTGTGTGTGTGTGTGTGTGTGTGTGGGATGAGGGAAGCAGGTAGGACTTGTGTGTGTGTGTGTGTGTGTGTGTGTGTGTGTGTATATATATATGTATATATGTGTATATATATATATATATATATATATATATATATATATATATATATATATATATATATATACACTTACAAACACTTATCAGAACCAATACAACATTAAAGATTGTGTTTTTCAAAACCAGTTATGTGGTCATTTCTTTCTTGTGGGATCTTAATCTCAGTAAGATACAGCTATTTCTATCCCGGTACAACAAGTGAGACAGGGTTGCGGGGGCGATGATCATCACACTCATCAGTCCGGGGGAAATGCAACGACATCAAGTAATGCAATGATCAGTGGACTAAAATAACCTAAGAAGCTGAAAAATGAAGTAAAATACAACACACGAGGAACAGGAGAGTGGAGGCAACACTATCACTGAAGCAACACTATCACTGAAGCAACACTATCACTGAAGCAACACTATCACTGAAGCAACACTATCACTGAAGCAACACTATCACTGAAGCAACACTATCACTGAAGCAACACTATCACTGAAGCAACACTATCACTGAAGCAACACTATCACTGAAGCAACACTATCACTGAAGCAACACTATCACTGAAGCAACACTATCACCGAAGCAACACTATCACTGAAGCAACACTATCACTGAAGCAACACTATCACTGAAGCAACACTATCATTGAAGCAACACTATCACTGAAGCAACACTATCACTGAAGCAACACTATCACTGAAGCAACACTATCACTGAAGCAACACTATCACTGAAGCAACACTATCACTGAAGCAACACTATCACTGAAGCAACACTATCACTGAAGCAACACTATCACTGAAGCAACACTATCACTGAAGCAACACTATCACTGAAGCAACACTATTACCGAAGCAACACTATCACTGAAGCAACACTATCACTGAAGCAACACTATCACTGAAGCAACACTATCACTGAAGCAACACTATCACTGAAGCAACACTATCACTGAAGCAACACTATCACTGAAGCAACACTATCACTGAAGCAACACTATCACTGAAGCAACACTATCACTGAAGCAACACTAGCACTGAATTAACACTATCACTGAAGCAACACTATCACTGAAGCAACACTATCACTGAAGCAACACTATCACTGAAGCAACACTATCACTGAAGCAACACTATCACTGAAGCAACACTATCACTGAAGCAACACTATCACCGAAGCAACACTATCACTGAAGCAACACTATCACTGAAGCAACACTATCACTGAAGCAACACTATCACTGAAGCAACACTATCACCGAAACAACACTATCACTGAAGCAACAACTATCACTGAAGCAACAACTATCACTAAAGCAACAACTATCACTGAAGCAACAACTATCACTAAAGCAACAACTATCACTGAAGCAACAACTATCACTAAAGCAACAACTATCACTGAAGCAACAACTATCACTAAAGCAACAACTATCACTGAAGCAACAACTATCACTGAAGCAACAACTATCACTAAAGCAACAACTATCACTAAAGCAACAACTATCACTGAAGCAACACTGTCATTGAGGCAACACTATCACTGAAGCAACACTATCACCTAAGCAACACTATCATTGAGGCAACACTATCACTGAAGCAACACTATCACCTAAGCAACACTATCATTGAGGCAACACTATCACTAAAGCAACACTATCATTGAGGCAACACTATCACTGAAGCAACACTATCACTGAAGCAACACTACCACTGAAGCAACACTATCACTGAAGCAACACTATCATTGAGGCAACACTATCACTGAAGCAACACTATCATTGAGGCAACACTATCACTGAAGCAACACTATCACTGAAGCAACACTATCACTGAAGCAACACTATCACTGAAGCAACACTATCACTGAAGCAACACTATCACTGAAGCAACACTATCACTGAAGTAACACTATCATTGAGGCAACACTATCACTGAAGCAACACTATCACTGAAGCAACACTATCACTGAAGCAACACTATCACTGAAGCAACACTATCACTGAAGCAACACTATCATTGAGGCAACACTATCACTAAAGCAACACTATCACCTAAGCAACACTATCACTGAAGCAACACTATCACTGAAGCAACACTATCATTGAAGCAACACTATCACTGAAGCAACACTATCATTGAGGCAACACTATCACTGAAGCAACACTATCACTAAAGCAACACTATCACTGAAGCAACACTATCACTAAAGCAACACTATCACTGAAGCAACACTATCACTGAAGCAACACTATCATTGAGGCAACACTATCACTGAAGCAACACTATCATTGAGGCAACACTATCACTAAAGCAACACTATCACTAAAGCAACACTATCACTGAAGCAACACTATCATTGAAGCAACACTATCACTGAAGCAACACTATCATTGAAGCAACACTATCATTGAAGCAACACTATCACTGAAGCAACACTATCATTGAAGCAACACTATCATTGAAGCAACACTATCACTGAAGCAACACTATCATTGAAGCAACACTATCACTGAAGCAACACTATCACTAAAGCAACACTATCATTGAGGCAACACTATCACTGAAGCAACACTATCACTGAAGCAACACTATCACTGAAGCAACACTATCACTAAAGCAACACTATCATTGAGGCAACACTATCACTGAAGCAACACTATCACTAAAGCAACACTATCACTGAGGCAACACTATCACTGAAGCAACACTATCACTAAAGCAACACTATCACTAAAGCAACACTATCATTGAGGCAACACTATCACTGAAGCAACACTATCACTGAGGCAACACTATCACTGAAGCAACACTATCACTGAAGCAACACTATCACTGAAGCAACACTATCACTGAAGCAACACTATCACTGAAGCAACACTATCACTGAAGCAACACTATCACTGAAGCAACACTATCACTGAAGCAACACTATCATTGAGGCAACACTATCACTGAAGCAACACTATCACTGAAGCAACACTATCATTGAGGCAACGCTATCACTGAAGCAACACTATCACTGAAGCAACACTATCACTGAAGCAACACTATCACTGAAGCAACACTATCATTGAGGCAACGCTATCACTGAAGCAACACTATCACTGAAACAACACTATCACTGAAGCAACACTATCACTGAAGCAACACTATCACTGAAGCAACACTATCACTGAAGCAACGCTATCACTGAAGCAACACTATCACTGAAGCAACACTATCATTGAGGCAACGCTATCACTGAAGCAACACTATCACTGAAGCAACACTATCACTGAAGCAACACTATCACTGAAGCAACACTATCATTGAGGCAACGCTATCACTGAAGCAACACTATCACTGAAGCAACACTATCATTGAAGCAACACTATCACTGAAGCAACACTATCATTGAAGCAACACTATCATTGAAGCAACACTATCACTGAAGCAACACTATCATTGAAGCAACACTATCATTGAAGCAACACTATCACTGAAGCAACACTATCATTGAAGCAACACTATCACTGAAGCAACACTATCACTAAAGCAACACTATCATTGAGGCAACACTATCACTGAAGCAACACTATCACTGAAGCAACACTATCACTGAAGCAACACTATCACTAAAGCAACACTATCATTGAGGCAACACTATCACTGAAGCAACACTATCACTAAAGCAACACTATCACTGAGGCAACACTATCACTGAAGCAACACTATCACTAAAGCAACACTATCACTAAAGCAACACTATCATTGAGGCAACACTATCACTGAAGCAACACTATCACTGAGGCAACACTATCACTGAAGCAACACTATCACTGAAGCAACACTATCACTGAAGCAACACTATCACTGAAGCAACACTATCACTGAAGCAACACTATCACTGAAGCAACACTATCACTGAAGCAACACTATCACTGAAGCAACACTATCATTGAGGCAACACTATCACTGAAGCAACACTATCACTGAAGCAACACTATCATTGAGGCAACGCTATCACTGAAGCAACACTATCACTGAAGCAACACTATCACTGAAGCAACACTATCACTGAAGCAACACTATCATTGAGGCAACGCTATCACTGAAGCAACACTATCACTGAAACAACACTATCACTGAAGCAACACTATCACTGAAGCAACACTATCACTGAAGCAACACTATCACTGAAGCAACGCTATCACTGAAGCAACACTATCACTGAAGCAACACTATCATTGAGGCAACGCTATCACTGAAGCAACACTATCACTGAAGCAACACTATCACTGAAGCAACACTATCACTGAAGCAACACTATCATTGAGGCAACGCTATCACTGAAGCAACACTATCACTGAAACAACACTATCACTGAAGCAACACTATCACTGAAGCAACACTATCACTGAAGCAACACTATCACTGAAGCAACACTATCACTGAAGCAACACTATCACTGAAGCAACACTATCACTGAAGCAACACTATCACTGAAGCAACACTATCACTGAAGCAACACTATCACTGAAACAACACTATCACTGAAGCAACACTATCACTGAAGCAACACTATCACTGAAGCAACACTATCACTGAAGCAACACTATCACTGAAGCAACACTATCACTGAAGCAACACTATCACTGAAACAACACTATCACTGAAGCAACACTATCACTGGATCGAACTTGATTACGTCTAATTACCAGAGCGTTGTATGACCGTTAGGGCAATAATAATAATAATAATAATAATAATAATAATAATAATAATAATAATAATAATAATAATAATAATAATAATAATAATAATAATCTGACAGTTGCGTAGTTACATTTGTAATTAGTATTTTTTTCTCCAAATCCTATGAAATAATATTCACAGCTATTCCAATGTTGTGTATACTTACACAGTTAGTCTACACTCTTGTTTATACTGATACAGAGCTCTGTTATACTCTCAGACATAGTGATGACTGCTGCTCTCTACGAACACTACCCTACTTTTTTATATATATATATATATATATATATATATATATATATATATATATATATATATATATATATATATATATATAAACCAGTTAGAAATGTGACAGGTTATTTAAGTTATTATAAGTGGAGCGCCGACGTGAGACTACCTTAGGCTGTCATTTATCTGTTAATTTCTCTGTGATTCACCTTAATTACGTCTGGTGCGTGCAGGAGGTAGCGGGAGGACTCGCACACCTTCACTCTCCTCTTCACTCTTTATACTGTCTGTATATTATAATCTGTGAATATTATATTGTAATTAAGGTCTAATATATTCACTGCATTAACATGTTGCTTAGTACTCTGTGAATCCTTATTTACAACATTTCTTTCTAACGGTGAACTTAAAAACGACTGCAGTTTTGCAAGTCGCAAGAATACATTTTTTAATCCCTTCAATGGATGCCCTGATGCTGGTGGTGGATTTATAGCCCAACTAGTTGAAGCTACCCATCCCATTATTACCTGGAGAGTGTTCCGGGGGTCAACATCCCCGCGGCCCGGTCCAAGACCAGGCCTCCCGGTCCATGGTCCTCAAATTTCACATTATGTGAACTTCAAAAGGTTTCGAAGGGATATTTATTCATTTCTATGGATACAGACAAAACAATAGTTGACTGTAATGTTCGTCACTGCCAAAAATATCGATATAGATTTCTTTTAATTAAATGCGAGCTGGGACAGCAGTGGTGAACGAGCACTCTGACTTAAATTTACCAGGGCTGAGAGTCGATCCAGGGACCTTTCATTTGTGAGCCGAGAAGTGTTTTGCTCAACAAGCTACTAGTCACCCCCAGGGAAGAGGATGGATGGGAAGATGAGAATGGGGTTTGAGTGACCAGCTTGCCTGAGTGAGGGAGCCAGTGAGGGCGATGCAACGCTAGTGTGGATGACAATACCAGTGAGGGCGATACAACGCTAGTGTGTGTGACAATTCTAGTGAGGGCGATACAACGTTAGTGTGGGTGACAGCACCAGTGAGGGCGATACAACGCTAGTGTGGATGACAACACCAGTGAGGGCGATACAACGCTAGTGTGGGTGACAACACCAGTGAGGGCGATACAACGCTAGTGTGGATAACAACACCAGTAAGCGCGATACAACGCTAGTGTGGGTGACAACACCAGTGAGGGCGATACAACGCTAGTGTAGGTGACAACACCAGTGAGGGCGATACAACGCTAGTGTGGGTGACAACACCAGTGAGGGCGATACAACGCTAGTGTGGGTGACAACACCAGTGAGGGCGATACAACGCTAGTGTGGGTGACAACACCAGTGAGGGTGATACAACGCTAGTGTGGGTGACAACACCAGTGAGAGCGATACAACGCTAGTGTGGGTGACAACACCAGTGAGGGCGATACAACGCTAATGTAGGTGACAACACCAGTGAGGGTGATACAACGCTAGTGTGGGTGACAACACCAGTGGGGGCGATACAACGCTAGTGTTGGTGACAACACCAGTGAGGGCGATACAACGTTAGTGTGGGTGACAACACCAGTGAGGGTGATACAACGCTAGTTTGGGTGACAACACCAGTGAGGGCGATACAACGCTAGTTTGGGTGACATCACCAGTGAGGGTGATATAACGCTAGTGTGGGTGACAACACCAGTGAGGGCGATACAACGCTAGTGTGGGTGACAACACCAATGAGGGCGATACAATGCTAGTGTGGGTGACAACACCAGTGAGGGTGATACAACGCTAGTGTGGGTGACAACACCAGTGAGGGTGATACAACGCTAGTGTGGGTGACAACACCAGTGAGGGTGATACAACACTAGTATGAGTGACAACACCAGTGAGGGCGATACAACGCTAGTATGGGTGACAACACCAGTGAGGGTGATACAACGCTAGTATGGGTGACAACACCAGTGAGGGTGATACAAAGCTAGTGTGGGTGACAACACCAGGGAGGGTGATACAACGCTAGTATGGGTGACAACACCAGTGAGGGTGATACAACGCTAGTATGGGTGACAACACCAGTGAGGGTGATACAACGCTAGTATGGGTGACAACACCAGTGAGGGTGATACAAAGCTAGTGTGGGTGACAACACCAGGGAGGGTGATACAACGCTAGTATGGGTGACAACACCAGTGAGGGTGATACAACGCTAGTATGGGTGACAACACCAGTGAGGGTGATACAACGCAAGTGTGGGTGACAACACCAGTGAGGGTGATACAACGCTAGTATGGGTGACAACACCAGTGAGGGTGATACAACGCTAGTGTGGGTGACAACACCAGTGAGGGTGATACAACGCTAGTATGGGTGACAACACCAGTGAGGGCGATACAACGCTAGTATGGGTGACAACACCAGTGAGGGTGATACAATGCTAGTGTAGGTGACAACACCAGTGAGGGTAATACAACGCTAGTATGGGTGACAACACCAGTGAGGGTGATACAACGCTAGTGTGGGTGACAACACCAGTGAGGGTGATACAACGCTAGTATGGGTGACAACACCAGTGAGGGTGATACAACGCTAGTGTGGGTGCTAGTGTGGGTGACAACACCAGGGAGGGTGATACAACGCTAGTATGGGTGACAACACCAGTGAGGGTGATACAACGCTAGTATGGGTGACAACACCAGTGAGGGTGAGTGTGGGTGACAACACCAGTGAGGGTGATACAACGTAGTATGGGTGACAACACCAGTGAGGGTGATACAACGCTAGTATGGGTGACAACACCAGTGAGGGTGATACAACGCTAGTGTGGGTGACAACACCAGTGAGAGGGCTAGTGTGGATACAACGCGATAGTAATGGGTGACAACACCAGTGAGGGTGATACAACGCTAGTATGGGTGACAACACCAGTGAGGGTGATACAACGCTAGTGTGGGTGACAACACCAGTGAGGGTGATACAACGCTAGTGTGGGTGACAACACCAGTGAGGGCGATACAACGCTAGTGTGGGTGACAACACCAGTGAGGGCGATACAACGCTAGTGTGGGTGACAACACCAGTGAGGGTGATACAACGCTAGTGTGGGTGACAACACCAGTGAGGGTGATACAACGCTAGTGTGGGTGACAACACCAGTGAGGGTGATACAACGCTAGTGTGGGTGACAACACCAGTGAGGGTGATACAACGCTAGTGTGGGTGACAACACCAGTGAGGGTGATACAACGCTAGTATGGGTGACAACACCAGTGAGGGTGATACAACGCTAGTGTGGGTGACAACACCAATGAGGGCGATACAACGCTAGTGTGGGTGACAACACCACTGAGGGCGATACAACGCTAGTGTGGGTGACAACACCAGTGAGGGTGATACAACGCTAGTGTGGGTGACAACACCAGTGAGGGTGATACAACGCTAGTGTGGGTGACAACACCAGTGAGGGTGATACAACGCTAGTATGGGAGACAACACCAGTGGGGGCGATACAACGCTAGTGTGGGTGACAACACCAGTGAGAGCGATACAACGCTAGTGTGGGTGACAACACCAGTGAGGGCGATACAACGCTAATGTAGGTGACAACACCATTGAGGATGATACAACGCTAGTGTGGGAGACAACACCAGTGGGGGCGATACAACGCTAGTGTGGGTGACAACACCAGTGAGGGCGATACAACGCTAGTGTGGGTGACAACACCAGTGAGGGTGATACAACGCTAGTTTGGGTGACAACACCAGTGAGGGCGATACAACGCTAGTGTGGGTGACAACACCAGTGAGGGTGATACAACGCTAGTGTGGGTGACAACACCAGTGAGGGCGATACAACGCTAGTGTAGGTGACAACACCAGTGAGGGCGATACAACGCTAGTGTAGGTGACAACACCAGTGAGGGCGATACAACGCTAGTATGGGTGACAACACCAGTGAGGGTGATACAAAGCTAGTGTGGGTGACAACACCAGTGAGGGCGATACAACGCTAGTATGGGTGACAACACCAGTGAGGGTGATACAACGCTAGTATGGGTGACAACACCAGTGAGGGTGATACAACGCTAGTGTGGGTGACACCAATGAGGGCGATACAATGCTAGTGTGGGTGACAACACCAGTGAGGATGATACAACGCTAGTGTGGGTGACAACACCAGTGAGGGCGATACAACGCTAGTGTGGGTGACAACACCAATGAGGGCGATACAATGCTAGTGTGGGTGACAACACCAGTGAGGGTGATACAACGCTAGTGTGGGTGACAACACCAGTGAGGGTGATACAACGCTAGTGTGGGTGACAACACCAGTGAGGGTGATACAACACTAGTATGAGTGACAACACCAGTGAGGGCGATACAACGGTAGTATGGGTGACAACACCAGTGAGGGTGATACAACGCTAGTATGGGTGACAACACCAGTGAGGGTGATACAAAGCTAGTGTGGGTGACAACACCAGGGAGGGTGATACAACGCTAGTATGGGTGACAACACCAGTGAGGGCGATACAACGCTAGTATGGGTGACAACACCAGTGAGGGTGATACAACGCTTGTGTGGGTGACAACACCAGTGAGGGTGATACAACGCTAGTATGGGTGACAACACCAGTGAGGGTGATACAACGCTAGTGTGGGTGACAACACCAGTGAGGGTGATACAACGCTAGTATGGGTGACAACACCAGTGAGGGCGATACAACGCTAGTATGGGTGACAACACCAGTGAGGGTGATACAATGCTAGTGTAGGTGACAACACCAGTGAGGGTGATACAACGCTAGTATGGGTGACAACACCAGTGAGGGTGATACAACGCTAGTGTGGGTGACAACACCAGTGAGGGTGATATAACGCTAGTATGGGTGACAACACCAATGAGTAAGATACAATGTTAGTGTGGGTGACAACACCAGTGAGGGCGATACAACGCTAGTGTGGGTGACAACACCAATGAGGGCGATACAACGTTAGTGTGGGTGACAACACCAGTGAGGGTGATACAACGCTAGTATGGGTGACAACACCAGTGAGGGTGATACAACGCTAGTGTGGGTGACAACACCAATGAGGGCGATACAACGTTAGTGTGGGTGACAACACCAATGAGGGCGATACAACGCTAGTGTGGGTGACAACACCAATGAGGGCGATACAACGTTAGTGTGGGTGACAACACCAGTGAGGGTGATACAACGCTAGTATGGGTGACAACACCAGTGAGGGTGATACAACGCTAGTATGGGTGACAACACCAGTGAGGGTGATACAACGCTAGTATGGGTGACAACACCAGTGAGGGTGATACAACGCTAGTATGGGTGACAACACCAGTGAGGGTGATACAACGCTAGTGTGGGTGACAACACAAGTGATGGTGATACAACGCTAGTGTGGGTGACAACACCAGTGAGGGTGATACAACGCTAGTATGGATGACGACACCAGTGAGGGTGATACAACGCTAGTATGGGTGACAACACCAGTGAGGGCGATACAACGCTAGTATGGGTGACAACAACAGTGAGGGTGATACAACGCTAGTATGGGTGACAACACCAGTGAGGGTGATACAAAGCTAGTGTGGGTGACAACACCAGTGAGGGCGATACAACGCTAGTATGGGTGACAACACCAGTGAGGGTGATACAACGCTAGTATGGGTGACAACACCAGTGAGGGTGATACAACGCTAGTGTGGGTGACACCAATGAGGGCGATACAATGCTAGTGTGGGTGACAACACCAGTGAGGATGATACAACGCTAGTGTGGGTGACAACACCAGTGAGGGTGATACAACGCTAGTATGGGTGACAACACCAGTGAGGGCGATACAACGCTAGTATGGGTGACACCACCAGTGAGGGTGATACAACGCTAGTATGGGTGACAACACCAGTGAGGGTGATACAACACTAGTGTGCGTGACAACACCAGTGGGGGTGATACAATGCTAGTATGGGTGACAACACCAGTGAGGGCGATACAACGCTAGTATGGGTGACAACACCAGTGAGGGTGATACAACGCTAGTGTGGGTGACAACACCAGTGAGGGTGATACAATGCTAGTGTGGGTGACAACACCAGTGAGGGCGATACAACGCTAGTATGGGTGACAACACCAGTGAGGGTGATACAACGCTAGTGTGGGTGACAACACCAGTGAGGGTGATACAATGCTAGTGTGGGTGACAACACCAGTGAGGGCGATACAATGCTAGTGTGGGTGACAACACCAGTGAGGGCGATACAACGCTAGTGTGGGTGACAACACCAGTGAGGGTGATAAAATGCTAGTGTGGGTGACAACACCAGTGAGGGTGATACAATGCTAGTGTGGGTGACAACACCAGTGAGGGTGATACAATGCTAGTGTGGGTGACAACACCAGTGAGGGCGATACAACGCTAGTGTGGGTGACAACACCAGTGAGGGTGATACAATGCTAGTGTGGGTGACAACACCAGTGAGGGAGATACAACGCTAGTGTGGATGACAACACCAGTGAGGGCGATACAACGCTAGTGTGGGTGACAACACCAGTGAGGGTGATTCAATGCTAGTGTGGGTGACAACACCAGTGAGGGCGATACAACGCTAGTATGGGTGACAACGCCAGTGAGGGTGATACAACGCTAGTGTGGGTGACAACACCAGTGAGGGTGATACAACGCTAGTGTGGGTGACAACACCAGTGAGGGCGATACAACGCTAGTGTGGGTGACAACACCAGTGAGGGTGATACAACGCTAGTACGGGTGACAACACCAGTGAGGGCGATACAACGCTAGTGTGGGTGACAACACCAGTGAGTGTGATACAACGCTAGTGTAGGTGACAACACCAGTGAGGGCGATACAACGCTAGTGTGGGTGACAACACCAGTGAGGGTGATACAACGCTAGTGTGGGTGACAACACCAGTGAGGGTGATACAACGCTAGTGTGGGTGACAACACCAGTGAGGGTGATACAACGTTAGTGTGGGTGACAACACCAGTGAGGGAGATACAACGCTAGTATGGGTGACAACACCAGTGAGGGTGATACAACGCTAGTGTGGGTGACAACACCAGTGAGGGTGATACAACGTTAGTGTGGGTGACAACACCAGTGAGGGTTTCAACGCTAGTGTGGATGACATCACCAGTGAGGGTGATACAACGCTAGTGTGGGTGACAACACCAGTGAGGGCGATACAACGCTAGTATGGGTGACAACACCAGTGAGGGTGATACAACGCTAGTGTGGGTGACAACACCAGTGAGGGTGATACAACGCTAGTGTGGGTAACAACACCAGTGAGGGTGATACAACGCTAGTGTGGGTGACAACACCAGTGAGGGTGATACAACGTTAGTGTGGGTGACAACACCAGTGAGGGTGATACAACGCTAGTATGGGTGACAAGACCAGTGAGGGCGATACAACGTTAGTGTGGGTGACAACACCAGTGAGGGTGATACAACGCTAGTATGGGTGACAAGACCAGTGAGGGCGATACAACGTTAGTGTGGGTGACAACACCAGTGAGGGTGATACAACGCTAGTGTAGGTGACAACACCAGTGAGGGTGATACAACGCTAGTATGGGTGACAACACCAGTGAGGGTGATACAACGCTAGTGTGGATGACATCACCAGTGAGGGTGATACAACGCTAGTGTGGATGACATCACCAGTGAGGGTGATACAATGCTTGTGTGGGTGACAACACCAGTGAGGGTGATACAACGCTAGTATGGGTGACAACACCAGTGAGTGTGATACAACGCTAGTGTGGATGACATCACCAGTGAGGGTGATACAACGCTAGTATGGGTGACAACACCAGTGAGGGTGATACAACGCTAGTGTGGGTGACAACACCAGTGAGGGTGATACAACGCTAGTGTGGGTGACAACACCAGTGAGGGTGATACAACGCTAGTGTGGATGACATCACCAGTGAGGGTGATACAACGCTAGTGTGGGTGACAACACCAGTGAGGGCGATACAACGCTAGTATGGGTGACAACACCAGTGAGGGTGATACAACGCTAGTGTGGGTGACAACACCAGTGAGGGTGATACAACGCTATTGTGGGTGACAACACCAGTGAGGGTGATACAACGCTAGTGTGGGTGACAACACCAGTGAGGGTGATACAACGTTAGTGTGGGTGACAACACCAGTGAGGGTGATACAACGCTAGTATGGGTGACAAGACCAGTGAGGGCGATACAACGTTAGTGTGGGTGACAACACCAGTGAGGGTGATACAACGCTAGTGTAGGTGACAACACCAGTGATGGTGATACAACGCTAGTATGGGTGACAACACCAGTGAGGGTGATACAACGCTAGTATGGGTGACAACACCAGTGAGGGTGATACGACGCTAGTGTGGGTGACAACACCAGTGAGAGCGATACAACGTTAGTGTGGGTAGTGAGGGCTTGATTTATTATTAAACAAAATTAGGTGCATGAGCAATGTGCTACCACACTAACTGATAGCTTCATATTACTGGTTTCTCTGTCATTTTCCATCACACGGGATGGCTTACATTCACGAGGTAATGAAATCTCTCAACTGAACTGCGAGACATTAGTGAGGCTGTGAGGATATCCTCAAACGTTCCAGTATGGTTCAGTAGCGACGGCAGCTTCCAAGGTTTCATTGCAGCAGAGTTGGACTTAACGATTACTCAGGGATTTCCATCTCTAAGTATGGCCTATTACACGAAGGCTTGGCTGCTGGAGGTGGGGAGAAAGAAGAATATTTTTATTTACGAAATCGATGAACCCACATAAGCCCCCCCCCCTTCCCTATTTTATCTGATAGGATGCGAGGTGTAATGTCTGTGCACTGTTACTCTGACCACACACACACACACCAGCGAGGTCCCACAGGGGTCAGTCCTAGGACCAGTGCTGTTTCTGGTATTTGTGAACGACGTGACGGAAGGAATAGACTCTGAGGTGTCCCTGTTTGCAGATGACGTGAAGTTGATGAGAAGAATTCACTCGATCGAAGACCAGGCAGAACTACAAAGGGATCTGGACAGGCTGCAGACCTGGTCCAGCAATTGGCTCCTGGAGTTCAATCCCACCAAGTGCAAAGTCATGAAGATTGGGGAAGGGCAAAGAAGACCGCAGACGGAGTACAGTCTAGGGGGGCCAGAGACTATAAACCTCACTCAAGGAAAAAGATCTTGGGGTGAGTATAACACCAGGCACATCTCTTGAAGAGCACATTAACCAAATAACGGCTGCAGCACATGGGCGCCTAGCAAACCTCAGAACAGCATTCCGACATCTTAATAAGGAATCGTTCAGGACCCTGTACACCGTGTACGTTAGGCCCATGCTGGAGTATGCAGCACCAGTTTGGAACCCACACCTAGCCAAGCACGTAAAGAAACTAGAGAAAGTGCAAAGGTTTGCAACAAGACTAGTCCCAGAGCTAAGAGGTATGTCCTACGAGGAGAGGTTAAGGGAAATCAACCTGACGACACTGGAGGACAGGAGAGATAGGGGGGACACGATAACGACATACAAAATACTGAGAGGAATTGACAAGGTGGACAAAGACAGGATGTTCCAGAGATGGGACACAGCAACAAGGGGACACAGTTGGAAGTTGAAGACACAGATGAATCACAGGGATGTTAGGAAGTATTTCTTCAGCCACAGAGTAGTCAGTAAGTGGAATAGTTTGGGAAGCGATGTAGTGGAGGCAGGATCCATACATAGCTTTAAGCAGAGGTATGATAAAGCTCACGGCTCAGGGAGAGTGACCTAGTAGTGATCAGTGAAGAGGCGGGGCCAGGAGCTTGGACTCGACCCCTGCAACCTCAACTAGGTCAGTACACACAACTGGTCAAGTATCTGTCGACAAGTTCCTTTTAAGAAACGATAACCCTCTCTGTATACACAAATTTAATACAAGCACTCTGAAGTATAATGACACAAGAGAAGGAATTGAAACCACTCTCTTTCCCATCACCTACCAACTCTCCCATCACCTACCCACCCTCCTATCACCTACCAACCCTCCCATCACCTACCTTCTCTCCCATCACCTACCCTCTCTCCCATCACCTACCCTCTCTCCTATCACCTACCAACTCTCCCATCACCTACCCTCTCTCCTATCACCTACCAACCCTTCCATCACCTACCCTCTCTCCCATCACCTACCCTCTCTCCCATCACCTACTCTCTCTCCTATCACCTACGAACTCTCCCATTACCTTCCCTCTCTCCTATCACCTACCAACCCTCCCATCACCTACCCTCTCTCCCATCACCTACCCTCTCTCCTATCACCTACCCACTCTCCCATCACCTACCCACTCTCCAATCACCTACCCACTCTCCAATCACCTACACAACCTCCTGTCACCTACCCACTCCCATCAACTACCAACCCTCCCATCACTCCCCCACCCATCACCCACGCCACGCTGTGATAGGCGTGCTCCCAGGGGCATTAAAGCTTATCTTTTGTCTTACAACACTTGAAGATCATTTACATATCAGTGCTGTGTGTACTGCCGCGGCTCTCACAGTTACTTGCTTTCAGATTGTAACACCCATAATCCCTTGTCTTCTCCACTCAGCAGTTGTTAACAGCTTAGAATGCACTGGTGAGTTTGCTTGCTTGACAGTAGTAGCTACCTGATGTAAACTGCATTGTTGTTAACTTCGTAGGGAAGCGTTAAACCCGTAGGGGGGTCACACAGCGCCCGGGGCGTGAGAGGCAATCAGGGCTCATCAAAGTAGAAGGTAGCTCCAGTTACTCCGATCAAGAGTCCTTCGCCTGCATCAAGACCCCTCTAAGATACACATGAATCAAGAGCCCTTCGCCTGCATCAAGACCCCTCTAAGATACACATGAATCAAGAGCCCTTCGCCTGCATCAAGACTCCTCTAAGATACACATGAATCAAAGGCCCTTCGCCTGCATCAAGACCCCTCTAAGATACACATGAATCAAGGGCCCTTCGCTTGCATCAAGACTCCTCTAAGATACACATGAATCAAAGGCCCTTCGCTTGCATCAAGACCCCTCTAAGATACACATGAATCAAGGGCCCTTCGCTTGCATCAAGACTCCTTTAACCTCTAAGATACAGCAAGATTGTGTGCTCATAATGGGAGGGCGGAAGTCCTTATCAAAGCTTATTCAAACCAGTCTTACCCAGCTAGTTAAGACCCTGGAGCACACCCCTGGGTCCCTCTTACCCAGCTAGTTAAGACCCTGGAGCACACCCCTGGGTCCCTCTTACCCAGCTAGTTAAGACCCTGGAGCACACCCCTGGGTCCCTCTTACCCAGCTAGTTAAGACCCTGGAGCACACCCCTGGGTCCCTCTTACCCAGCTAGTTAAGACCCTGGAGCACACCCCTGGGTCCCTCTTACCCAGCTAGTTAAGACCCTGGAGCACACCCCTGGGTCCCTCTTACCCAGCTAGTTAAAACCTTGGAGCACACCCCTGGGTCCCTCTTACCCAGCTAGTTAAGACCCTGGAGCACACCCCTGGGTCTCTCTTACCCAGCTAGTTAAGACCCTGGAGCACACCCCTGGGTCCCTCTTACCCAGCTAGTTAAGACCCTGGAGCACACCCCTGGGTCCCTCTTACCCAGCTAGTTAAGACCCTGGAGCACACCCATGGGTCCCTCTTACCCAACTAGTTAAGACCCTAGATCACACCCCTGGGTCCCTCTTACCCAGCTAGTTAAGACCCTGGAGCACGCCCCTGGGTCCCTCTTACCCAGCTAGTTAAGACCCTGGAGCACATCCCTGGGTCCCTCTTACCCAGCTAGTTAAGACCCTGGAGCACGCCCCTGGGTCCCTCTTACCCAGCTAGTTAAGACCCTGGAGCATACCCCTGGGTCCCTCTTACCCAGCTAGTTAAGACCCTGGAGCACACCCCTGGGTCCCTCTTACCCAGCTAGTTAAGACCCTGGAGCACACCCCTGGGTCCCTCTTACCCAGCTAGTTAAGACCCTGGAGCACACCCCTGGGTCCCTCTTACCCAGCTAGTTAAGACCCTGGAGCACACCCCTGGGTCCCTCTTACCCAGCTAGTTAAGACCCTGGAGCACACCCATGGGTCCCTCTTACCCAACTAGTTAAGACCCTAGATCACACCCCTGGGTCCCTCTTACCCAGCTAGTTAAGACCCTGGAGCACGCCCCTGGGTCCCTCTTACCCAGCTAGTTAAGACCCTGGAGCACATCCCTGGGTCCCTCTTACCCAGCTAGTTAAGACCCTGGAGCACGCCCCTGGGTCCCTCTTACCCAGCTAGTTAAGACCCTGGAGCATACCCCTGGGTCCCTCTTACCCAGCTAGTTAAGACCCTGGAGCACACCCCTGGGTCCCTCTTACCCAGCTAGTTAAGACCCTGGAGCGAGCCCCTGGGTCCCTCTTACCCAGCTAGTTAAGACCCTGGAGCACACCCCTGGGTCCCTCTTACCCAGCTAGTTAAGACCATGGAGCACACCCCTGGGTCCCTCTTACCCAGCTAGTTAAGACCCTGGAGCACACCCCTGTGTCCCTCTTACCCAGCTAGTTAAGACCCTGGAACACACCACTGTGTCCCTATAAAGACAACAGTCACCCATATCTTCCCAAGTTGTCAGCATATAACAGCGAGTGAGTGCTGGGATCTCCTGCGCTCAAACACACGTCTGCAGAGACTGCAACAAATGCTTAACATGTGCAACATTATATTACTGCAAATTGTTTTGTGTAAAACCTGGTCAGTCAGCTGCTTGTTATTTGAATTTAGTATCTTCTAGGTTAGATTAGGTTAGGCTGGGCTAGGTTAAGTGATGTTAGCTTTGTTGAGGTTATTGTCCTAACTCCAGGGAGGGGAGGGAGGCAGGACAATGTTATGACACCAGGGAGGGGAGGGAGGCAGGACAATGTTATGACACCAGGGAGGGGAGGGAGGCAGGACAATGTTATGACACCAGGGAGGGGAGGGAGGCAGGACAATGTTATGACACCAGGGAGGGGAGGGAGGCATGACAATGTTATGACACCAGGGAGGGAGGGAGGCAGGACAATGTTATGACACCAGGGAGGGGAGGGAGGCAGGACAATGTTATGACACCAGGGAGGGGAGGGAGGCAGGACAATGTTATGACACCAGGGAGGGGAGGGAGGCAGGACAATGTTATGACACCAGGGAGGGGAGGGAGGCAGGACAATGTTATGACACCAGGGAGGGGAGGGAGGCAGGACAATGTTATGACACCAGGGAGGGGAGGGAGGCAGGACAATGTTATGACACCAGGGAGGGGAGGGAGGCAGGACAATGTTATGACACCAGGGAGGGGAGGGAGGCATGACAATGTTACGACACCAGGGAGGGGAGGGAGGCAGGACAATGTTATGACACCAGGGAGGGGAGGGAGGCAGGACAATGTTATGACACCAGGGAGGGGAGGGAGGCAGGACAATGTTACGACATCAGGGAGGGGAGGGGGCAGGACTATGTTATGACACCAGGGAGGGGAGGGGGGCAGGCCACGGTGATGACACCAGGGAGGGGAGGGAGGCAGGACAATGTTATGACACCAGGGAGGGGAAGGAGGCAATACAATATTGTCATGACACCAGGGAGGGGAGGGAGGCAGGACAATGTTGTCATGACTCCAGGGAGGGGAGGGAGGCAGGACAATGTTATGACACCAGGGAGGGGAGGGAGGCAATACAATATTGTCATGACACCAGGGAGGGGAGGGAGGCAGGACAATTTTGTCATGACTCCAGGGAGGAGAGGGAGGCAGGACAATGTTATGACACCAGGGAGGGGAGGGAGGCAGGACATTGTCATGACACCAGGGAGGGGAGAGAGGCAGGACAATGTTATGACACCAGGGAGGGGAGGGAGGTAGGACAATGTTGCCATGACATCAGGGAGGGGAGGGAGGCAGGACAATGTTGTCATGACTCCAGGGAGGGGAGGGAGGCAGGACAATGTTATGACACCAGGGAGGGGAGGGAGGCAGGACAATGTTGTCATGACTCCAGGGAGGAGAGGGAGGCAACACAATGTTATGACTCCAGGGAGGAAAGGGAGGCAGGACAATGTTGTCATGACACCAGGGAGGGGAGGGAGGCAGGACAATGTTATGACTCCAGGGAGGAAAGGGAGGCAGGACAATGTTGTCATGACACCAGGGAGGGGAGGGAGGCAGGACAATGTTGTCATGACTCCAGGGAGGGGAGGGAGGCAGGACAATGTATTGATACCAGGGAGGGGAGGGAGGCAGGACAATATTATGACACCAGGGAGGGGAGGGAGGCAGGACAACGTTGTCATGACACCAAAGATGGGAGGGAGGCAGGACAATGTTGTCATGAATACAGGGAGGGGAGGGAGGCAGAACAATGTTATGACACCAGGGAGGGGAGGGAGGCAGGACAATGTTGCCATGACTCCAGGGAGGTGAGGGGAGGGAGGCAGGACAATGTTGTCATGACTCCAGGGAGGGGAGGGGAGGGAGGCATGACAATGTTGTCATGACTCCAGGGAGGGGAGAGAAGCAGGACAATGTTATGACACCAGGGAGGGGAGGGAGGCACGACAATATTGTCATGACACCAGGGAGGGGAGGGAGGCAGGACAATGTTATGACACCAGGGAGGGGAGGGAGGCACGACAATGTTGTCATGATTCCAGGAAGGGGAGGGGAGGGAGGCAGGACAGTGTTGTCATGACTCCAGGGAGGGGAGGGGAGTTAGGCAGGACAATGTTGTCATGACTCCAGGGAGGGGAGGGGAGGTAGGCAGGACAATGTTGTCATGACTCCAGGGAGGGGAGGGGAGGGAGGCAGGACAATGTTGTCATGACTCCAGGGAGGGGAGAGAAGCAGGAGAATGTTATGACACCAGGGAGGGGAGGGAGGCATGACAATGTTATGACACCAGGGAGGGGAGAGAGGCATGGCAATGTTATGACACCAGGGAGGGGAGGGAGGCATGACAATGTTATGACACCAGGGAGGGGAGGGAGGCATGACAATGTTATGACACCAGGGAGGGGAGGGAGGCAGGACAATGTCATGACACCAGGGAGGGGAGGGAGGCATGACAATGTTATGACACCAGGGAGGGGAGGGAGGCAGGACACTGTTATGACACCAGGGAGGGGAGGGAGGCATGACAATGTTATGACACCAGGGAGGGGAGGGAGGCATGACAATGTTATGACACCAGGGAGGGGAGGGAGGCAGGACAATGTCATGACACCAGGGAGGGGAGGGAGGCATGACAATGTTATGACACCAGGGAGGGGAGGGAGGCAGGACACTGTTATGACACCAGGGAGGGGAGGGAGGCATGACAATGTTATGACACCAGGGAGGGGAGGGAGGTATGACAATGTTATGACACCAAGGAGGAGAGGGAGGCAGGACAATGTTATGACACCAGGGAGGGGAGGGAGGCATGACAATGTTATGACACCAGGGAGGGGAGGGAGGCAGGACATTGTCATGACACCAGGGAGGGGAGAGAGGCAGGACAATGTTATGACACCAGGGAGGGGAGGGAGGTAGGACAATGTTGCCATGACATCAGGGAGGGGAGGGAGGCAGGACAATGTTGTCATGACTCCAGGGAGGGGAGGGAGGCAGGACAATGTTATGACACCAAAGAGGGAAGGGAGGCAGGACAATATTGTCATGACACCAGGGAGGGGAGGGAGGCAGGGCAATGTTGTCATGACTCCAGGGAGGGGAGGGAGGTAGGACAATGTTATGACACCAGGGAGGGGAGGGAGGCAGGACAATGTTGTCATGACTCCAGGGAGGAGAGGGAGGCAACACAATGTTATGACTCTAGGGAGGAAAGGGAGGCAGGACAATGTTGTCATGACACCAGGGAGGGGAGGGAGGCAGGACAATGTTATGACTCCAGGGAGGGAAGGGAGGCAGGACAATGTTGTCATGACACCAGGGAGGGGAGGGAGGCAGGACAATGTTGTCATGACTCCAGTGAGGGGAGGGAGGCAGGACAATGTATTGATACCAGGGAGGGGAGGGAGGCAGGACAATATTATGACACCAGGGAGGGGAGGGAGGCAGGACAACGTTGTCATGACACCAAAGATGGGAGGGAGGCAGGACAATGTTGTCATGAATACAGGGAGGGGAGGGAGGCAGAACAATGTTATGACACCAGGGAGGGGAGGGAGGCAGGACAATGTTGCCATGACTCCAGGGAGGTGAGGGGAGGGAGGCAGGACAATGTTGTCATGACTCCAGGGAGGGGAGGGGAGGGAGGCAGGACAATGTTGTCATGACTCCAGGGAGGGGAGAGAAGCAGGACAATGTTATGACACCAGGGAGGGGAGGGAGGCACGACAATATTGTCATGACACCAGGGAGGGGAGGGAGGCAGGACAATGTTGTCATGACTCCAGGGAGGGGAGGGAGGCAGGACAATGTTGTCATGATTCCAGGAAGGGGAGGGGAGGGAGGCAGGACAATGTTGTCATGACTCCAGGGAGGGGAGGGGAGTTAGGCAGGACAATGTTGTCATGACTCCAGGGAGGGGAGGGGAGGTAGGCAGGACAATGTTGTCATGACTCCAGGGAGGGGAGGGGAGGGAGGCAGGACAATGTTGTCATGACTCCAGGGAGGGGAGAGAAGCAGGAGAATGTTATGACACCAGGGAGGGGAGGGAGGCATGACAATGTTATGACACCAGGGAGGGGAGGGAGGCATGGCAATGTTATGACACCAGGGAGGGGAGGGAGGCATGACAATGTTATGACACCAGGGAGGGGAGGGAGGCATGACAATGTTATGACACCAGGGAGGGGAGGGAGGCAGGACAATGTCATGACACCAGGGAGGGGAGGGAGGCATGACAATGTTATGACACCAGGGAGGGGAGGGAGGCAGGACACTGTTATGACACCAGGGAGGGGAGGGAGGCATGACAATGTTATGACACCAGGGAGGGGAGGGAGGCATGACAATGTTATGACACCAGGGAGGGGAGGGAGGCAGGACAATGTCATGACACCAGGGAGGGGAGGGAGGCATGACAATGTTATGACACCAGGGAGGGGAGGGAGGCAGGACACTGTTATGACACCAGGGAGGGGAGGGAGGCATGACAATGTTATGACACCAGGGAGGGGAGGGAGGTATGACAATGTTATGACACCAGGGAGGAGAGGGAGGCAGGACAATGTTATGACACCAGGGAGGGGAGGGAGGCATGACAATGTTATGACACCAGGGAGGGGAGGGAGGCATGACAATGTTATGACACCAGGGAGGGGAGGGAGGCATGACAATGTTATGACACCAGGGAGGGGAGGGAGGCAGGACAATGTTATGACACCAGGGAGGGGAGGGAGGCATGACAATGTTATGACACCAGGGAGGGGAGGGAGGCAGGACACTGTTGTGACACCAGGGAGGGGAGGGAGGCATGACAATGTTATGACACCAGGGAGGGGAGGGAGGCATGACAATGTCATGACTCCAGGAAGGGGAGGGAGGCAGGACAATGTTATGACACCAGGGAGGGAAGGGAGGCAGGACAATATTGTCATGACACCAGGGAGGGGAGGGAGGCAGGGCAATGTTGTCATGACTCCAGGGAGGGGAGGGAGGCAGGACAATGTTATGCAATAATATTATCATGACACCAGGGAGGGGAGGGAGGCAGGACAATGTTGTCATGACTCCAGGGAGGGGAGGGAGGCAATACAATGTTATGACTCCAGGGAGGAAAGGGAGGCAGGACAATGTTGTCATGACACCAGGGAGGGGAGGGAGGCAGGACAATGTTATGACTCCAGGGAGGAAAGGGAGGCAGGACAATGTTGTCATGACACCAGGGAGGGGAGGGAGGCAGGACAATGTTGTCATGACACCAGGGAGGGGAGGGGAGGGAGGCAGGACAATGTATTGATACCAGGGAGGGGAGGGAGGCAGGACAATATTATGACTCCAGGGAGGAAAGGGAGGCAGGACAATGTTGTCATAACTCCAGGGAGGGGAGGGAGGCAGGACAATGTTATGACACCAGGGAGGGAAGGGAGGCAGGACAATATTGTCATGACACCAGGGAGGGGAGGGAGGCAGGGCAATGTCGTCATGACACCAGGGAGGGGAGGGAGGCAGGACAATATTGTCATGACACCAGGGAGGGGAGGGAGGCAGGACAACGTTGTCATGACACCAAAGATGGGAGCGAGGCAGGACAATGTTGTCATGAATACAGGGAGGGGAGGGAGGCAGAACAATGTTATGACACCAGGGAGGGGAGGGAGGCAGGACAATGTTGTCATGACTCCAGGGAGGGGAGGGAGGCAATACAATGTTATGACTCCAGGGAGGAAAGGGAGGCAGGACAATGTTGTCATGACACCAGGGAGGGGAGGGAAGCAGGACAATGTTATGACTCCAGGGAGGAGAGGGAGGCAGGACAATGTTGTCATGACACCAGGGAGGGGAGGGAAGCAGGACAATGTTATGACTCCAGGGAGGAGAGGGAGGCAGGACAATGTTGTCATGACACCAGGGAGGGGAGGGAGGCAGGACAATGTTGTCATGACACCAGGGAGGGGAGGGAGGCAGGACAATGTTGTCATGACTCAAGGGAGGGGAGGGAGGCAGCACAATGTTATGATACCAGGGAGGGGAGGGAGACAGGACAATGTTATGACACCAGGGAGGGGAGGGAGGCAGGACAATGTTGTCATGACTCCAGTGAGGGGAGGGAGGCAGGACAATGTTATGACACCAGGGAGGGGAGGGAGGCAGGACATTGTTATGATACCAGGGAGGGGAGGGAGGCAGGACAATGTTATGATACCAGGGAGGGGAGGGAGGCATGACAATGTTATGACACCAGGGAGGGGAGGGAGGAACGACAATATTGTCATGACACCAGGGAGGGGAGGGAGGCAGGACAATGTTATGACACCAGGGAGGGGAGGGAGGCAGGACAATGTTGTCATGATTCCAGGAAGGGGAGGGGAGGGAGGCAGGACAGTGTTTTCATGACTCCAGGGAGGGGAGGTAGGCAGGACAATGTTGTCATGACTCCAGGGAGGGGAGGGGAGGGAGGCAGGACAATGTTGTCATGACTCCAGGGAGGGGAGAGAAGCAGGAGAATGTTATGACACCAGGGAGGGGAGGGAGGCATGACAATGTTATGACACCAGGGAGGGGAGGGAGGCATGGCAATGTTATGACACCAGGGAGGGGAGGGAGGCATGACAATGTTATGACACCAGGGAGGGGAGGGAGGCATGACAATGTTATGACACCAGGGAGGGGAGGGAGGCAGGACAATGTCATGACACCAGGGAGGGGAGGGAGGCATGACAATGTTATGACACCAGGGAGGGGAGGGAGGCAGGACACTGTTATGACACCAGGGAGGGGAGGGAGGCATGACAATGTTATGACACCAGGGAGGGGAGGGAGGCATGACAATGTTATGACACCAGGGAGGGGAGGGAGGTATGACAATGTTATGACGCCAGGGAGGGGAGGGAGGCAGGACAATGTTATGACACCAGGGAGGGGAGGGAGGCATGACAATGTTATGACACCAGGGAGGGGAGGGAGGCATGACAATGTTATGACACCAGGGAGGGGAGGGAGGCATGACAATGTTATGACACCAGGGAGGGGAGGGAGGCAGGACAATGTTATGACACCAGGGAGGGGAGGGAGGCATGACAATGTTATGACACCAGGGAGGGGAGGGAGGCAGGACACTGTTGTGACACCATGGAGGGGAGGGAGGCATGACAATGTTATGACACCAGGGAGGGGAGGGAGGCATGACAATGTCATGACTCCAGGGAGGGGAGGGAGGCAGGACAATGTTATGACACCAGGGAGGGAAGGGAGGCAGGACAATATTGTCATGACACCAGGGAGGGGAGGGAGGCAGGGCAATGTTGTCATGACTCCAGGGAGGGGAGGGAGGCAGGACAATGTTATGACACCAGGGAGGGGAGGGAGGCAATAATATTATCATGACACCAGGGAGGGGAGGAAGGCAGGACAATGTTGTCATGACTCCAGGGAGGGGAGGGAGGCAGGACAATGTTATGACACCAGGGAGGGAAGGGAGGCAGGACAATATTGTCATGACACCAGGGAGGGGAGGGAGGCAGGACAATGTTGTCATGACTCCAGGGAGGGGAGGGAGGCAGGACAATGTATTGATACCAGGGAGGGGAGGGAGGCAGGACAATATTATGACACCAGGGAGGGGAGGGAGGCAGGACAATGTTATGACTCCAGGGAGGAAAGGGAGGCAGGACAATGTTGTCATGACACCAGGGAGGGGAGGGAGGCAGGACAATGTTGTCATGACTCCAGGGAGGGGAGGGAGGCAGGACAATGTATTGATACCAGGGAGGGGAGGGAGGCAGGACAATATTATGACACCAGGGAGGGGAGGGAGGCAGGACAATGTTGTCATAACTCCAGGGAGGGGAGGGAGGCAGGACAATGTTATGACACCAGGGAGGGAAGGGAGGCAGGACAATATTGTCATGACACCAGGGAGGGGAGGGAGGCAGGGCAATGTCGTCATGACACCAGGGAGGGGAGGGAGGCAGGACAATATTGTCATGACACCAGGGAGGGGAGGGAGGCAGGACAACGTTGTCATGACACCAAAGATGGGAGGGAGGCAGGACAATGTTGTCATGAATACAGGGAGGGGAGGGAGGCAGAACAATGTTATGACTTCAGGTAGGGGAGGGAGGCAGGACAATGTTATCATGACACCAGGGAGGGGAGGGAGGCAGGACAATGTTATGACTCCAGGGAGGGGAGGGAGGCAGGACAATGTTATCATGACACCAGGGAGGGGAGGGAGGCAGGACAATGTTATGACTCCAGGGAGGGGAGGGAGGCAGGACAATGTTGTCATGACACCAGGGAGGGGAGGGAAGCAGGACAATGTTATGACTCCAGGGAGGAGAGGGAGGCAGGACAATGTTGTCATGACACCAGGGAGGGGAGGGAGGCAGGACAATGTTGTCATGACACCAGGGAGGGGAGGGAGGCAGGACAATGTTGTCATGACTCAAGGGAGGGGAGGGAGGCAGCACAATGTTATGATACCAGGGAGGGGAGGGAGGCAGGACAATGTTATGACACCAGGGAGGGGAGGGAGGCAGGACAATGTTGTCATGACTCCAGGGAGGGGAGGGAGGCAGGACAATGTTATGATACCAGGGAGGGGAGGGAGGCAGGACATTGTTATGATACCAGGGAGGGGAGGGAGGCAGGACAATGTTATGACACCAGGGAGGGGAGGGAGGCAGGACAATGTTGCCATGACTCCAGGGTGGGGAGGGAGGCAGCACAATGTTATGATACCAGGGAGGGGGGGGAGGCAGGGCAATGTTATGACACCAGGGAGGGGAGGGAGGCAGGACAATGTTATGACACCAGGGAGGGGGAGGGAGGCACGACAATATTGTCATGACACCAGGGAGGGGAGGGAGGCAGGACAATGTTGTCATGACTCCAGGGAGGGGAGGGAGGCAGGACAATGTTGTCATGATTCCAGGAAGGGGAGGGGAGGGAGGCAGGACAGTGTTGTCATGACTCCAGGGAGGGGAGGGGAGTTAGGCAGGACAGTGTTGTCATGACTCCAGGGAGGGGAGGGGAGGGAGGCAGGACAATGCTGTCATGACTCCAGGGAGGGGAGGGGAGGGAGGCAGGACAATGTTGTCATGACTCCAGGGAGGGGAGAGAAGCAGGACAATGTTATGACACCAGGGAGGGGAGGGAGGCAGGACAATGTTATGACACCAGGGAGGGGAGGGAGGCATGACAATGTTATGACACCAGGGAGGGGAGGGAGGCATGACAATGTTATGACACCAGGGAGGGGAGGGAGGCAGGACAAAGTTATGACACCAGGGAGGGGAGGGAGGCAGGACAATGTTATGACACCAGGGAGGGGAGGGAGGCAGGACAATGTTATGACACCAGGGAGGGGAAGGGGGCAGGACAATGTTATGACACCAGGGAGGGGATGGAGGCATGACAATGTTATGACACCAGGGAGGGGAGGGAGGCAGGACAATGTTATGACACCAGGGAGGGGAGGGAGGCAGGACAATGTTATGACACCAGGGAGGGGAGGGAGGCAGGACAGTGTTATGACACCAGGGAGGGGAGGGAGGCAGGACAATGTTGTCATGACTCCAGGGAGGGGAGGGAGGCAGGACAATGTTATGACACCAGGGAGGGGAGGGAGGCAGGACAATGTTATGACACCAGGGAGGGGAGGGAGGCAAGACAATGTTATGACACCAGGGAGGGGAGGGAGGCAGGACAATGTTATGACACCAGGGAGGGGAGGGAGGCAGGACAATGTTATGACACCAGGGAGGGGAGGGAGGCAGGACAATGTTATGACACCAGGGAGAGGAGGGAGGCAGGACAATGTTATGACACCAGGGAGGGGAGGGAGGCAGGACAATGTTATGACACCAGGGAAAAGAGGGAGGCAGGACAATGTTATGACACCAGGGAGGGGAGGGAGGCAGGACAATGTTATGACACCAGGGAGGGGAGGGAGGCAGGACAATGTTATGACACCAGGGAGGGGAGGGAGGCAGGACAATGTTATGACACCAGGGAGGGGAGGGAGGCAGGACAATGTTATGACACCAGGGAGGGGAGGGAGGCAGGACAATGTTATGACACCAGGGAGGGGAGGGAGGCAGGACCATGTTATGACACCAGGGAGGGGAGGGAGGCAGGACGCTGGTTGTTGTCCTGACTCCAGGGAGGAGGTGCAGGCATACCTTCCAGACGTTGCATTAGCGCTATGGATTTAGCGCTTTCCTATGAATATAACAGTGGAGATTGAGACACTTATGCAGCATATGGGAATCTTTATTCAGGAAACGTTTCGCCACACAGTGGCTTCATCAGTCCAATACAAAGAGGAAGGCGTAAGGAGAGGAGAAGAATGAGGTAATCAGTCCCTCAGCCTGGAGTCGATGTGTTCAGTCCATCAATCTTGTAGAATGTACAGCATAGGGCCGTAGACGTGGCTTATATACTGTAGTGAGGTGAGGTGAAGCAGGCGGAGGCGGGGTCATAGTGGTACCATCCACTAGTCGAAGTAGGTCTTCGTCCAAAGGTTGAACAAGTGTTGAAGAATTCTTTGTAACAAGATCCCATGATGCTGCAGTGTCTGACAGTTGTGATGAATGGTTTGAAAAACCGACAAGTTGAAGATTGAGACACTTATGCAGCATATGGGAATCTTTATTCAGTAATGTTAAGTGACAGCAGAGATGTTAACAGTGCCAGCAGTGATGTTAACAGTGACAGCAGTGATGTTAACAGTAACAACAGTGATGTTTACAGTGACAGCAGAGATGTTAACAGTGCCAGCAGTGATGTTAACAGTGACAGCAGAGATGTTAACAGTAACAGCAGTGATGTTAACAGTGTCAGCAGTGATTTTAACAGAGATAACAGTGATATTAATAGACAACGGTAATGTTAACAGAGACAACAGTTATGTTAACAGAGACAACAGTGATATTAACAGACAACAGTAATGTTAACAGAGACAGCAATGATGTTAACAGAGACAACAGTAATGTTAACAGAGACAGCTGTGATGTTAACAGAGACAACAGTTATGTTAACAGAGACAACAGTGATATTAACAGACAAGAGTAATGTTAACAGTTGACTACACTCTGGTGTATAAGTTTACAATAAGTGTCGTGTGTCGCCCCAGAACTACACTAATGCGGTTTTTTGGGTACACAAAAACACGTGAACTTTTCAGATTACGCCAGAGAAGGAGAGTTAGTTTTTTTATACATATATATTTCATCACCTCCCCCCCCCCTACTCTCTCTCTCTCTCTTTCACACACGTGGAACAGTTAGGTTAAGATTTTTTCTATATTACCTTCTAAAAGCTGTTACCATCTTCATCTCATTTGAAAGCCTTGCCTAGTATTCATCTGTCTGTCTGTCTGTCTGTCTGTCTGTCTGACTGTCTGTCTCTGTCTGTCTGTCTCTGTCTCTGTCCATCTGTCTCTCTCTCTCTCTCTCTCTCTCTCTCTCTCTCTCTCTCTCTCTCTCTCTCTCTCTCTCTCTCTCTCTCCACTGCTTGGCAACAAGGCACATTTAGGTGAGTTACACAATTTAGAGTTTCCATGAACATAACAGTAAAAACAATTGAACCTCGGACAGCCTTCTCTGGAGCCAATATTGCTCAGGCTACACAAATCGGCTTGATTGCATAAAAAAAAATTTCGGGAGGGGCGTGAAGAGGAGGGGTTGGTGGGGGTCGGGAGAAGAGGGCAGTAAGCGGCGTCCCTTGAGGCAAGAGGGGAAAGGTATTGTGTGTTTGTGTGGCTGACATGAAGGAAAACACGCTAGAAATAATACCCAAGTTGGCACAGGTCTTGTTATCGTGTTGGGGGTTTCTGTCTGTGGGGAACACAGGATAACATCACTAAAATGCCACAGCAGGAAAGGAATTTTGAGATAACAAAGGGATAGCGACTCAAAGTCGTTTAGCTGGGTTAGTGGCTACCATAACGTAGCTTTGTTTGTCTAGCAACTGCTAAGCAAATGAAGTTAGGATGTAGCAGGAATAGTGGTTATGATAAGAGAGCTAGGATAACATAGCAGGAATAATGGCTCTAGGATAACATAGCAGGAATAGTGGCTAGGATACCGTAATATAAATAGTAGCTAGGATACCGTAACATAAATAGTGGCTAGGATACCGTAACATAAATAGTGGCTAGGATAACATAGCTGGCTAGGATACAATAGGAAAAGCAACTAGGATAACATAACTATAATACCACAGCACGGATAGCTAGGATATCAATGGTATATATACCAACAAGCACTCTTGGGTATCTTTATTTCTTGAATTTTTGTCATACCAGTGGTTTCATAGGTACAATACAAAAATGGAAAGTAGCAAATAGGAACCCATAGCAGGAATAGTGCCTAGGATAAGGACAAGATACACGAGGATAACGAGGTGCCACACGACGTAACGGATGAGTGTCGTGGAGATGCGGCTGTTGATCCTGGAGTGTGGGGGGTATGGGGGGGGGCTACTGCCGGCTTACCTCGTAAGATTGACTGTTCCGGAGAGTCTATACGACACACGGTCGGGATGGGGTCCGGATTTCAGCGAGATGCTGCTACATACAATGTGGCAGTGTTCCTCCACATTGTGATACACGGTGGCCTGTAAAGAGGGGCGTGACTGGATGCTGGTGAAGAGCACTCTCGATCCAAGGAATTAGAGCTGTCTTTCACTTCCTCATATCAAATCTGATTTCCTCCCATTCTATAGGAGCTGTTGAGACTACACCTTTACTAATACTCACTTTACAAGACTCTATGCCTTCTCCAATACTCTACAAGACTCTATGCCTTCTCCAATGCTCTACAAGACTCTATGCCTTCTCCAATGCTCTACAAGACTCTATGCCTTCTCCAATGCTCTACAAGACTCTATGCCTTCTCCAATGCTCTACAAGACTCTATGCCTTCTCCAATGCTCTACAAGACTCTATGCCTTCTCCAATGCTCTACAAGACTCTATGCCTTCTCCAATGCTCTACAAGACTCTATGCCTTCTCCAATGCTCTACAAGACTCTATGCCTTCTCCAATGCTCTACAAGACTCTATGCCTTCTCCAATGCTCTACAAGACTCTGGTGGTGGTGGTGGTAGTGGTGGTGGTGAGGTGGTGGTGGTGGTGGTGTGGTGGAGGTGGTGGTGGTAGGTGGTGGTGGTGGTGGTGGTGTGGTGTGGAGGTGGTGGTAGTGGTGGAGGTAGGTGGAGGTGGAGGTGGTAGGTGGTGGTGGTGGTGGTGGTGGTGGTGGTGGTGGAGGTGAGTGGTGGTGGAGGTGGTGGTGGTAGTGGTGGTATGGTAGTGATGGTGGAGTGGTGGTAGGTGAGTAGTGGTAGTGGTGGTGGTAGGTAGTAGTGAGTAGTGGTGAGGTAGTAGGTGGTAGTGAGTGGTGGTAGGTTGGATGATGGTGTGGTAGGCATGGTGGTCAGTGGTGGTGTGGTGGTGGTGGTGGTAGGTGGTGGAGTGGTGGTGGTGGATGGTGGTGAGGTGGTGGTGGTGTGTAGGTGGTGGTGGTGGTGGTAGGTGGTGTGGTAGGTGGTAGTGGTGGTGGTAGGTAGCAGTAGTGTGGTGAGTGGTAGAGGGGGGGGGGTGGAGGTGGTGTAGTGGTGGTGGTAGTGGCGGTGGTGGTAGGTGGTGGTGGTGGTGGGGTGGTGGTGTGGTAGTGGTAGGTAGTGGAGTAGGTGGTGGTGGTGTCGGCGAGTAGGTAGGTGGTGGTGGAGTGGTGGTAGGTGGTTGGTGGTGGGGTAGGTGGTAGGTGGTGGTGTAGTGGTAGTGGTAGATAGTGGTGGTGGACGGTGGTGGGGTGGTGGTGTAGGTGGTGGTGGTGGTGGTGGTGGTGGTGGCATGTAGGTGGTGGTGGAGGTGGTGGTGGTGGTGGTGGTGGTGGTAGGTGGTGGTGGTGGTGGTGGTGGTGGTGGTGGTGGTGGAGTGTGGTGGTGGTGATGGTGGTGGTGGTGGTGGTGGTGGGTGGTGGTGGTGGTGGTGGTGATGGTGTGGAGTGGTAGTGGTAGGTGGTGTAGGTGTAGGTGTAGGTGGAGGTGAGTGTGGAGTGGTGAGGTAGTGTGGTGGTGGAGTAGTGGTGGTGGAGGTGAGGTGGTGGAGGTAGGTAGTGGTGATGGTGGTAGGTGATGGAGTGGTTGGTGGAGGTGTGGAGGTGGTGGTGGATGGTAGTTGGTGGTTGGTAGTGGTAGTGGTAGTGGAGTAGTGAGTAGGTAGTATGGCAGTAGTGGTGGTGTGTGGTAGTGAGTGTCCAGGTGGTGGTGTAGTAGTAGTAGGTAGTGAGGGTAGTAGTAGTAGTCAGGTAGTAGGCTGCATAGTATGCAACTATTACTGCCACAACTATTATGAAATAATAAATTTTGTTCATATATCATTACATTTACAATGATAAAGACGAAAAAAAAAGAATGGAATTTGCAAAAGATCTGAACAATGTAAGAACTGATAAGTCTTAATTCCCTTCTGAATGTCAGCTTCTGGGAAGTTGATGGAGTCAGTTGTTGATGCAGTTGAAAGCCATCCTGAAAGATACAATTTTAATCAGTGAGTCTCAGCACGGTTTTACAAACATGCGTTCTTGCCTTGCAAATTTACTCCCCTCAAGGAAGGTTCCTTGATGTTGGTGAGGGGCTCTTGATTTAGGGAATTGGATCTGTGCTCCAGTTCCTCGAATTAAGCCTGAATGCCTTCCATATCCCCCCCCCAGGCGCTGTATAATCCTCCGGGTTTAGCGCTTCTCCCTTGATTATAATAATAATAATACAAATTTACTAATCTTTTTCACTAAGGTATTCAAGGCGGTAGATCAAGATAAAGAATACGGTATTGTTTATATAGCCTTTAATAAGGCTCTTAATAAAGTTCCAAACAGGAGGCTGATTAAGAAAATAGCGGCACATGGAATTGGATAAATTATCTCCTGGGTCGAGGTATGGTTGACCAATTGGAGATATTGGAACCTGTTACGAGTGGTGTACTCCAGGGGTCAGTGTTGGGACTCTCGTTGTTCACAATCTACAAAAGCAACATTGATGAGGAAATAACGACGTAAATTTGCCGATGACACTACCTGGAGTCTACCTGGAGGATATTCCTGGAATCAACGCCCCCGAGGCCCGGTCCACGGCCAAATCTCCCGGTGGATCAGTGCCTGATCAACCAGGCTGTTACTGCTGGCCACACGTAGTCCAACATACGAACCACAGCCCGGCTGATCCGGCACCGACTAATATAGATAGTCAAATAATTTCTCATGTGCACACTAGCAGGTTACAGGATGACCTGGATAGGATTGTGAACACTAGTAGGCTGGATAGGTTGATGTTGTGGTCGGAGAAATGACAGGTGCAGTTCAAGGCAGACAAATATAAGGTTCTAGTGTTAGGAAAGGGAAATAACTGTGGCGCAATATTCTACACAACGTAGATCATAATCAAAGTAAATACAGACATTGCACTTCCCACCTCCATGACTCAAGTCTAGGTCGGAGGGACACATTATCACATGTGCAAGTTATTTAATATAAACAAGTAAGATCCGTTTGATTCACAAGAAAAATTGTATGAAAAGAAGCAAATTTCATTGTTAGTTAACTTTTGAAATTGGTGCCCAATTTACGTTAAAAGCAGCCTCGCCATCACTAAAAAATAAATGCGTAATTGTTGCTGTAAAAAAAACAATATGCAGTGAATGTGTGTGTGCAAGAAATGATAAGTTTAAATATTCTATTGAGTTTTTATTTTTTTTATTTTTGGCCTTTCAGACGATTTGCCACGTGTAAATCCCACTGTTAGGCTACTGGCTGTTACACAAGGCCACACATCGTTTTTATACTTAATGAATGCAGTGATATATTGTAGTTATAGTCGCTTTTAAAACTGCCTGCTGATGTTTGTGTTGCAGTGTTGTGTGACGTGCAGGAAGCTGACTACAATATTTTCAGTCTTTTTTTTTCATGGCATTATCGGTAGGCTTTGTAGGACACCCCCTTGTGTTCTCTCTTTGATATTTGTATATTGTGTTCAATACATAACACTGGGAGATTTACTCACTTGTGAAAGGAACGCAGTGAATTGTGTATCAGAGTCATCCAGCTGGAATGTAAATAAAACACCGAGAAAAAAGTGTGTTGAATACTCTCAGATCACCGAGTCTGATCGGTAAGCCAGCGGTCCCTCTGCCACTTTCCTATAGCGTCGCATGAAAGCACTTGCTGATTTCCCAGCTTCCCCTTCCCCGTCCTATGGTAACTGGCTTTCGACGTGGCTGTGAAACATGTTAGTTTATTCGTCAGGGAAAGAAAACCTGACATGAGTCTGTCAGATATAAGAATCGCTAGTGTACATAAGTACCTATAGTCGATTTTGGGCTCAAACTATTCAGCATTCTACTGGATGGTTAGTTCTCAGTATATGTGCGATACTTTCCAGTATCTT